>NC_133664.1:67797483-68106821 GCF_037893015.1 Macrotis lagotis | reverse complement strand
CATATGAATAACTGGGTCTGTTATTGCCTCTCACACTTAATTCTCTCTGAGGAAGCCTTCTGTTAAGAAGCAATCCTTTCCGATTTCTCCATACATCTCGGCTCAACTGCTCATTATTTCCCTTGGCTGAACTTGACAGGCTAATGGTATATTTGATTTGCTCTATCAACTCCTATCATAGACATCTTTGCTTTACTTATACTCATGCTTCTTACTAGCAATTCTACTTTGCACAGACAAAAAGGGGATGAGAGGCCAAGGACACGTGTGTAGCTCAGGGTCAAGTCTAGTTAGCTCACTTTCTAATCTACTGAGTTTTAAATATTTTTTTGTTATGGTAAAAGCCTAAGAGGCCTGTTCTCAGGGGAAAAAAATGAATTGTATAAAATAAAATATACAGTATAAGAAAAGAATTATTTTAAAATAATTATCTAGATATCTTATTATATTAAATACTATATTAAAATATTTATATTCTATTAAAATTGGCCAGATATTTTAAAAAACATATTTGTGATACAGTAATATATTTAGAAATAAGTCTAATAGCTACCTAATTTTAAAGTGGTGTTCAGCAGAAACCTTATTTCAAGATACCCCCATTGTTCAGTCATTTCAGTCATATCTGATTTTTTCAGGACCTATTTTGGGTTTTCTTGGCAAAGATAGTGGACTGGTTTTCCATTTTCTTCTACAGTTTTTTTTATAGAGAAGATTGAGACAAACAGGGTTAATTATTTGCTCAAGGTCATAGAGCTAATCTCTGAAGTCCAATTTGAACTTAGGAAGATGAGTGTTCCCTACTCCAGACCCAGTACTCTTAACCATTATACTACCTAGTGACCAGGTCCTCTACTGTCATGAGATATTAAAATAACTATGACTTCTATGGGTATTAAAGTTTCAGGGACCACTAGTTCTACCATAGTTTGTCACCTGCATTCAAAGTTGAAGGATTAATACACTTGAAGGAATATAATTGATAATAAAAAAAATCGGAGAAATGAAGCATTAATAATTGAAGGAAATGCTAAATTCATTAAACGCTATTGAAAACAAAGATTTTCTTTGTCCATTCCCTGTTCTAGACCATGCCATTCCTTCTTTCTCAGGTTAAGATTCCTTGTTCTAGACTATATCATCCTTTATCATCTCAAGGTTACAATTCCCTGTTCTAGACCATGTCATCCCTTCTCATCTCAGGTTAAGATTCCTTGTTCTAGACTATGTCATCCTTTATCATCTCAAGGTTATAATTCTCTGTTCTAGACCATGTCATCCCTTCTCATCTCAGGTTAAGATTCCTTGTTCTAGACTATGTCATCCTTTATCATCTCAAGGTTACAATTCTCTGTTCTAGACCATGTCATCCCCTTCTCATCTCAGGTTAAGATTCCTTGTTCTAGACTATGTCATCCTTTATCATCTCAAGGTTACAATTCCCTGTTCTAGACCATGCCATTCCTCCTCATCTCAGGTTAAGATTTCTTGTTCTAGACTATGTCATTCCTTCTCTTCTCAGGTTAAGATTCCTTGTTCTAGACCTTGTCATGCCTTTCTCATCTCACTCCCCTGTCTCCAATAGGGATTAGAGGGTACCCACTGTTGCCTCCCTCTGAATCTACATTGAAGGAGTAGATTTGCCCCTGGCATTCTTTATTCACATAGACTGACTTTGTCTAAAACCCTTTTACTTCTGTCCAAGGGTGGTCAAACTGAGCCTGAGAGGGATGGGGAAGAAAGGTGAGGGGGACTAACTAGCATCGAATTTATTTGACCTAAGATTTATGTGAAATTTGGTCTGTTAGAGCCCCAGCTTCAGTAGGGCATGCAGCATTTTCTTTAGGTTTCTTTACTGAGTCTAGAAGGGATTTCTACCCTCCTAAGCCAGAAACTTTCCCTCTTTGTCATTCCTTGGTCAAGCTCCCTACTTTCTTCTCCAAATGTTTTTCTCACACAGTGAAAGCAAAGGAATGCCATTTTCATCAAAACCAGGGAGAACAAACTCCTCTACAGCATTTTTAACTCATCATCAGTATGGGTCAGTGGGGATTTTCTGAAATCAAAGGACATTCCAGATTGAACCAAATGAAAACGATGTGGGATGGTAGGAATTTAATTCAATTCAACATTTATGAGGTCCCTACTGTGTGCAAGGTGAGAGACCAATAGCCTCAGGGCCAGGAAGATCTGGGATCAGGTCACTCCCCTGATAGAAAAAGATTGTTTCAACCTCTGAACAAGCTTCCCATAGCATAGTGGAGTCATTCAGATAGAAACAAGACCATTAAACCATACACAAAGAACCCTGCAGTTCTAGAAAACTATATATTGATGTTATATGTGTTCTGTTGTACAATTTTTTATTTTGTTAAATATTTCTCAATTATATTTTAATCTGGTTGGACCAAACAGGCCTACAAGGGGTGGGGGGTCGACGACTCTGCTCTAGGCAACTACAGAGAACATAGTGACCTACACTGGTAGGTCAACTTCTTCCCCTTTTTATACCAAGTACTTCATGTATAAAAACAAAAATGACGCCTGGTCTCAAGAAGCTTGTACTCTAGCAGGAATAGACTGGCAGAGGCAGTACTTGCAGAAGGCAATGTCCTATGGGGGAAAAAAAAGCAAGGTTAGAATTTTAAGGACATGGATCCAAATCCTGACTCTGACCCTTATTACTTGTGTGACCTTGGCTAAGTGACCTTTCCAAGTCTGAGTTCCTCATCTGTAAAATGAGGCATTAGTCCAGACTACAAGACTCCTAAGGTTCCTTCTAGCTCAAATAATAAACTCTCTCAACCTTCCCTATGACTCCCTGGAATTTGCTGACTATCTTCTCAACCAGCACTGCCTCTGAGGAGGTGTGGGAGATAAGACTGGATACTTTAAGTGGGATTTCCTGTTCAAAGAGAGCCTTCAAATCTAGGCAGGGGGCTTGGATATCTTTCAGGGGCTAGTAAGGAGAAAGCCACTACAGACTCTTGAGCATGGGAATAACACAAGGAAATCAGTGTTTTTTGGAAGAGGCTTGTGGTAGTGGTAAGCAGGATGGAGCCAGAGGGAGAGACAGTATGGCTATGCAAGAATTAACTCATTGCACATAAATGGAGCTTCTAAAGCATTTAAAAGAACAGCTGATTGGCTTATATAGCTCAAATATCCCCTTTATGAATCTTATAGTATCTGGAAACTTAAAAGACTTTTAGAAGTCATCCATTGCAAACCTCTCACTTTACAAATGAAGAAAACTAAGAAAAAAAGTTTATATCAAAAGACATGGTCATTTTTGTTGTCAGAAGAAGAATGAGGACAAAAACTGGAAAATTCCTAGTCCAATACTCTTTTTAGCACACTGATTGATGATGGTGTTTGAAGAATCAGAGAGGTGATGACATGACATTCAAATGAATTGGATTTGAGTGAAGGGGTGCTGTGCAAAGTTACCAATCTCATTTTCTCCTCTGGAACCATCTGAGTCCATGACCAGATATGGGTCAGGATGACCAGAGATATATATAATGACTATCATGAGAGAGTTTCGCAAGGGATGCAGGTGGAAGGATAATTAAGCCCATTTTACCAGTGTAGAATCTGATATCAAGGGAGCTCTTTTTTCATAACCAAACTGTCTCAAATAAATACATACGTAAATGTATATATATGCATGGAGATGCATATGTAAAATAAATGTGAAATGTGGTAGTTAAGTAGAAGGTAATTAGGGAGAGAGGAAATTGGCAATTAGGAAAATCAGAAGTGGTATCATATATGGGGAATGGGGAAGGTGGTGCTAGAAGGAAGAGAGAAGGATTCTATGATATGGAAATGATAAACATGGGGATGCCCGATGCAAAGGTGTGGCATCCCTGCTGGTAAAGAACAGAAAGGTCCATTGGGCCAGAGTGAGGAAGGGGAGCAATGTATAATGAGGTAGGAAAGATAGATTGAAAGCAAGTTTTAAAATACTTTAAACTCAAGTAGAGGAGTTTATCTTTTAACCTAGAGACAATAGGAAGCCAGTGGGGTTTCATGACTAAGGGAATCACATCAGCAGATCGTCCTTTAAATAAAAATTCTTTACAGTTAGTTGACAAATGGATTGGGTTGAGTTGAGATTGAAGCAAAACCAATTAAAAAGTCATGACAAAAGTCTAGAAACAGGTGGAAGAGATGATTGAGCCTGTTTTATAGATAAAAATTCTGATAAAGAAGAGAACTTTTTTTTGAAAGATTGTATTTATTTTGAGTTTTACAAATTTACCTGTTTCTTGCTTCCCTTCCCCCACCCCCCACAGAATGCAGTCTGTTAGTCTTTACATTATTTCCAATGGTATGCATTGATCTAAGATGAATGTGATGAGAGAGAAATCATATCCTTAAGGAAGAAAAATAAAGTATAAGAGATAGCAAAATTACATAATAAGATAACGATTTTTCCCTCCTAAATTGAAGGTAATAGTCGTTGGTCTTTGTTCAAACTCCACAGTTCTTTCTCTGGATACAGATGGTATTCTCCATCACAGATAGCCCCAAATTGTCCCTGACTGTTGCACTGATGAAATGAGTGAGTCCATCAAGGATGATGATCACCCCCATGTTGCTGTTAGGGTGCACAATGTTCTCCTGGTTCCACTCATCCCACTCAGCACCAGTTCATGCAAATCCCTCTATGCTTTCCCTGAATTCTCATCCCTCCTGATTTGTTTTTTTTTTTGGTTAATATGACTTTATACATTACTAAAATATTCTTGTTTAAGAGTAAACATAATACCCCTTCCCCCACAAAAATATAGAACCTCATGAGAAATAAAGTAAAAGAAAGAGGAAAAAATGTGTTTCAGTCTGTGTTCTGATACCATCAGCTCTGTCTTGGGTGGTTCACATTCTTTATCATAAGTCCATCACAGAAGTTACTTCCATATTTTTCCACAGTTGCTGTTGCTGATTGTAATTCCCTCCATCCATTCCTCCCCACCACCATATATTATTTTTTCTCTCTCCATAAAGAAGAGAACTCTTAAAGCATTCTTTTTTTTCATAATCAAACCAAGTCCCCTTTTCATAGCCACACTCCTAGAGGAAATTATCTACACTACTTGTTCTTCCTTTCTAGTCATTCACTTCAGACCTTTAGCAATCTCATCATTCAAGTGAAACTGTTATATCCAAAGTTTCCAGTGATCTCATGATTACCAAATCTAAAAGTCTTTTCTCAATACTATACTTCTTGACCTCTGAGCTCCATCTGACAATGTTGACTATCCTCTCCTCCTTTATCTGCCTTTCTCTCTCACACAACTCTCTCCTTGTTCACCAACCTGGCTGACCACTTTGCCGACTCATCATCCATGGCATGCCCCTAATTTTGAGTGTTCCCCAGAACTCTATCCTGAGCTCTGTGCTCCTTTCTCGATTACTTCATCAACTTCTATGAGTTTAATTGCCAGTCTCTATCCAGATGATTCCTAGATCTAAATATCCAGCATCAATATCTTCCATATCATCAGCATTTCAAACTGGTAGCAGAGACATCTCAAACTCAATAGGATCAAAACAAAATTTGTTATCTTTCTTCCTAGACAGTCCCCATCTTCTGTACTATTTATTTCAAAAGTACCATCAGTCACCTATATTCAGAATTGTCCTCATTTCCTTACCCTCCATTCACTTTACATAACCAATGGGTTGTCAAGTCTTGCCATTTCTTGCTTCACATCATATTTCACACCCACTTCCTTCTTTCTATTCACTTAACAGCAACCTTAGTTCAGTCCTCATCATCTCTCACCTAGAATATTGTAATGGCCTCTTGTGTTGTCTCCTCCCTGGAATGTCAACTCCTTTTGAATGGCACTGATTTCATTCATTGTATTTTTATACTGCTACCACTTCACATAGTGTTTGATGCCTAGTAATCACTCAGAAAATTTTTATTGATTGTTGAGGCAAATCCCAGCTCAATATAGGAAAAACCTTTCCAGCAGATACAGCCCAACAATGGAAAGAGCCAGTTTGTAAGACAGTAACTTCTCTGTCACTGGAAGGGATGTTCAACCAGAGACTTGATGATCACCATCAGAAAAGACATGTCTTCAGGCAGAAGGAATAAGAAGACAGGTGAATGTATTAGATAACTTCCAAAGTTTCTTGAAATTCTAAGATTCTTTGAATATAAATTGACAGATTATTCCAAACTGATGAGATCCTTAAATTAATGATTTACTAATTTAAAAAAAAAGGAGGAAAAAAAACTCAGGGAAGAGAACAGGGTTCTGATTCTTCCACTACCATTAATTTGTGGTATAGAAATTTATTCTCCCTGTGCCTCAGCTTTCCCATCTATAAAATAAGGATAATAACACCTCTTTCCCAGTGTGTTGTGAGAGTTTATGACTAAGGATAAATCTCTTTTGATATATAGAAGTCTTGAAAGACTGAATTTTATCATGTTAATTTACCGGGAGAGCTCAACATAATCTGGATCATAATTACCTTTGGAAAAGCAAAATGAGACTTGGATCATGATTTCACTAACTCAATCTTCTAAGCTCCTAATACTCAAGAATTCCTTGAAGACCCATAAATCTTTTCTACCACTATTTAAAACACATGCGCACATTTCCTTATCTGTCTGTATTCACTTTAAAAACAGGCAAAAGATGTCATTATAAAGGAGCAGCTCATTAGCATTCAGACATCTAAAAGGGCTTTCCATTTCTTCCTTCAAATCAAGATGAAATATTTTAAGGACCTCTCTTTTTTTCTCCTCCTAGGGGAGTTACAGCTCACAAAAACCTTCTTACAAGTCCTTACAGCCGCAATTTTACCACTTGAGTAGACCATTTACTAGGTTCTTTTCCTCCTATATTAGACCTCAGCTTTAATAAAGTGTCTGTGAGCAAGTTTATACCTTTCATACTTAATTTTGATCTGACTGTGTGTTAAGTATCCAGAGATTCTCAAACTTAGGAAGTGGGACAAGAAGGGTGTGAGATGGTATATGGGTATGTAGATGTGTATTTATGCAAAGGATTGTGGGGCCAAGGAGGCTGTCACCCTCCAAATCTTGAAGAGGTAAAGAGGGGGAGCCTGCCAAGCAGTCCTGTGAGCCCATTAGTTTCTACTCAGTGGGCATTAACATCTGTCTTCACTAAGTTGTTCCTGGACCTCCTAATTCAGCACACAGAGTGAGGGCCAGAGAAATTTATAGGCGTCATAGACCTTAGTTACAACAACAACTTTAAAAGGCAGTTTGTTCAAGGAACTTAAAAATAAACCTCTTTTTCCCCTCCCTGGAAGCTTTTTTTTTAACGGAAGCTAATGGAACGTTCAACTGAACAAGGAAAGGAAGTTGGACATTTAAAGGACTCTCAGCTATCTGAACAAACTAAGTCTCTCTCTTTCAGGTCCCCGCCCCCCACAAAAAAAAAAAATCATTGGGAATTGAAAGAAGGGAAGATGATTTTGAATGCTTGAATTATCACCAGTATTCTTCAGTTAAAATACCACGTGCTGAGAATCCTGGAATACCAAAATCTCTGAAGAATAAAAATGGTGGATCACTCAAAGGGCAATGAAGAGATGGCTGGCGCCAACATCTTACTGAGTTTAGAATGTTAAAAATTTTAAAAAGACTTAACAAAAAGTAGGTCTAGAAAGGGATTTATGAGTGGACATAGACAGGAGACTCACAAATGAAACAAAGAACATCACTGAGCTAAACCATGACCCCTGGAAGGAGAATTCATAGACATAACCCCGCCCCCCCCCAGATTCCTTGAAACATTCAAATATTTGTAGAGCCATCCTATGAAGAAAGATTAGGCTTGATCTATCAAGAACAATAGATGCTGGGGCAGCTAAGTGGCATAGCAGATAGAGTACTGGCCTTGGGGTCAGGAGGACCTGAGTTCAAATTTAGCCTCAGACACTTAATAATTACCTAGCTGAATGACCTTGGGCAAGCCACTTAATCTCATTGCCTTGGGGGGGGGGGGGAAGAACTACAGAATCCAAGTTGCAAAGAGGCTTCATATTAGGTGAAACTTCCTAGTAATGAGAGAAAGTAGAATGAGATACCTCAGGAAATAGCAGGTTCCCTTTCCCTGGAGGTATTCAAGCAAAGGTTAGAGAACCATTTGTTGGGGATATTATGGAAGGGATTTATTCAGCTTCTTCTGGTCTAAGTTAAGTCTAAGATCCAACAATGAGATTCCAAAACTGAGGTATTGGGACTTGAAAAGAAGACCTTCCCAAATATGGCAAAATAATGACAACACATCTCTATATCTATTTAAAGTTTACTGGCTGTCAGTTGCTCAATAAACATTTATTAAATACCTACTATGTACAGAGGACTGGGGTAAATGATCATAAAAATCCTATTGTAGTTCTTCAGTGGTTTCAGTTACTCATCATGATCTTGTTTGGGGTTTTCTTGGAAGAGATGGCTTGACATTTCCTTCTCTGGTTCATTTTACAGACAAGGAAACTGAGGCAAAAAGGGTTAAGTGACTTACCGGGTTCACACAGCAAAGTGTCAGAGATTGGAATTGAACTCAGGTCTTTCTTACTCAAGGCCCAGTCCTCTATTTACTGTGCCATCCAGTTGCCTCCCCAACTATCTATGAGGTAGGTAGTATAGTGTTATCCCATTCTCTTTTAGAAAAGGGGAAACTGAAGTCCAGAAAATTAAGTGTCTTGCCTAATAGTGTGGAATTCAAATCCATGTCTCCTGATTCCAGATCCTGCCCTTTTCCCATTTTAGTGGTCAGATACCTACTAATCTCTTACTCTTTACAAAGGGGTGTGCGTGTGTGTGTGTGTGTGTGTGTACATAGACAGAAGGCAAAGCTGGGCTTTATTATTTGTTCTGAAGAATTTATTCTAATTAGACATCTTCAAACATATTGATAGACAGATGAATATACAGATAGAGAAAATTTAGCAAGCATTTATTATATATCAGACACTATGCTAAACACTAGCAATGCAAATATAAGGAAGACCCACCCCCCTTCTGAGAGAGAACAACATAAAGAAAAGGTAGAAGAGGATGGAGGTCAAAATTCCTTTTTTGGGAGAAAATGGAGATGGTACTCCATTTAGTTTAGATTAACATGGTGAGACAATTTATCAGAAAATGAATGTACTATATAGAATTTTGTATTAGATGGTAAGGTAGACATTGATCTACAGCAAGCCTCCCCAATTCTAACATTCTTCCTTCTTCCTCACCCTAGCAATTCTGGAACTGAAATAAATCAGAAAGAGAAAATAGGACTAGTTCTGTTCTAGCTGGGCAAATCGAAATCCCCAAACCCTAAAAGGATTATAAAGGACTTTTCTAACAATAGCAATGCAAGTGGTATTATCCTCATTCTCTCACTGAAGAAACTGGGGTCCAGAAAAGGGAAATTGCCCAATATCGTCTATCCTTAGTAGCAAGGTATGGGTAATAGATAGGTGACCTTGAATCAATGAGGATCTGAATTCAAATCCCACTTCTTTTTTTTGAATGTTATTTTAATTTTTCCAATTATATGCAAAGATATTCTTCAACATCCATCTTTTTGTAAGCTTTTGAGTTCCACATTTTTCTAGCTCCCTCCCTCAAATCCCACTTATGTCACATAACTGCTGTGTGATTCTAGACAACTCTCTAAGACTATAAATTGCAGAGAAGGTGGCAACCTGCATAAGTGGAAGAATATTCCTCAAATGGGAATTCCCTTTACCAATGAAACCACAGATTCAATCCTGTCCATAGACATCTGACTATAAACTATTAGAATCAAGATTTCCCTCTAGGTTATCTGATGTTAAGTTCATGGATTATTTGCTGCCTTATTCTATGTTGCCTTCATTCTTTCCTCCTACTCTTTTCTACCCACTATTGCAATTAAATCAGTGTCCTCCCTCTGCACCAGAATACCAGGCTCATTTTTCACTTAGTACTTGTGCTAAACAATGCTATTATTTTGAAATTTCTCATGCTTCATCTGCAAATCCAGATGATTCTCCAAGTCCTCTTTCAAGACTGACTTTCTTCAGAGAGTGTTCTCCAATGACTTCAGCATCTTCCCCTTACCCTGCCCTGTCCCAAAGTGGACCTCCTAGAACCTTCCATTCAACACCAAACACTCTGGTCCAGACTCACCTGCAGTCAGCTTGTTCTCTGAATGCTTCATTTCTCATTCTTCTTACAATTCAGTATTCCAAAGATCATAATCAAATGATATATCAAATGATATCAAATATCAATAAGAGGTAGAGAATGCCTCTACCTTAGCAGACAATCTCTAAAAACTGCCATGAAGACTTCTCCTTTCTACAGCCTTGGTGATAAACTTGACTAATTCTCAGATGACAAGATATTTTCCCTGAAATGGTGTAAACTCCTTGGGGTTAGAACTATTTCTTAAATGTCTTTAGTATCTAGCCCAAGCATGGGCACAGCACAAATAATGACTTCAATATTCAATTTAATTCGATTCAACAAATGCATATTAAGCAACTACAATGTTCCAGGCAAAAATTGTGTTAGGATAAGGAATACAAAGACAAAAATAAAATCATTTCCTGCCCTTAAGAATCATACATTTTTTGAGGGGGGGAATACAACTTACATATATTACTTTGATGAATCTGTAATCTTATAGAAGAAGGTACGTTGCCTCCACTCCCCACCACACCAATGCCATTGCATCTCCTCATCTTGTCCATATTCTCCCCTAAATCCACCAAAGGAGTCAACCCAACTTGATGTGACATGAATACGAAGGGAGCACCCAGACTGTTCATTAGTTATTTCTCTCTCTTGCAACATAGGTAAATCTTTGTAGATAATGCTTCTTGTAGAACTGTTTTCCATCTGTCACAGCAATCAGAGTACCCACATCACAAAAGGAAGGTCACCTTCCATGCCATTTTCCTGTGGGAATTCTAAAAGCTCACAGATGGAATACCCTGGGGAACCATGGGAAATTGCCCTTTTGTGACAAATGATGAGTTTCCTCTTCATCTGGAACAAGCTCTGTTTTACCACATTTCTAAAGGCACTCTACTATCCAGTTATATTATGGAATTAGCAGTTCTCCATTAGCAGTTCTCCAGGTTTTATAGGATTTATTGGCTGTGACAAACACAGGCCAAATAAGCAAGCAGATTAATAATGTATTAAATTACTGCCCTGGTTCACATTATTTCCAAGTTCAGAACTTGTGTGTACATGTGAAATAGTATTTAGCCTTGCCTCTTGCCATGAGAGCTGACTAAAACAGAGAAATAGCAAGTTTCAGAGCAGAACTAAAAGGAAAAGAAAGAATCAAAACCTCCCTTTTCTCCTTTCCCTTCCTCACTCTCTCTTCTCTCTCTCTATTTTTGTTCCACACTGTCTTCTCTCTCTCTCCTCTCTCTCTCTCTCTCTCTCTCTCTCTCTCTCTCTCTCTCTCTCTCTCTCTCTATTTAATAGGGCTCATCAACCTATAACTCTTGTACAACCTGAAAAGTTTCAATAGTTTAAAGTCCCAACAAACCAATAAAGTCCTGCTTCATCCTGTGAAAGAAGTAATTAAAAAGTCATTTCTATCTTGTATTTTTGAGAAATTGAAACTAACAACACCATTCAAGACAATAGCACTGTGACATTCACCACTATTTTCTAATCTGCCTATACCTCTCCCCAGGGGTGACACTGGTTAATGGTAAACCCCTGAAATAGCAGTGGTTTATTGTGAAGCCATTTGTCTAACATCTAGTAGAGAACTTTGCCAAAAAATAAATTCTCAGTTAAAGTCTATTAAAATATCAAAAAATGTGTTGCAAAAGTTTTTAGAGGTCACCTAATCCAAGTCCTTCAGTTTACATTTAGAGAAACTGAGGTCTAGGTCTGGGGTCAGTGTGACTTGTCCAAGGTCACACACTTAGGTTGAGTTGGGACTTGATTTCTAATGTTTTGCTTTTATTTCGATAGTAAAACTCCATTATAGCATGGAAATAAAGGTAACGTATTGCCATCTTCATTTAGCCATAAAAAAATCTCTTTTTGAGACTCTTGCATAATAGAACTTTCTAGTTGCACTGCTTTCTCTTGCCTAATGTCTAATGTTCCCTTAAGAATTTAAGAAAAATTCTTAGCTACAAAGCATTGTGATTATTCATGACTAACCAGATAGCTGTCATCATCTTCACCCACACCAGGCTGACTGGCAGCATGTCAACAAAGAAACATTGAACAAATGGTTCCAGTCTTGTGGATTTGACGGTAACAAAGAGAGAAACTTAGGATAATAACTCAGAATCAGTACTTTACCAACAGAAGATAAAGAAGAGTTATTCTTAAGCACCTTGAACTTATTGATTAATGCATATTACACAAGGAACTGGTAGAAAGTGATAACATAACCTTGAAGTTTGCAAAAATATATGGCACCCAAGAAATTCCTTGAAAGACTCGATCATGTGGCCAGAATTATGCTCTAGAAATTCCCTATCCTTGATAAACTAATAAACTACAAATAATCCAAGGTACAAACCAATTCTATTCCCTATTTCTAAACCTTTCAGCAGCTTTAAGAATGCATACAATAACCTATGCCTGAACCAAAATATTATAAGATAAAACTGTTGCTCAAAATTTCCCAGAAGGAACCTAGACTCATAAAAATTAAGAATGTTTTTAGAAGATGTTGCCACACTGATATCCAAACTGTATGGAATGAAAAACTTTCAAAACATAAGTACTCAAAACCTTGTGGCAGGGGTGGCTAGGTAGTGCAGTGGATAGAGCACTGGCCCTGGAGTCAAGAATACCTGAGTTCAAATCTGACCTCAGAAACTACATAATTACCTAGCTGTTTGGCCTTGGGCAAGCCATTTAACCCCATTTGCCTTGCAAAAAACTAAAAAAAAAAAAAACAACCTTGTGGCAGCAACAAAATGAGACACAGACCATTCCTTGTCATCCTACATGCTGCTGGCATTTATGTAAAGATGTCTTCAGTAATCTTGCAGAAAATAAGCTCACAAACAAAAATTTTTATTAAAATGATTATTTTTGCCATCAGGACAATAGACCACAGAACATTAAACATAAAAAATAATTGCTGGAGAATGACTCATTGAAAGACCATCTCTATCCAGTCTCCATTGAAAACAATGAGAAGAATGAGTGATAACTAATGTTAATTAAGTTTTGGAATCTGGGTTTTAAGGTTTGGAAAGCTTTGCAACTTGATCGATTCATTGTCCTTTACAACAAGAACATAAGAAAAGAACTACAGAACTTATGCATTATCCCCAGTTTACAGATGGGGAAATTGAGGCTCACAGAGACTTAAGTGACTTGCCCAACACTACACAACCAGAAAATGTTAGATGAGGGAAAGAAAACTTCAAATGGGCACCCAGATATTCATGTAATAATGTAAGACAATATCTCTAGCCCCATTCAATCACCCAAATTTCGTGGGAAAAGACCTTGGACACTGCTGTGAGATGGAATCTTTTTTTCCATTGGCCTCCACTAAGGAAATTTCTAAGGATGATGGGTAGCCACAGAAAAGGTCACAATTATACATGCATGCAAGTGATATGCAGAAACTAACCAATCTATTCTCAAATAATTGTTTACTGTAAATGTTGTTATCTTGAAGGTTAATTTTGCTTGATGCTTTCTCTCTTTATTACTTCTCATTCAGTTTCTAACTTTGACTCAGGTCACTAAACTAGAAGAACTGAAGCAGACACATAACCACAGGGTGACAAGAGTTGATGGAGATTGTGATAAATGTTGATCACAGTCTATTATCTGGGAAACACTAGAATAATCCTGGTTTCACCAGACTCAATGGTTAACTTCTCCATTCACTTAGTGATTCTAAACATCTAATAACCTTCATTTGGATATTTGTGGGTCCCTCACTATTCAATACTGAGGCAGGTGATAACTGAACTAATATGTAATTATGACAGTAATAACAGCCATTAGAGGGGTGGGTGGGTGGGTGGGCATGTGAAGTGAAGCTATTATTACCACATCCAGGAAAGCCAAAGACACCAAACCAGCCTCTGAATCCCTAAAGCAAATCACTCTCCTATAGGTGGGGTGACCTCCCATGATATTAACTTTTAATCATTAGCTATCCTAGAAAGACTAATGGATAGTTAATTGGAAGAAACTGGTACTTGTGAGAATCATTATCAAGAATATGAGTGTTAACCAGTGTGGTTCTGCTATCAATAAGGTCTCACAATCCAGTCTTCAAGTCCCACCAGCAAGAATTATGTTTTGACCCACAGAATCAAAGCAACTTGTCCACCATCATCTAGAAAGTTGATAAGAATGTTTTAATTCCTGATCTTTCTTCTCTGAAAAAAAATACAGTCATATGTTGTTCAGCCTTTGTTTATTAACAACCCCACCTGCTCTCTCAAAGGATGTCACAAGATTGCCAAAGGATGTTAATTTTCAACATAATTAATGTTAATGCTAAATTTTAAACATATAACTACTTCTCTAAGTACCCTGTTCATTGTTCCCTTAGGACTTGCCCATTGCATGGTGACTAGAGGACAAGACTTGGAATCTGGAAGGCTGGGGTTCAAATTCTGTCTCAGATATTTAGTGGTTGTGTGACTCTAGGCAAGTCTCAACCTCCCTGTGCTTGTTGGGTTTTTTATATTTCTAAAGGAGGAAAATAGACTCAAGGTACTGTCTATGATCTTTAATCCTATAATCTCTTCTTCACTCATTCCCCACATTTAATATTCCATCTCCCATCTCCAGTCTAGAATTCACTCACGCTTTAACTCCTGTTTAAAGAATTTCTCATCTTCTTTAAGGTTCTGCTCAAATGGCACCTTCCTCGAAAGCCTTATCCCAATCCCCTCCCTTCCAGTTAAGAGTACCCTCCCCCCAGACCACAAAATTAACTTTCCTCTTTTTGCATACATTTTTAATTTGTTTTCCTGAGTATATTTTGTTTTTCCCTCAATAGAATGCAGACTCCTTGAAAGCAGTATACATTTTCTTTTCTATCTTAATTGTTCCAAACATTTAACAGAGTGATTGGTACCTAGAACCATTTAGTGTTTATTGGAAATTAATACTTTGCTATGTGTTATAGCTACATGTGTTCATATTCTTCTCTATTCCTCAAGGGAAGAGACAGTGTCTGATTTACTTTTATATCATCTCTAATGCTTAGCAGATGATAACAAATATTTAATAAATGCTGAACATACTATACAATAATTTTCTGGAAAATTTTCAGAATTGCAAAAACTAAACTACTACCCAATCAACTAATGATTATTGGTTGTGGAAGTAGACATATTTCCTATCCTATATTGCCAATAGAGTGACATTGGAAGTAATAATTTTCCTGGACTGTGGGGAACGAAGGGGACTGGCAGTTTTCTACACCCAGATGAGTTAATACCCATAATCAAAAACTCCAGGTGATGTTTTCTGTATTTCTGACAGAGAATGCCCAAGATGTTAAGACTACTAATACTTGGTAGTCAATATTTATTACATACAAACTCTGTGGTCAGGAATGTGTACCTCATCACCCGAGATAGACATTTATTCTTCGCTGGAATAGAATATTTAGGTTGTTTCTAAAAGATGGCAAATATCTGAATCAAATATGAAAAATTAAGTCAAAAATTGGAATGCTTCACCTTCCTAATACCAAACATCTGGATTTGGGGAAACATGAATGTTGATTGAATTTTAGTTGTGTTTTTTCCCAGATGTTTGGTATCATCTAGACATAGCATTATTTTCAAAGATTATCTCTGAAGGAATTGAACTAAAGCAACCACATTGTTGATTCCCATCTAAAACCAAAACCAAGCTAGCAGCTGCATAAAATGTGTGACTATTACATTCTAAATAATGTGACAGATTTTTTAACAAACATATAAGAGCTCACAAGTGGTGCCTCCTTCAAAGTCCTCACTTTGGGAGGTCATCAACTTATTTCAACAATTTCGCTATAAAACATTTTCAAAACTCTTCTGGAATTATTTTCCAAGGATTCATGACATAATCTTTTTTTTAAGCAGTTTATTTCATTTTTTATTTAAAGAAGTCCTTTTTTTCCTTCTCCCACCAAAAACAGAAAAAATAAAACAAAAACCCTTTTAACAATAATTATAGTCAAGCAAAATGAATTTCCACATTGGCTCAGACCAAAAACAATGTACCTGAGTCAATCAACTCTCTGTCAAAAGATGGGGAAAACATTTCAATACTGGTCCTCTAGAACTGTGGTTGGTCATTTCATTGATCAGAGGTCTTAAGTCTTTCAAAGATGTTCGTCATTATGATTTTTGTAAAAATCGATCTCCTGGTGCTGTTCTCTTCATTCTGAACCAATTCATGCAAATATTCCCAGGTTTCTCTGAAGCCATTCCTTTCAAAAATTTTTAATAGCACAAAAGTGTCATACATTTATGTTCATTTGTTTTTATTTATTAATTTATATTCATTCATTTATTATATATGTTTGTATACCATAAATTGTTCAACCATTCCTCAACTGATGCATGTTCATTTGAATATTTTTATTCAAGATAAATCTTTCTCATTGGTACCAAGTTAGTGAATAGAGGACTATATTATGGATAAATGTGTAAACACACAAATATTACATGCATGTATATACATGCATAATATACATATACTAAAATGCATTAAATTTATATTAATGGAGAAACATGAAACCTCAATAAGATCATTAGTGCTGGAGTGAAATGCCTTGGATTGGAATCTTGCCTCTGACAATATCTGCATAAAACTTGGGCAAGTCACAGCCTCCCTGGGATTCAGTTTCATTAGTAAAATAAAGGACTTGAACTAGGTGGCCTTTCAAAGTCCATTTAAGTTATAAATCTATGATTCTATAAGCATATCATAAATAAGTGAATAGCTAGTTAAGATATTATAGATAGATTATATATGGTAGATAGATTATAAACTAACACATATGGCTCTTAATAATTGACAGCAGTTCAAAAAGGGAGTAAAAGAGATGATCTGATCAATGACTCCATCATTGAAATACGGCTATAATCTTCCAAGGTGACAACAATCTCTCAAATAGACATGCCCACATGACAATATTTCATCAGATCACAGAAGAAAATCAAAAGGATCTTGGAAATTGTCTAATACAAACTGGGGTTCAGAGTTGATAAGTGATTCAAAGGAAGGAAGGAGAGGAAAGGAGGGAAGGAAGGAGGGTGGTAGGGAAGGAGGAAAAGAGGGAAAGAAGGAAAGTGGGAGGGAGAGTAGGAGGAAGGAAGAAGGAAACAAGCATTTATTAAGCATCAGTATGTAAATCCAATTTACCTGTAAGTCAAAGCATCATCTCCCTGATGCCATTATCCTCATCAAGAATGAAGGACAGGGGAGCAGCTAGGTGGCACAATGGATAGAGCACTGGCCCTGGAGTCAGGAGTACCTGAGTTCAAATCCGACCTCAGACACTTAATAATTACCTAGCTGTGTGGCCGTGGGCAAGCCACTTAACCCCATTCACCTTGCAAAAGCTAAAACAAAACCAAAAAAAAAAAAAAACAGAATGAAGGACAAACAGGTGCAAGAAGTATCTATCAGGCAATGTGTTAAGCATTTTACAAATATTATCTCTTCTGATAGGTGTTATTATTTTTGTCATTTTACAGATAAGAAAACTGAGGCAAACAAGGTTAAATGACTTGTCCAGGATCATACAGATAGTAAATATCTGAGGTTGGATTTAAACTCAGGTCTTGGTGACTCTAGACCCAGTGCTCTAGCTTCCAATATTACTACACAGGTGGCAAATGGCTGAGCCAGCATTCAAATCCAGATTTTCTGATTTCAAATCAATCCATCAATTCCAATCAATCAATCAATCAATCACTAATTTCTGTTCCAGAAATTGGGGACACAAAGCTTAAAGCAGTCCCTGCCCTCAAGGTGCTTCCTCTGTCCTTTGCTCTTTCCACCATCCTATGCTGCCTTCATTTCATCCAATTCAACAGATCTTGATTAAATTGCCTACTAATGGTGGAGGTTGATTGCAAAGCTTTTCTTGTGATAGTCTAGTCTAGGCCAATGGTCTACAGATAGTTTGGTCTCTGATTCATTTTACAGATTAAAAATGATTGAGGACCCTCCCCAAAAGCTTTTGTACATGTGGATTTTTTAAAATATTTCCCACATTCATAATTAAAACATGTTAGATTTATTACGAAAAATAGTTTTGACCTCTAAAACACTAGAATGAATCTTGGGGACCCCCATTTTGAAACCAATTGGTCTAGACTATCCTATAAAAGACAAATAAAATGGAATCCTTGCTCTCAGGATCTCATTATTTTGTGTTTATACCTTCTCTATGGGAGAGGGATAAAGATGGGGCATGAACCCAGTTTAACCTTCAAGAGTTATGACTGCAGGACAACTGAGTCACTATTGCCAAAAGTACTTTACCTTTTCCTGACTTGGAACACACTGGCTATTAAATCCTCAGGCTCCTTTTCAGCAAAAAACTCTTGGCTGCTGTGAACCATCATTATTGCGATACCCATATGACCTCTGAGACATTCGTGTGTTTTTCAAAAATAACACTGCAAGTATTTGATAGTATTTTCCCTTCCTCTTGCCCTCATTTTGTCCAAAACCAAAGCCTACTACATTGTCAGTACTTGACAACACACTACTGTTAGCAAATAAAACAAAACCAAACCTTAGGTGATGGCAACCAGGAACTAAAGAGAATTAGGGATTGACTGCTAGGAGCATAGTCAACCAAGTAAAATATAATTGCTCCGATAAAAAGCATCTTGGGACCTGGGGTGACGGATTTTACTAGGCGGGCTCAAGTTTTATGCTTTGTCCAAGATCCCGCAACACTGGCTGCTCCAGGGTTTCAACAGTTCAGAAGGGGCTTCAAGACAGTTTCCTAGGAAACTGTAAGGGGCCATTGACAAGAAGACTCAGAGATGATGGCAGCATTAGTTGGGCTCCCATTTTCAGTCAAGTCATACCCTAATTTTCCTAAGCAAACATGGGGAAGGAAGAACAAATAACATGATTCTCCCCATCCACTCCCAGATTCTAATACATAACCATTACAATATTTCATCAAGACAGATGCCAATATCCTTAAGAATCAAAGAATAATAGAAGCGAGGGGGAATTTAATTCACTTCGAAGCTTCACCTTGACAACCATTTTATACTTTTCTTTGACTTGCTCTATAAATATTTTACTACAACATTTGAAATTTATGGGATCCCTAAGACTTGTAAAAAGCTTAAATAACTGGAGGCCAATGACTGATACCCACCACAGGGACCTGGATTTTTTTTAAGCTTATGATTCCATTAAGTAGAATGGATTATATTCAGGATTCCTTGAAAGGCCAAACTCCTTCCCCAGTGACACCATAGAGCATAGAAAAGGGAAGAAAAATGGCTTCCAAACTATCAACTTGTGTTGATTTTGGTCGTTTCTCTACACAGAGTCAGAGCTCTGTGGTTTTGGCCCTATAACTGAAGCTTCCTCATCTTGGGCATTGCAAAGGCCAAGGATTATTCAGGAATAAAACAGCAAGCCATTCTGAGTCCCCAAAGACGAAGACCCCTGCTGCTGGCACCACTCCCAGGCGCAGTTCAGCAGAAAGAATCCTGCTTCCTTCTGCCTCCCTCTCCTTTCCTCCCCTCTCATGGAACCTAAGCCTACTGAAGAAAAATGCTCAATGAGAATCACAAACTTGCTGATCACAGATCATGGTAACATAGATTTAGAACTCAGAGGATGTGTATAATTTTTTCATTATACTGATAAGGAAACTGAGGCTGAAAGGTTAAAAAATTTATCCAGGGTCACACAGTTTATAGATATTTAAGGCAGGATTCAAAACCCATTATATTTCTAACACTGAGTACAAGTAAACTTTTAAAAAGACATATGGGGGCAACTAGGAGATGCAGCAGAAAAAAGCCCTAGAATCAGGAGGATCTGAGTTCAAATCCAACCTCAGATACTTGACACTAGCTATGTAACCCTGGACAAGTCACTTAACCCCAATTGCCAAAAAAAAAAAAAAAAGAAGCAAAAGAAGAGAAGTCTATAGTACTTAAAACAGTCCTTGGTACTATACCTATAAAAGCTTGTTTCCTTCTCTTCCCCCCAGTGATCTCAACACTGTTGACCTATATTGAGCCACCACCATTGTTAAATGCTATGTGGGAAATAGAACTGAATGATGTCCAGTGCTGGCAAAGTCATTAATATAAATTATCTCTATCAGAATACAGATAAGGACTTATTTTCTAACAGGTATAGGAAACTCCTTGGATGAGGAAACTCCATGGACTGATACAGGTCATTATCTACTCTTAGACTAACAATCTTAAGAGAGTTGCCCTACAGCACTGAAAAGTCAAGAGACTTATCCATGGTCACACAGACAGTATGTGTCAGAGGTTAGACACAAACACTGACTTTGAGACTATACCACTATACTGTACCACAATCCTTCTATTCTATAGGACTAAGAGATAAAATTATTCGCTTTTCCCTCAAGCAGATACATTACTTTGTGATTTTCCTCTTGATGTTCCATCACAATTTTGATACTTTCCACTAAGAATATAGAAACCATAAATTAAAATGGTGGGTGGATGTCTTTCTCTCTAACACATTAAGAGGTATGAAGCTTTAACTTTATCAGTATATAAGAAGAAAGGAAATAGGCAATGGAACTTAAAACTATCAACTACATTCAAGTAATTTTCTTTCTAGTAGATTCATTGTTTTTATAAAAAAAAGTTGTCCTTCTTTGGGTAAAATCATTCATAAACTAACTTACAGAATTTCTCAGTTGTGGGACAATTATTTTTAAAAATAATTATTTTTTAAAAGAATTGCTCAGGTGGCCAGGTAGTGCAGTGGATAGAGCACCAGCCCTGGAATCAGGAGAACCTGAGTTCAAATCCGACCTCAGACACTTAATAATCACCTGCCTGCGTGGTCTTGGGCAAGCCATTTAACTCCATTGCCTTGCAAAAAAAAAAAAAAAAAAAAAAAGGATTGCTCATGGGTTAATAGCATACTCCCCAAGACATTTGAAATTTAACTTAAGGTAGCACAATTTTGAAAATCCCACTCTGCCACATACCAACTATATTACATTGGACAGATCATTTAGCCTATCTCTGAGCCTCAGTTACTTCATCTACAAAAAAAAAAGAAACTTAGATAAATTGTCTCTGAAGTCGTTATTAGCTCACTCCAAGAGACAAGATGATTGAGGAATCAGTCCTAGTTCTAATACTACTTACCTGGGCTGTCCTTCACAATCTCATTAGATCTCAATCTGTTTATATATAAATTTAGAGACAGAATTAGGTTATTCCTAAAGTTCTTTCCCAAATATATGAAGTTCTAAGACTCAATTTACTAAAATTCAATTGTCATACCTACTGAAAAGAAAGTTGTGTATGATAGCAAAGTGAGCAATTCACTTTGTCCCTAATTTGAAAATCAGGTCAATTATTTTAATATCTTCAGGCTGATAAACTATAGAATTTGGAAGGACTTCAGAGGACCAGTAATATGTGTATACATATATATATATATATATATATATATATATATATATATATATATATCTGTATTTCAAATACTGATTCCATTTTCAAGTGTTTTGAAACTCCTTTCTAGACTAAGAATTGTGAGCTCTAAGATAAGTATTAAAAATTAGGTTGGGTAAAGATGGATTAAAATGAGTTTACTTGTTGGGAGTATGCTCTGGCACTGATATCACAAGTCTAATGCTAAGAAAAAAAAATGTAAAAATGTACAGATTTCTCTTAGTAGAGTTCCTCACTGGGAGTTTCCAATGCAATAACAGGTCTGACCCCCAAATATATGATCTGGAGGTGTTTGTTCTCACATCACTTTGCTTTCTATAACACATTTATGTAGGGATGAAATAAATTGGGAGTTTAATGACTTGAACTTTAATCTGACTGCTATCACTAAATCACTGTGTGATCTTTCACTAGTGACTAGTTCTTTGGCCTCTTGCATCTTCATCTATAAAAAGAGCTCCAAAACCTCTTCCAGCTCTCTTTTCCATAATACAGTGGCACCAACAGGATTTTGCTAGGAATGAGACAAAAAAAAAATCAGAAAAGCCTATTCATTTCAAGCACTGGTTCTCCTTGTTTTGCAAGTAATCAAAAAGCTTCATCTCCTGTCCCCAGTCTTCTCTACTAACCTCTCCCCATAACTGCTGTCTTTGGGGGCTAGTTGAATAGGGGTTATTGATTGAATGTTCCAAGATCTCATAAGATTCTACCATTAAAAGGGAGATCTGGCCTTGGGAAAAATGTTTCCTGCCAAAAACAAAGTCTGCACAGGGACAATGACTGTAACTGTTCAGTACCGGTTCAGAAGGTAACTTTTCCATTTATCAAAGTGTTGGAGTGAGTCAATGAGCCAAAAGAAAAGAAAAAGGAAAAAAAAACGTTCTTTTAAAATTCATCTGTAAAATTCTTTCTGTGTTTCCAACAACAATAACAGAAACAAACAAAAAGATTCCCAAAATGCTCTCCCCATGTATAAAGACAAATTTTCCTATATGAAAATGCTGCTTTACTCAGACCATGAGTGTCTAACTCTCCACACCCCAGCCCCATTAAACACACAATGTACAATTGCAATCAATTTCAATAAAATATCATCTGACATTAGCATACCTTTGATAATACATCCGTTTATTATTTTTAGTTTTTTTTCTCCATAATTGCCCAACTGGTCTCAGCACACAATGGCCTTTATAAATAATGAATTTTCAAAAGAAAGTCATCATATTTCTTTGAGGTTCTAGTCTCAGATGAATTTGGCATGCACTGGGCTTCAAGGCTTTTATCTGCAAATGGTCCTGTGTTTCCCTTTTATCTAGCATCCTGCTTTGTTGAAAATTTCTGTGACATACAAAGGAAAGACTACAAAATGCCCACTCTTACCCAAGACTTCAAAACCTCAAAATAATTCGGTGGGCCAGATAAAAATCAGCTCTGGGTTTGTTTCGTTTTCAGGCAAACACTTGGAACAACTTTACTTCTGAACAATTAGCCACTTGGCAAAGAGGATGGCAAAGAGAATAGCTTCAGGTTGGGAAATGTTAAGGGGGACTCAGAGAAGGAAAATTTAACTAAGAATAAGAAGACAAGGAATGTTTCTATAAAATGAAATTGAAAAAG
Source organism: Macrotis lagotis (assembly GCF_037893015.1). Classification (NCBI taxonomy): domain Eukaryota; kingdom Metazoa; phylum Chordata; class Mammalia; order Peramelemorphia; family Peramelidae; genus Macrotis; species Macrotis lagotis. Next base: position 68,083,538 of record NC_133664.1, on the reverse strand, counting down.
TTATTCGAAGAAAACAAAAATATTGTAAAACAGAGTATTGATCACAACACAAGGCAGAAGGAAATTTAACAAAACACTGAGCCAGGAGTCATGACTCTTGGGTTCTAATCCCATTTTCATCATTTATTCATTACTTGATCTTGACCAACTTACTTCCACTCTCTAGGCCTCAGTTTTTTTCAATTTAAAAATGAGCAGATCAGGTAAAATACCAATCTAAAATCACTTTACCCCAAATATCCTACAAATCCATGAAGATTTGTAGTAAATCAACAAAAGTACATTTGCCCCCTGTGGATAAAAACTGGAGTAGACACCCAGTAGAAGCAGTGGGGACCCCTTTCCCAGATATAATCAAGGAAAGAATGGAGAGCCACTTTACAAGAGGGTTAAAAAGGGATACAGGTAGAGGCTGTGGGCTTACAAGTAAAATGTATATCAAAATCTCAAGTGAGAGATGGCATCAAAAATATTAAAGCTGGAAGCAACCCTAAGATCATTCACTCCAGCCATCCTCAGTTATAAAACAGGACATCACAGGGAAAATGTTACTGTATTAAGATCACAGCTAGTTCTAAAGAGAGAAAGGCTAAAAAAAACACAGGTCTTCTGATTTCCATTCTTACTTTATACAACTATAACCATTTCTACTACTGCTGCTACTATTACTATTACTACTGCTACAATCATATAATACCACTATTACTACTATTACTACTGCTGCTGCCATTACCACTACCATCACTACTAATACTATTGCTACTTCTACCACCACCACTACTTCTACTGCTGCTGACACTACTACTATTACTACTACTACTACTAAAACTACTACCACCACTACAACTACTACCACCACTACAACTACCACTACTACCACCACCACCACTACAATCATAACTACTACTACAACTACTACTATTGTTATGACAAGGACTGTAACTACTACAATAATTACTATTACTACTACAATACTTCATCATGATTAACTCAAGGGTATACAGTGAACTAACTGTGGACCAAAGGAAGGTGAACTGTGAACTAATTGTCATTCTGAAGCAAATCAGTTCCAGTTGGGCTTAGAAATCTGTTTATTACAAACTACAGATGATTGGTACAATGTTGAGTACAACTGGAAGGTTACTTTATGACCCTGCGGTAACACTGATACTTCTCAATAACATATTTTTTTCTTAAAAGTAATTTTTTTTCTTTTTTGATTTGGCCCTGTGATTTCTTTGATGATAAAAGGTTAAGAGATGGGCACAGTATTTTCAGTCAGTAGACATCAAAAGAGAACCTTGATCATCTCAGCTCTTCCTGACTCGGAGGCCAGTTCTCTGTTTTCCTACTTCTTTCCTTTTGATGACAGCATCTATGTTCCACTTAGATTCCTCTGTTGTCCCTCTTTGCCATTCTGTCATACTTTTACTAACTAGCCTTCCCTCCTATGTTTGTGCAGTTTTATTTTCCCTATAATGCCATTATAAGCTCACATGAGAGTATCTTAAATTTCTATTTCAGTATGGTGGGACTATCTGATACAATCTTTAATTCTCATCCTCATATACTTTGCTTTTTTAATTATATGTCTTATTTGTAAGAGATATGATCGTGAAGCATTAACTTAGTTCCCATATTTACTTTGGAGCAATATTCCTTTCCTGGGGTCTATTTGGCCAGTTTCACATTCTGGTGTACTATGTCACACACACTTGGGGAAGAAATTAGAGAAACAATCTTTTCAAGACCACCATTTAAGAAATCTATTGAGCTAAAGAGTTTTTTTTAAGATTTTTTTCCTCCCCTAAGATATAGTTACTTTCTTTTTTCAGGAGGAAAAGAAATGTTTTATCCACAATAGCATACTGTGCTCAGAAACTATAGTACACAAAATCAATTCCTAATTATCTATGCATACATTAAAAACAGTCTGATTATTCACAAACACATCATGTACTCTAAATATTATCCAGATATATCCCTATCCTGAGAGGAAAGTCACCAGGGCAAGATTATCCATTTCACAATGACCCAGTCCCATATTGGGTTGGAGCAATTCCATAATCCTTCCTGGAAAGGTTACCCCTAGATTTTATTTCACCAGCATTCTTTGATATAAAAAAGAAAAAAGGAAGAAAGAGAGGGAGGAAGGAAGGAAAGAAATAAACATTTTGTAATTGTCTACTTGGAGTCAATAAAAGAAGAATTAAAATCCTACCCAGACACTTGAAAGATGTGTTACTGTAAGTAAGTCACTTAGCCTTTATGGACCTCAGTTTCCTCACCTGTAAAATGAAGGGGTTGAACTTGATGACTACCAAGGTCCCTTACAGGTCTAAATCTATGATACTGGATATAGATTTAGATAGATATAGATATAAATATTGTAAGTAAAGGTGTAGGTAGATGCAGAGACAGCTCAATTTTAATACAGGACAGAACATAGACATGCCCTCTGACACTTTGTAAAGAGGGTAAAAAACAGTTAATGATTAAATTTTGGTGGCTGGGGCTGCCCCAAGATAAATCCCTACTTTTGATACTAGTTTTATGGCACAGGGCAAGTCCTTTCATCTCTAGGCACAAACAACAGATCTAATGAGAAATGAATGGCTTGGCTCAGACTGTTCAGAGATAGGACTCTGTTTTGCCCTATAAAAGTGAGCTAACACACTTGTCCAGAGTGAGTGTCTAAGGTTAGATTTGACCTCAGGTCTACCTGATGCCCAAATCCATAGCTCTTTCTATTATGCCTACCAATTGAATATTAAAGAAGATGGAGCTACTGATGTTTTAACTTATCACAAAAGGAATGGATAAGAGATTTAAACCCTAAATCCCTTAATATGCATTAATAAACTCCCTAACTTTCCAGGCTGTTGATGTCAGAAAATTCCTTTCATTTCACCTGGTTGCAATTTGAGGTCCACCACCAGATGACATGGTTTAGCCAGGGGAATGAATGCTATTCAATTAAATACTGTATATTTCTCAAAAAAATTCCTATAATGACATATTGTTGGCCAAGGGCCTTTCAAGAATGAAATCTATACTAATAGCTAAAATGAGTTGGATTTTGGGGGGAAAGATTTACCATCAATTTATTTCAGCATATATTGAGTAACTAAATGAAATTCCCCCTCCTCTAAGAGGCATATTATTAGTAGTGGCAATAAAAAAGGCATAATAATTATCTTTATTTGAGTGCTGGCCATGTATTTGAAACATAAGACTTCAGAATCCTAGAATAGTAGATTTGTATAAAACCCTAGAGATCAGCTAGTTTAATCCCTTCAATTTGAAGAGGAAGAAATAGACCCAGAAAGTTGATGTGATTGGCTCCAGTTCACATGGCAGTTGAGTCAAACCAATAATCTCCATCTCTTGGTTTCCAGACCAATGGGAATTTACCATTTCAAATGGGATAAAGGATGCATTGTGTGGTGTAAATATCAGTAATTTTTGTTATTATTCTAATAAGAGAGGCAGTTTGCCACTGTGGATAGAGAATCAACCTTTGAATCAGAAGACCAGCCATCACAGTCCCTCTCATATGCACTAGGTTGGTAAGTTTGACCCAGTCATTGGGGGCAATGACCTAAAACTCCAAATTTCAGGGAAGGTGCCAATTGTTGGAGGGAGTTTCCTCTTCTGGAAGGCCCTTGTGCCAATGAAATCACAAGTCAAACTCCTATCTCTAGAATAATTCTTTTCCCCCAGTACAATGTTGCCTTCCTACAGTTGCCTACTTGTATGAAATTTTAAAAAAATATAGACTCAGCCTAGGTGAAGATAGAGTACTTGACTTGAAGAATTAGAATATACAGGTTCAAATTTCTATTTTATAAGATATAGGAACTTAGATAAGTCGCTTGATCTTATGGGACAGAGTTTCTCTGTCTGTAAATTGATGGAGCTAGATGGTTTCCTCTCTTCCCTTTTTAATTCTCTTTAAGGTTTCAAATTTCTACTTTATAAGATGCAGAAACTTAGGTAAGCCATTTGATCTTTATGGGGCACAGTTTCCCTATTTATAAAATGATGAAACTAAATGGTCTCTATCTTCCCTAATTCTCTGTAAGGTTCCTACTTTATAATATGTAAAAACTTAGGTAAGTCACTTAATCTTATGGGACACAATTTCCCTCTCTGTGAAATAATGGAACTAGATATTCTCTATCTTCCCTTTCTAACTCTCTATAAAATTCAAATTCTTACTTTATAAGATGTAGAAATTTAGGTAAGTCACTTCATGTTTAAGGGACACAATCTTTATGGGCTAGGGGTGCAGCACCTCCACAATATGGAAAATCTGTGTAAAATGTTTTGGTCCTCACTTCCTACCAGAGAAGAAGTCTGAATTATTATGGCATTAAAAATAATATGTTGATACTGTATATATATTTTACACATTTCTGAATCTGCTGCTTTTACAAATTTTCTTAAAATTTAATGCCTTGTAGTTGACCTGTTCGACAAGATGGGGAAAGTCACAATGTGGAAGAGATAACTGTATAGACAAACAACTATTTTTAGTTTTTTAACTATCTGATGATTTTTTCCTCTCTGAATTGCTCCAAACTCACAATATCAAAAATAGCCTAAGATAAGGAAATCCCTTATCACTAGGATTAGTGAAAGCAGGATAAAGTGAGGATGATGGTGAGGACAGGAAATGGAATTGCATTTTGGTTCTATTTGCAACCCCTGGGCTTCATTAGATCTTTTCCACCTATTCAGACCAGTCTACTGTAAAGGGTCTAGCCCAGACCCTCCAGGCTTTTCTATAGTAGGCTGGGAAGCCCAAGTGTGATGTGGGAGCCAGACTCCCCTGGTCCCCTGGACCTCTAGTCATCATTGCCACTCAAAGCTATTTCTTCTTCTCCATTGCCAGGGCAGACAATCCATTTTTGTCTCATTCCCTTCATCACACAGAACCATTTGATGGGCATGACAGCAACTGCTTGCTAATTATCGGGCAACATTCTCCCCTCGAGGTTTGTTGCATCCACAATCCAAGGGAACAATTCCCTGATTGTTAGCTGAGCAGCTTGGGCACTTGGGGCTGAGGACTTTCGCTTCAATTATCTCCCCTGGTTGTCAAGACTTGGAGGCGCTCAGTTGGAATGAAGAGAACGTGAAACGTGAGGATAATGAGTTCTGGTCCAAGCCCCAGGGCAGCCTCCACATTCCAAAGAAGGCCATTGGTCGGTTCTTTGCCCCTGGCCCTTTGAGTGGTACCCAACATCTCCCAGTACAGGGAAAGGGCTACTGGTCTGTCCCCCATTAGAGACCTCTCTGTTGGTGAGAAATAGGGCCTCTCAACTCTACTCAGGATCACAGTGGTTTTTAAAATTTTTTTAAACAATAGCAACATGATTGAAACAACCTGATTCTTTTCTAAGAAGTGATTTCTGGTGAAGAAAGCCGGAGGAGAACAATTTCTTGGTGGTTCTGGCATCTTGGGGTTGGTAAGGGGGAAATGTCAAAAAACTCAGGGAAAAAAAATGTGATTTTTCCATCCTAGATCAGCCCAGCCTACCCACTCCCTTGCCAAAGCCCAGTAAAATACATCAGATGGTACTTGGAAGGAAAGGGCAAACTCTAAGCTTGCCAAGATGAAGCCTTTCCACCATCACCACCCCCAGTCCCCTAAAGTCTTTCCCCCTCAAGAAAGAGCCTTGATGGTTCACATCTCTAATAATCACTTTTCAGAATCCTGTGTGGAGTCTTAACACAGAATCCAACCTTCTTGCCGAGCGTCACACTCGATTCAAGCAAATAAAATCAATTCCTCCTAGTCACACTTGAGGGAAGCACCAAAGGGGGAGTCCTACTCAAATGAAATATCCTAAAACCTCTAGCCTCCAAGGGGGATTTAACATGATATCTACACATTAGAAGAAGGGGGGAGAAAAACGGCTTTACAAATTAGATCATGAAGTCTCCATGGGGACCATTGTGTTGACTATTATCTCACTGATTCACTGATGGCGGCCTGCCTTAATCTTCAGTGACAAGCAATGCCCCCTACACTCCCCCATCGACCCACCCACTGGGATGATTACATCTCTGAGAGATGAAACTATCAACCTAGAAGAATATGAGCATTTAATAAGACTAAATAAGACTTAGCCTGGAATCCCTAAACTTGTTTTTATAAATATTTTTATAACTATATTTCAATATAATTGACTTCCTTTGTATGCCTATGTATTCCATTTCATGCATTTAAAAACATTCTTCTGAGAAAGAGATCATCTTCCCATTGGCAGGCTAGTGAAATCTATGAGCCCTTTCTTAGGAAAAAAGTTTTTTAAATAATTGAAGGAAATACTAAATTTCATTGGGAGATTTAGTGAAAATAAAGGTCTACTCTTTTCCCATCCAAATTCATCTACTCTTTAAAAATCTGTTCTGGATATTCCAGTTTAAGAATTCCTGTGACAGATAGATCTATAGTTGTGTGAGGGCTTTTCAAAAACTTTCTATTAAGATTAAATTCAAACCAATTCAATAATCATATCTGAGGTGTAAACATCAGTGGCACAATGATGAAAAAGACAGTCTTTGTCCTCAAGGACTATACATTTTGTGCATTTATACAGGTGAGTAGATACAAAAATATATAGACTAAAAAACAAAGTAATTTTGGTAGAGGGGATTGAGAAGAGCCTTAACAAATGAAGGTATCTTTCCATTTATTTTCTTTCTTCCCAGTTAACAGAACGCACACAAATTGTGATTTTTTTAAACCCAATTTTTTTTTCAGTTGTTCATTTGGAAATGACAGACTGACTCCTTTCTGAAATGTTCTTAGTTGGGTTTGTCTTTTGTCCTTATCCACCTTCTCTGTCCCTATCTTTTCCATGTGTCTTTCTTCTAGCACCCTACCTTGCCAAGGAATTGACTTTTATGAAGCTTCTAGATGAGGAGAGAATTCAGAAAAACAAATTCACAACAAGGTGCTAGGACTTTGATGTGCTGCCCTTCCCAGGAATGCTTGCATTTGATAAGAGTTGCTTGTCTGGTGGTAGTGGTGGTGGTGGTTTTAATGGCAGCCATATGACTGCTAGCAGCTAGGTGACTCAGTGGATAGACTGTTGGACCTGGAGTCAGGAAGACCCTAGCTCAAATCCATCCTCAGACACTTACTGGACAACTCACTTAACCCTATTTGCCTCAGTTTTCTTATCTATAGAATGATCTGGAGATGGAAATGACAAACCATTCCAGTATCTTTGTCAAGAAAACCCCATGGAAATCATCAAGAGTCACTGAACAACTGAGCAAAAACAATATGATAATAAGCCATGCAAAGTCTTTTTTTAACATTCATTCATCTCATTCTAGCCTTGAAACAAATTTGTGAATTAAGAGCTACATGAATGACTATTAACTTCATATGACAAAAAAAATAGTAACTGAGGCTTTGGAAGATGTAACAACTAACTGCCCACAGTCATACCATAAGTATCTGAAGCAGGATTTGAACCTATATTTTTGATTCTAAGTCTGTCACTTAGAGGGATTTTTATTTAAACATAGAGACAATCAGTTCCTATGGCTCCTTATTGCCTCCAGAATAAAATAAACTCTTTCATTTTGCTTCCTAAGTCCTTCACAGCCTATCTACCTTTTCATGCTCATTATACACTGTTTCCTGTCCACACCATCCAGCCAGATTTTCCATCTTCTTCTCTGTTCCTCGACTATCTCCATTCAGAGCCAACCTCATTAACTAGTCACTCTTCACTTCCTTTTTAAAATGCCACTCAAAGATCATCTTCTACGTGGACCTTTTTCCTAATCTCTCTCCCCAATTGCTAGACTGACTCCCTCCCAGCCACCCACTATTTACTGTATATTTATTCTGTTAACCTCATCTAGGCATATGTTGTCTCTTCTATCAGAACAATGAACTTGAGAATAGACATTGATTTGATTGATCATTTAAAAAATAAATAATTATAAACACTGGTCTCTGAGTAGGGGAGAAAACTGGAATCAGGAGGACCTCCCTGAGTTTTTCTACTCATTTCACATAGGATGCAGGCTACTCTACCTCAGTCCAAAAGTTAATCCAGAATTCCTCAATCACTATATGATAAACTTTATCTGTTCCTCCCAGGATTTTTCCTAACAAATTATCCCTAAGGGGGTCAAATTCAAAAAGACAGAACCATGTATACCAAAATACTTACTGAAATACTTGAAAACAGGAAAAAAATTATAGATTGTTATGGTTTTGATCATATATGATCCCACTTGGTATTTTTTTGGCAAAGATATTGGTTTGTCATTTCTTCTCCAGCTCATTTGCCAGATGAGGAAATTAAGACAAACAGGATTAAGAGATTTGACCATAGTCACACCCCTAGTAAGTTTCTGAGGCTAGATTTGCACTCAGGTCTTCCTAACTCTGAGCCTAACACTCAATCCACTATACCACCTAGCTGCCCAAAGTAGTAGATATATATGGTATACATACATAGATACATACATACTACTACTACTATGGCATACATACATGCATCTACTACAAAGTAGTATATACATATGACTAATTATAATGGATTATTACTATGCTGTAAGAAAGGACACATGAAAAGACTGAAATGAAAATATACACAATGACTAGAACAGTGGAAATGGACAAAACAATAACCAAGAATCTAAAACTGAATCTTATGAAATTATAATGATCAAGTTTGACCCCAAGGAAAACACAGGAGACAAGACCAGCACTCTCCCACTCTTTTGCAGAAGTAGAGGACCTTAGGTGGGGAACATTGTATGGAATGCCAAACTGGAATTTTGCCCCTAGAGAAGAGATTTTAAAAGTCATTATACTGTCATAATATTGATCACTAAAAGTTATTTTTTTCCTTGACCCTTTTGTCCTGGGCAAAACTTTTATATTTAAAAAAATTAATTCAGGGCAGCTAGGTGGCATAGTGGATAGGCACCAGCCCTGGAGTCAGGAGTACCTGGGTTCAAATCTGGTCTCAGACACTTAATAATTACCTAGCTGTGTGGCCTTGGGCAAGCCACTTAACCCCATTTGCCTTGCAAAAACCTAAAAAAAATTTAATTCATTAGACCCTCTGACCACATAACAAAAGGGCCAATCAATATTCTCCACCTCTCAGTTTTATTTAGCTCCTTTCTCAGAGCTCATATCTTATTTTATAATTTCACCTCATAAACCATAACAGACAAAAAACAGGACATCACATATCCTGAATGTTAGAATAGTAGAAAAAAGAATAAAAAGAAGCAACTCTCAGGGTCAAAGAGCAGCAACAAAATGACAATGAAAAATCCAATTTAGTGCCAATAATGGCTCAAGACCTCAGTTTCCTTGTCTGGAAAATAAGAGCTTTGAAGAAGATGATCTCCAGGCTCCCTCCAGCCTCACAGGACAGTCTCTGCTTCTATTTTTTTTTTTTTGAGATCTCTGAAAGAAGGATTTTGAGCTTAATATCAATTAAAGGAGCTTCTGATCTTAACTCCCAAGTATACCCTGAAGCACAGATCTTTGTGCCTTAGTGGAAAGTCTTAAGAGGGTGATTTTTTTGTAATGTTTCATTTTCAATAGTGGTGAGGATAATTGTAGCCTGGAAAAATGAATGCTGTCTATTAGGGGGTCATTAGGAAAGCATGCTGAGGTTGCTCAATAGACTCCAAGTTATATCATTAATAGCTTCCTTTGTGGTCATTCGAGGGGAAAATAGGTTTTCTTGAGCAACTATCAAATTGTCCAATTTGGGAAAAATGGATATATACATCACATATGGCATCCAAGCAAGCTCCCAAAGTCATCCCTGGGGGTAATTCACTCTTCTCTTCTTACCCCCACTAGATGCTTCTTTTCCTCCTAAATTTGGCACTAACACTTTTCAAGAGCTGCCAGTCAAGTAGAATCATTGTTTGGAGTGCTTCATAAAAATAAGCTAAGGTGCCTTCGGACATCAGGAAGAAAAAAAGAAACCATCAATGTTCCAGTTCTCAAACAATTTCCTTCTTATTCACCCATCCGACCTCATCATCTCTTGTCATTTATGTTCTCTATGAGCCAGACTAAAGCACCAACTGGCAGTAGTTCCCCAATTGCTCATGCTTGCATTTCTCAGCTAGGGGAGCAGCTTTTGGGTCCTAATCCATGTTCATTATGGGTTCCTTAATGGGCTGGGCTTCAGAATGGTGAGTCAGCCAGGATGTGTCAGAAGAAAATGATGTAATATCCATGTCAAAAGTAACAGGTAAGAAAAAAGTTAAAGAACCAAGAAAGTAGGACCTTCACTACTCTATATCCATCTTCCATTTGTTAGGGAGAAAGAAAAGGAAAAGAAGAAAGGAAGAAGAGGGGGGAAATGAGTGAAGTTCTTAGAATAAGGGTTTGGGGGATTAAAAGTATAATTAAAAGCATAAATTGTATTGCCGCCTCCATTTTCCCCCGTCTCTACCCCTTGACCCTCTGAGTAAAAGTACAGTATAACCTAGAATAACCTAGGATTTTAGTCACTGACATATATCCCCAAAATCTGAATCTAAGGAGAGCCATTGACAAACATCCCCAAATATGGATCTGGGGAGAGTCAGTCACATATACATTCCCTATACCTGAATACAGGTCGAGTCACCTTCCCAAGCCCACTGGCCACAGAAACCTTGATATGCAACCAAAAAATCAAGTCAAGATACACTTAACCCAAGATGTCCAAGAATTAATCCAGTTATGCCTCTTAATTTATCAGAGATTACTGCATAGTATAGTAGAAAGAGTACTTTAATGTCAAATCCTATCTCTATTACAAACAGTATAACTTTGAGCAAGTACTTTGAGCCTCAGTTTCCTCATTGGTAAGATTGGATTAGTTGTCATCTGATGTTCCTTCCAGTTCTATATCAGATACTGGGAAAATTCTGATATCCTAGCCTGAGGTTCATATTAAGGGTCAGGGAATTGGGGGTGGGATGAGTGAGGGGAACACTCAATTCAAGTCCTAAAATTTCAGGAATTCCAACATGATTTGCAAAAGGAAAAGAACTCAGGCCCATAATCTTCACTTCCTAAAGCATTTAACAATGATTCTTTTAATTTTAGACTTTTGCATGTGATACAGTACCTATTTGCATGTGATACAGGCCCTAATGGAACAAATGAGATTTGGGCTGGTTCTTGGGAATTATCTATAATAAGAAATAAAAATCATAAAAATAGGGGCACCTAGGTAGTGCAGTGGATAGAGCACCAGCCCTGGAGTCAGGAAGAATTCAAATGCATTCTCAGACACTTAATTACCTAGCTGTGTGACCTTGGACAGGTCACTTAACCACACTACCTTGCAAAAAAATTCATAAAAATAATAATAGTTGAACAGTTGTTTCATTTAAGTGCTTAGATGATTGAAAGAACCAAAATTTATCTTTACTTGGAAATATAAGGACAGTTTTCAACCTGGATGAACATGCTAAAAAGTTGAGAGTCTAAACTGTGGCAGAATGAACTGAAGAGAACACTGTTCTTGAAGTCAGAAGCCAAAGAATTTACATCCATACTCCACAGTTATTAGGTGACTTTTTATCTCTGTGAACCTCTGTATCCTCAACTACAAAATTAGTCAACAAATATTTTTTAAGTGCTTACAACATGCCAAGCCTTTTCCGGTTTTAATCCTAGGATCTTACAATAATGGACTATGAAAATTAAGGCCTTCATCCCTATCCACACCTGGGAAGGAAAAGGAGAATAAGGGAGGGTAAATGAAGACAAGGAAAGGCAAAGGAGGACAAGACAAGGCAAAGGAAGGTTTCTTGAGTAGAGCCACTGTTTGTTTTCTCTGTATATCACTAATGCCTAACACCATGCCCTAGAATACATATTCGTCAATGCTTGTCAAATAATAAATATCCATATCTATATCCATGTATAGGTATATGTATGTATAATAACAGACAGATATGGATATATTTCCACATAAACACACACAAACACATGCACATGCATGCACACACACACATACTCATACACAGACAGTCAATTTTCAATCTTGGCAAGAATAACATGCCACATTTTTCCTGAGATTGAAGTAAGCAGTGGCATGAAAGCCAAGTTCATAGTCTGGTTACAAAGCAAAATTAAGGATGACCATCTTCCCACCTGCAGAGTGCTACAGGGAAGTTGCAAAACCTATAGTCCCACTGCTGTGTGGGAGGAGGGCCAATACCACTGACCTACTAATTACCAATAAAGCATTGGGTTGCAAAACTTTTGGTTTAAAACATTTACAGAAGGCAGACAGAAAGGTGCCAGTCAACATGCTTATAATTATTTTTATTTTTGGCCAATATGAGATAGGGTTATATTAATAACTGAAGGAACAGGAGGTTAGCTAAGAAAAACTAAATTTGAGGAGGTAACTGGTTGTGCCCAAGAGTAGGTTAAAATCCTGAAATTGGGAATTCAAGTACACAAAATGAATTTTTATAGGTAATACACATACACAAAGGTAGAGAGGCAAATTGGCTGGTTCTTGTCCTTCATTCTCAAAGAGGTCCAAACTGTTAGTCAAGATGTGGTGTGTCTGACCATGTCTGATAGCGAACTCAGAATCCTCTACCACAGGTCGGACACAAATAGTCCACATGAACCCTGGGGTGGGTACTCTAAACTTATTGATGTCACATTTCCTATGAGCTGCTTCCATCCTTCCTTCCTCATAGAGCACAGCCCCCTCACTGATGAGGGCACACCATGTTGGGCAATCCTGCGCCAGTGTCTCTCATGCTGCACAATCAATTCCAAAGTTTTTAAGAGAGATCTTTCTTCTGACCCCCTTGTTAGCGCTTGCCCTGTGTGAGTTCTCCATAAAATAGTTTTGTTGGCAAGCTTATGTCTGGCATTCTAACAATGTGTCTAGTCCATCATAGTTGCAATCTCTGTAGTAATGGTGAAATGCTTGGCAGTGTAGCTCAAGAAAGGATCTCAGTGTCTGGTATCTTCTCCTGCCAGGTGATCTTCAGAATCTTCCTAAGACAATTTAAATAGAAAGGATTCAGTTTCTTGGCATGGTGCGGGTAGACTGTCCAGGTTTCACAAGCATATAGCAATGAGGTCAGTGCAAAGGCTCTGTAGAACTTCAGTTTGGAGTCTCTCCCACAATTTTTTTTCAGAGTTTCCCAAACACTGAGCTAGCAATGTGTGTATCAACCTCATGGTCAATGTGTACATTCCTGGAAAGGACACTCACTACCAAGGGAAGCAAACTTGTCCATGGTTCTCAATATCCATTTGCTGGAATCAATGGTTCTACATATGGATGGTGTGGTGCTGGATGATGGGGCACCTGAGTTTTCTTTGTATTAAATGTTAGACTGAAATGAGCATAAGCAAGTAGAGAATCTATCGATATTTTGTTGTCTCAGCTTTAGAGGCTGAAATGAGGACACCATCATCTCCAAACAGAAGATCCTGCACCAACACTCCCTCCACTTTAGTCTTGGCTTGTAGCCTTTTAAGGTTAAAGAACTTGACATCAGTGTGGTAGCTGACCTTGAGGCCATGTTCATCCTCATTGGAGGCTTTTATAACATAGCTGAAAACATCTTACTAAAAAGCCTGGGAGCAAGGACACATCCTTGTGGTACTTCACTGGTGACTGGGAAGTCATGAGAGCATCATCCACCATCCAGAACTCTGGCGAGCACACTGCCATACTGCCATGAGACTGATGTACAATGCTGATGATCTTCTCTGAGCAACCAAATTTTGACATAATTTTCCATAAGCCCTCAAAACTGACAGTATTAAAGGCCTTGGTCAGATTTACAGACATATACAGACCTCTGTTCTATTCCTGGCATTTCTCCTGGAGTTGTTGAGCAGCAAACACTGTATCAACTGTTCCTTGACCTTTTGGGGAGAAACACTGGCTCTCACACTGACCATCTTCCAGATGACAGACCAGACTGTTGAGGAAGACTCTGTCAAGAATCCTACCAGCAACATCTAAAAGAGAAATAAGTCCTGAGATTGTCACAGGATGATCTCTTCCCTTTACCTTTATCGAGTTGGATGAATTCTTGGGGATAGCCTACTCATACTACATATAACAGGAGGTTGCTTGCTTGGTTGGTATAACCTTCAATGAAGTCTGCTGGCTCCTCTGAGAAATTAGTACAACTTCCTAATCTGCCTGTACAGTGTCAAACTGGCTTGCCATTATATTCTCTGATTCAGGGACACTGGTCACCTTGATGTTCCTCTAATAAGAGACCTCTGTGATTGGCTTCTTGCATCCCACCTTCAACAAGAAGTCTTTCCTGCTCCCCATTGTTGCTTTTATCTTCTCTCTGTCAATTATATCTACTTTTTCCTGTATATGTGTCTTATTTATATATAGTTCTTTTAATGTTGTTTCTCCCACTTTGAGGGCAGAGAATGTCTTTATCTCTCTTTGTATCCTTGGGGCTTAGATCGTAGGCACATAAGAAAGGCTTACTGACCAGGTAGGACATGCTCACAATTATAGCCAACTGTCATCAGTCACACTATGGAACCCAAGAAAAGCCCACAGCAAACTTTGGCAAGTAAAATACATTGTTGTCACATGAAGGAAAAGATTCCAGAGTCTTGACTCCAGCTTCTTTGGTTCAACTGTTTCTAAGAATAGAGTGATGTGTGGAAAAAAATAAAAGTGGGGAAAGGGTGGGGGGTCAGGGAATACTGGCACCAGACACTGATCTTTAATTGTCTCCAGGCTTTAAAATAGAAGCAAGTTGGAACGGAAGTGCCCCTGGAAACCTTCTCCATTCCCTAACTCAATGAACCTATAAGGATGCCGAGTTTTGATACTGCTCCCAGAAACACTGACTCAATTGGGCAGAAGCTCCAAGAATTTCATCATCATTTAAACTGTACATTCAACTGTAGGATCATCCCAACCAAAGAGACAAATCTCTGAAGTGGGAAGCCTAGAGCTTTCCAGCAAACACCAGTTGGAGCCTCAGTACTCTGAGGGCTTCTCCTAGGGCCATCTCAGAAGGGTAGTTTTTGTCCCAATGAAGTAATTGGACAACCAACGACTTTTCTAGAAAGCCAAGTGTGGTATCAATGGAAACAGTGTGGTGCAGTAATTCAGAGCAAGAGGTCCTGGATTCCAATGCCACTTCTGGCCCTTATTACTTGTGGGACTATGGACAAGTCTCTGAGACTTAGACTCCTCATCACTTAATAAACAAAACCAGATTAGGTGTGCTCCACATTCCCCTACAGCTTAAAATCTATGACATACACTATCCTGGATTTAATATTTCCATTTCAATTATATAACTTTTTAGCCCTTAAGAAAAATCTTTGCAACTGAGTCAACTGTCCCCAGAAACACCCACACTTTGAACCCTAGGGTGCCCCATATTTGGAGGAGCTCTCCAAGCATCTCTATTACTTGGATGAATAAAAATGAAAGAATTTATCTTCTACCACTATATTATGTAGTTGAAGAAAGCATGTGATTATGTCCTAAAGAGTCATGAGGGAAGAATCAGACTGAGCGCAATGGTGGTTTTGTTTTTGGTTTTTTGCTTTTTAACTCTGAAGGGAAAACCTTTTTTAACCTAAGGAATTCCTTGCAAATAAATAGTTAAAGTTTAACACATCCACCAAAGATCTTTGGTTCATGAGATTAGTCATTTCACAAAAATGTTTTCTCTATAAAACTTTGAGAATCATTTTGTGATAGCAAAGATTTGAAGGCAAAGGCTGGCCCATCATTTGTACAATGACTGAAAAATCATAGGTTTTGAAGGGGAAAAGACCATTCAATAGTGATTGAGGAAATGATGAACATAGAAATTTGAGAAGACTCATACGAATAGATGCAAATTAAAGTAAACAGGTCCAAGGAGCAAATTAAGCTATGACTATAATAATCAACCAACAAGCATGAAGTACCTACAATGTGCCAAGCCCTACCAGAAGTACCAAAAGAACAAATACAAAGAAAATGACATTGTATTAATATAAAGAAAAACATCATTCAAAGGCAGCCAAACTCTAATTATAATAACCAGTTTCAATCCAAGAGAAAAGATGACATAAATCTAGCTGCTTGGTTGAGATGAGTGACTCGAGAAGAAAGAAAATAAAAAAAAACATCAAAAGTCATCAGGAAATTACTTTTTCAAAGAAAGGTGACAGTAAAACTTAAAATTCTAATATTTATGGATTTGTTCTAAATTAGAGCTGTAAGGCAATCTGAAAGGTATCAATAAAACTTTTAAATTCTAGCATTTGTTATTCATTCTAGATTATGCATGTAAGGCAATATTCTCTTTTGGATCTTCACTTCTTTAAGTGCCTTTACAGAAATATACCATATATGTCCAAATCTTACATCTGGAGATCTAAGAAACTAAAAAAGCCAAATTTCAATAGAATTACTTCAACCCTACCCCTTCCAGAGTACTTTTTTGTTGACACAGAAGAAAAGCAACAATAGCAAAGTTTTATTCTCCTAGTGACGATGTCTTCTGTTAATGTGCTACACTCCATTGGAAGTCAATGGCTGCTTCCCAGACAGGGTAGAATAGGCATGCCAAGGGAAGACTTGGACTAAGAGGACTTGAAAGCTCCTTCCATCTCAAGATCCTAGGATCCTTTAAATGATAAATTTGACAATGAAAATCTAGACGACCATGCAGCCAAAAATAACTATGTGCCTTATTTTTTTGGCTTAGCCTGTGGTTTGGACAGGCCAGACATGAATTTGCCCGTAAAGTATGAGGTTCTGAATAAGAAACAGATCATCAGAGCTGGGAGAAAAAGGACACAGGCCAATAGAGTACTAATTTAAGAGGTAAGCTACCACATACCATGCCTTAGATCCCACACCTCAAAAGAACACCTTCCCAGCTTATCTCTTTTGTCCTCTAGAATTGGTTTTCCTAGCAGTAGCTCTATTCCTATTTCCCCATAAGAGACATCTTAGGGTGTTGTTACAAAAATTTCATATTCTGACATCTGATGTCTTTCTTTGAGTTCTGATAACCCTAATCCCCCCCCTCAATATCACTTGAATATCCTTTTAAAGATGATTTCATGGCGCTGCTATTCATAAAACTTGCTATGGGCACCAAAATTCCTGAGACTTAGGTTTCTGTTGCAGTCATCAACACCTATAGCAGAATTGTCAAATTTGAGACCTACAGGTCAAGTGAATGGCTCAGAAACAGATTAAATTTTTTTAGCAAAATGAAGATGCAATACAACTTAAATAATGCTCATTTGTAGTTTTCTTACTAATTAAACCACCATCAGGGATTCATTTCTATTTAAATTTTATCCCACTGACCAATAGAACTCTGCTTTGGACTACATATGCTAATACTTAAAGCAGGCACCTTAAAGTTAGGTCAGAGGGCAGAAAGCCCCTGCCCCACAAATGCCGAATGAGCTTGTTTGTTCATCCCAAACCTATTATACTGTACCAGTCTCATGTTATGAAACTTCCTCTTCCATATGTGTCGTCATATCTCACTTGAAACTCAAATCTTGACCTGTGCTTCCAATTGTGTTTGTACCGTCATTCTGATCTCAGTCATATGGACCTGATCTATGTGTGTCCTCTTGCCTACTAGGGAACTTTATATCCTAGCTGCTAATCCCCCTCTCTTTCCTATAGAATGAGGGAATTGAGCTAAATTATCTTTAAGCATGATTACATAGTAGATGCTTAATAAATATTTATTGATTGATCTAAAATCCCTTTCAGTACTTGTCTAATTCTGTGATCCCATGCAGGAATCCAAGTCTTGTCTTTCTTCATCCTCTACTCTGGCCTTGGTTCTGACTTGACTTTGTCTCCAGGATCCACAGTGACTCTTCTGCCCCAAACTTGAGACGTGTCCCTTTCTAAACTACCCTACCCTGTGTCCACTCATAACACAAAGCTAAACCTGTAGGAACCAAGGTCCCATTTAAGAAGACCCCAGTTAGGTGCCTCCTACTCCCAGATCCTAATTGCCTTGGAAAATATCGTTGTTGAACCAGTCTCATAAAGTGTTTGATCATGGCAAATGCTAGTTGTTCTCTTCAGGAAACATGAATGCAGGGTCTTCCATTGCAAACATGATAATATGTAGTTATCAGAACATGTGACATGCCTGCTTTCCAGCCTCCCACCTTCCTAGTCATACATCTCTTGAATTGAAACTTTTTTTTTAATTCCTAGAATAGTTTTGTGATTTCACTGGGGTAGTCAACTCATAGTGTTAAAGAGCAGCAGTTAACTCACTTGGAGTTCAAGTCATAGTCTGGGAAAAGGAGAATTTAATACAGAGTCACACAGCTCGCAAAATACTTTGAATAAGCAGGACTTGAATGCAAATATTCTTGACTCCAAGACCAACCCTATATCCACAAAGCCACAGTGTCTCGTCCTTGAATCTCATCAATCCTAAATAAGCAATTATGTCCTTCACAGGTTTTGGAAAAGGGGAAAAAATAATTGATTCAAAATCTTTTGCCATGAAAAGCTACTTTAAATGTTCAACATTATTAGTATGAACAAGTTTGGAATGATACCACCAAAAAGGATGAACTATTTAAATAGAAAGTTCTTGCTGCTCCTTTCAGTTCAGTAATCATGGGAGAGTTTAACAGCTTAAGATAAGAGTTAACATGGGACCTGTGTAGACATATTAACACAGATAGATACATAGATATATAGATATAGATGGGTGTAGATATATGTTTAGATATGTATCTAAACATATACATGTATGTATATAGGAACACATGTGTTTATGTGTGTGTTTATATGTGTAAATGTGTAAGTATGTATATAAATTTATATACTATAATTCAATATAGTTGTTTCCTTCATAATTCTATTTTTTAAATTTTATTCATTAAAAAATTTTTCAGAGAAGGATTATAGGTTTCATCATACTGGGAGGGGAGAAGTGGGATATCATCACACACACACACACACACACACACACACACAAAGATTAAAGAACCCCGACTTAAAATATTCGTTTTAGTTATGATTAACTGCATTTAACCACTTCAGCAGATATCCAAATATAATTAGGAAATAGACATGTAAATTATAGGATCATTGATTCATGATTATTGTTCATCCAGTCCAACTCCTGATTTTACAAATAGGGAAACTGGGGGCATTAAATGACTTGATTAGAGAAATGGAATTTCCCTTAACATCTCTTTATCTGGATGATGTCTAGATCTGACCTGACTACAAACAGAAATCCCAAATGCCAGGACACCTGCAGCTGCTCTGGACACACCTTCATTCACATGCAAACTTGGAATCAGTCTGTTGAAAAGGAAGATGTCTGTTGGGCCTTATTTACATGTGCTCCTCCAAGGGTTCCCCAAGTTTAAGTCTTCCCATTGGGCCATGACAACAGACTATTTGACGTTCCTTCCAACCTCCCCTTTTGGTCTTCTATCTGCTGCTTTGAGACACTTTAAGGTCAACCACTCTGATTGAATTATCCAGTTGGAGAAAACCTTCCCTCTGTAACCAGATTATTTTTTATCATCCTGTGTTTTCTTTGCACTGCCGTTTAATAAACAGCCAGCCAGCTGGCAGTGAGTTTGAAAAATTTAGTTAAAGGCTGAGGACTCCATGGTTGGTCCATTGACACCACCGAGTTGAGTTGGATTTTCTTGTCTTCCCTCATGGATACCCAGGGAGTTAATGAATAGGTCGCCAAGGGCTTGGCAAGCTCCTGCATTGTCTCCAGTGCCTCAGAAAAGGGAACAAGATGCTTCTGCCCAGGAGAAAGGAAGTGTTAAAAGTCTGAGACACAGCAAGAGCTGGACTGTTTCGGTTAATAACCTCAGACAATTGAGTCTGCGCAAGGATGGCCCTACACTCCCATGATGGGCATTCAAGTCATCTGGAATGAGTTGGGCAAAGCTCTGATCCTCAGAGGAAGTCAAACTATATAACTGAAAAAACAACAATGGTCCCCAAGAAACAGATAAAGAAACTTGCCTCCCTCTTATCCACCATGAGAAGGAAGACTATGGATGTTTTCAGACATTGTCTCTGGATTGGTTTGTTTTGCTTAACTATTTTTATGTGTTAAAAAGGAGGGTACAGTGTATGTCTATGAATAAGCAAATAAAAGGCATTAATAAAACTGTTAAAAAAAAAACAAACCTTTAAAATGCAATTTTTTTCAAACCTCTAGTCCTGGGATTCTTAATCTTTTTGGTTATCATACATCCCTCTCACAGTCTGATAAAGCTTATGGATTCCTTCTCCGAAGAATGTTTTTAAATACATAAAATAAAATGTATTGAATTACAAAGGAACTCAATTATTTTTTTTTAATTCTTAATGCATTAGGTCATCATTTCTCCCTTGTGATTAGACTCTGGAAGCTAAAGAAAAGAAAAGGAGAATGTACTTTCTTATATAAACTAGGAGTTTTTCAGATGGACACAGAATAGTAAAAATAATAATAAATAAAGGCCAATGTTTTTAAAGCACTATGTGCTAATCACTTTAAAATTATTATCTCATTTGGTCCTCACAGCAACTTAGAGAGGGAAATGATATTATTTTTTCCACTTTACATATGAGGAAACTGAAGTAAACAGGTTAATACAGGAATCAGAGGCCTATTCATCTGGAACACCTCTTATTCATTCATTTATCCATTTATTCAATAAGTATATATTAGACCCCTATTATGCATAAAGTCCTGAAAAACATAATAGAAAAATGCATTCTATTGGAAGTGTGGAAGATCAGGAAATAATTCTGGGACTAAGTCTTGAAGGGAGTTAGGAATTCCTGGAACTGGAAGCTAGGAAGTTATCCCTAAAACCAAAGGTTTTGAGTTGGGATGGACTTTATATTCCAAAGTCTTTGTTTCATAAATGAGGAAACTGAGGCCAAGAGAGCTTAAGGGACTTGCCCAAAGTCAGAGACATGATGACAATAATAATTTCAATTGTTATGTATAGAGAGAGCAACTTCAGGTTTGCGAAGTGCCTTATATGTATTGCTTCATTTGATGAGACACAATCCTGGAAAAGGTTTAGACTGAGAAAACTAGGTGATTTTCCCAGAACAATACAATTAATAAGTGTCTGAGTCTTCTGAGGCTCCAAATTCAGAGCTCTATTCCCCACACCACCTAACTGCCTAATAAATGGCATCTGGATAGTAAAGGTCGGAGACAGGATTTGAACCCACCCCCTTTTGATCCCAAATCTAAGACACCTTTCCACTGTAACATGCTGCTTCTCAGTCAAATATTATCTCATTTGATTCTCACAATAACCATAGGAGGAAGGTGCTATTGCTATTTCCCTTTTACAGAAGAGGAAATTGAGGCAAATGGAGATTAATAGACTTGTTTAGAGTCACACTGCCCATGAATGAGGCCAGTTTTGAACTCAGGTCTTCCTAACTTCAAGTCAAATAATCTATCTACTTCATCACTTAACTATCTATTGACTAAGGTAGGGGGAAGAAAGTAATTTTTTTAAAAACATCTTGAAACGTAGAAAAGTACTTTCAGGAATGATAGAGGTCAGTTTGGGGATGGGGATAGAAAAGAGGCAGCATTTGTTTGTTTTCTTTGGTAAGGGCAATGCAGTTAAATGACTTGTCCAAGTCACTTAGCCCAAGCTAGACAATTATTAAGTGGCTAAGGTCGGATTTGAACTCAGGTTCTCCTGACTCCAGGGCTGGTGCTCTATCCCCTGCACCACCTAGCTACCCTAAGATGCAGCTATTTTAACAGGAAAATCCAAGGAAGAGCTGAGCCAGAAGTTTTAAGCACAGAATTTGAGGGAATTCTGTAGGCAAAAATACATGGAAACTCTCAGCTGTAATAGGGATGCCTTAAATGGAGAGGTATCAACCCCAGAGCATCAAGTAGAGCCCAGGGAGAGAATATTTTATTCTTTGTCCCTCTAGTTTGATGATACTCTCCTCCTAGAGCACCATCTGCCAAACTTCTCTTTCTCAGACTACCCCATGAATCATCCTTTTTCTTCCTTCCATTGACTAAGGTGACAGTCTCCCAAGCTTCTCTCCTCAGTTTTGTAATCAATCAACCAGCTCCTTCTTCATGATTGCTCTAAATCACAAACCTTCAATTATCATCTCTGTGCTGATGTCTCTCAGATCTCTATCCCCATCTCCAATATCTCTCCATCCATCATTTCCAACCATTTCCACCTGACCTGACCTGATTATTTGGCAATGGTCTCTCAAACTCACCATGTCCAAAAGTGAAGCCATCGTTCTTCTATCCACTCCATCACCCCCAGAAAAAACTGACCCTCCTACCAACTTCTTTATTTCAGTTAATGTTACCACCAGCCTTCTGGTTACTTGTTTTCAAAAGGACTATGTTACCTTTGACACTTCCCTTTCTCTATCACGCATCATCAATTATGTAAGATATCTCTCCTAAATGTGTCCTTATCACTGTCACATTGATGACACTCCTAGACAGGTCCTATTCTTATCACCTTTCCCCTGGACTTCTCTGTTGTTGTTCATCAATTCAGTCATGTCTACCTTCATGACTCTTCATGACCACCTGGACCACTGCACACCAAGCCCTTCCACCCTGCACTATCTTCCAAAGTCAGCCCATATTAGACTATTATAAGAATTCCCTAACTGATAGTTCTTCCTCCTTTTCTCCCCAGAAACCCAACCTTCACAAAGCTATTAAAATACAAGAGTGATAATATTACTCACCTGCTTAAATACCCTCACTAGTTCCCTTGTAAAGTTCATTGCATGTGTACAACCAATTTGCCATTACTTACACAAACCAGTAGATAAAAATACTACTTAAATGTTAATGCCTATAATCAAACTTTGCATGTAATCAAAATCAAAGCATGCAAAAACTCTCCTGGAAGAACAAGCCACCAGCCTGTGTTTTACATATTCCAGTAGCTTCTTTCTTGATGGATTCATGATAAGATTCCCTCTCTGCCTATCTGGAAGCCATGTGCCTCCACCCCCACTATTGGGGGGGGGGTGATCATTTGGTTTATCTCCATTAGTCTCCATCCACCAATCATCATGGCCCTCAAGCTCACACTGACTTGATCAAGTCTCACATATTGGAAATACTGGAGTCAATCCCAGTCTCACTCTATAATAGAATAATAGCTGGGGTCTTAGGTGTCATTTTGAACATTTTGCTATGGGTGTTCTGAAGTTGTTTGACACATAATTTAATTGTTAGCTTGCTTTAAAATTATTGATAAAGTTGTTTATGACATTTTTCTATGGGTGGTCTGTTTTATCAGAGGGTCCACATATGTTTGTCAGTTGTTGAAGACCTCACATGTTGTTTATTATATCATTCCACACAGGATCCTATCATATTATGGAAAAACAATAAAAAAATTCAAAAGCATTTGCAGAAAGGAAGTTTAAAAATAAAATGGAATCAGTTATGTTATACTGACAAACTAAGGCAATAAAACTTATTCCCACTATTTCTCTATGGTCAATAAGATAAATGACAAATCCCCTAATCCTGCTATTCATGGCCCTCCGCAATTTGACTCTATCCTGTCCTTCCAGCATGATCACATTCTCTTCTTTTCATATATTCCATACTGGTCCTGTCAAAAATGGACCACTAGCTGTTCCAGGATCTCTTTCTATTCTCTTCAGCTTTGCATAAAGGTAAGTTACCCCCATCTCATCCCATGAGGGAAACACTATCCCTAAATCTCTATTGACTGAAATCCTTTTCCATCTAGAACCAGCTCAGGTGCTACCTACGTCATAAAGCCTTTCTTGCACCCTGAACCACTCCAACCACCCTTTCCAAATATTTTAATAATGTCTTGTCTGAATTTCTGGAATTCTCTTTTGTACTTACAATATTCTACTTTATATCCTGTCCAAAAGTGAAGCCATCATTCTCCCCCCCCCCACCCACCCTTATATCATACTTACTCATAGCTTTGTCTTACCAGGGACTTTTCCCACCATTTTTGCCCTGGAAAATCACTCCTTTCTCATTCTTTCCTCAAAATCTCCATTTTAAGGAAAGTGGCCAGGCCATCACATTATCTCCATTCCTCTCTGGATTTCTCTCTTGCCAACATTCTATGATCTTCATCTTCTCACTTTTCAGCTTCTCTTTGTATTTTTCCTTTCCCTATTAGACTCTGAGTTTCCTGAGAGCAGGACTAGCTTTCTTTTTGCTTTTGTTTGTATTTCCAGAGTATACTGTACTCAGGTACAGTACCTAGCACCTAAGAAGCAGTAAGAAATGTTTGTTGCCTTAATTGTTCCCTTTTTACATAATGAAGTGGCATTGATTCACTTGTCCAGTGTCACAGAATTAGTAAGTGCCTGGGATAGAATTTGAATTCAGGTCTTCCATACCCCCATGCCTCTCTATAGATAGGGTATAAACCATACTTTTATTGTTATAAAGAACTCATGCATAAGGAAAGTCCCTGTACTAACAGAAACCAGCTTTTTCTCAACAATTTGTAGTCTTAGATACTATAATTCTAAGTTCTCTCTGACTTGTGCAGAGAGCTCTGAGAGGTCAGGTCAAACAGCTAGTATGTTGCAGAGACAGAACTTGAATTCAGGTCTTCTTGACTCTATGGGCAGCTCTCCAACCACTCTGCCATGCTGCCTCTCAATAACATTACTACTACTACTACTACTACTACCACTACTACTACTGAAAGTAAAGATAATTATTGACATAAACAGAGAGCCAAAAGGTTTGCAAAAGTATCTTAAAAACATAATGTGGATAATGGAGAAAGTGATTCCCAATTACCATCACCTTATGACACCATCAAAATTTGTATAAGGAAATAGGGAGCATTCTCCTAAGCTTGGGAACTCCAAAAGGCAGAGGTGGGGGTATCTTGGACTGTACTATAAATTCTTGGACTTGACTATCATACTGCTGGGCAATGGAGTAATGAAAACTTCATTGGTTAAAAGTTAATCCTAGGCTGAGGCTAGCATGCTTAATCAGAAGGTTATTAAATTTTCTGATTAAGTTTTGTAGCTAAAGAGGAAAATGTAATCAGGGAGCTGGGTTGCCTTTATGTCTGCTTAAAGCCCTAATTGTGCTAATCACTTTGCAAAGACATGAAGCACAATGGTACAGCCATAATCACACGCCATCTTACACTGTTCCTTGAACCATAATCCAAATACAGTGGATCCAATGCTGAGTGTGGGGTCAACAGCTTCCATGGGGGCCCTTCCTGCTGACAAAGGAACTCATTCAAACATTCCAGAAATGTCCACCCAAACATTCCACAACGATCTTTTTAAGCAGAACTATAGTTCATCATGAGGGCCACGACCTATTCTTAGCACTAAGCAATATTCTTATTAGTGTACTGTAATAAGACTCTTTCTGAACTCTCAGAGGAATCTCAGACTCAGAAGGTCATCTAGTCCAACCCATATCTGAATCACAGATCTCCTAAGCTATCCCCAGTAAAAGGTCATATAGTCATCCACTTGACCTCTTTCAGTGGCAGGGAAATCATTACCTCCCAAGTCAATTCCTTTTATGAGAAATAGTACAGCATTGTAGATAGGCCCTTCAGTTGGCATCAGGAAGAATTGAGTTCTTTCCCTTACATTTGACAAGTCATTTAACTATTCTGTGTGTCTAAGTTTCCCATCTATTAAATGAAGGGATTGGACTTGTTTGTTTTGGGGGTCCCTTCCTTCTCTAAGGGTCAGCTGGGTGACACAGCGGATAGAAGACCAGACCTGGAGTCAGGAAGACTTATCTTTCTTAATAAATAAGGTTAATCCCTTATCTTTGTAGTTTCTTTGTCTCCTTCCACTCTCTAAAGGGCTTTAAATACCAAACAGAAGATCTGTTATTTCATCTGGGAGGAAAGAGAGAGCCATTCCAGTGGACAGAGTAGGGAGCGGTGCTTAGGAAAATCACTGGTGACCAAGCGGATAATTCAACTGTAGGAAGAAACTTGAGGAAAGAAGAAAAATTAGGAGAGAATATAATATTCCCAGATAAATTTCAAGGGAATAAGGGAAATAAATAATTTACATAAGTTTCAGAATTAAAAATCAATGATCACAGAATATTAAAGATAAAAAGAACCTTAGAGATGACCTCTAATTGACATACAACTCTAAGACTACGCTGAATGATACCCTTTTCTTGTATATTTTTTCAAAAGGCCGTCTTTACAGTGCTAAATGGGTCACTATATAAGATCTTTTCACTTCTGTCCCTATTTGGTATGGTCCAGCTAGATCATTCATTCCAGTTCCCTCATTTTGCAGATAAGGAAACTGAGTAGAAAGAGACTAAGTAATCCCATTATTTGAGCACTAGATCTGAAAATGAATCCTGGCTCTTCCACTTAGGAAATGTGTGCCTTTGGGCATAATGTTTAACCTTTCTTGTTCTCAGTTTCCTCCTCTGGACCCCAAAAGATCCATTCCAGTTTTCAGTCTTCAAGGGATCCTAGACCAGCTAGTCCAACCTCCCATTACCCTTCCCCTCCATTTTACAGTTTAGCAAAATGGTGTCCAAGGCATTACCCAAGAAAACCAGAGAGTAAGAGAGTAGAAGTGAGTTTTGGAGTGCCTCCCCCCACCACCCACAGGAGGTAATACTTTCCTCAAATGTTTGTTGTAAATTTAAAATAAATATGCTTGCAAAATTTCCTTGGAAACTGTGAAGCACCATATAAATATGACTGTCTCATATCTCACAAGAATATATTCCAATGAACTACTTTTGGAAAAACCAAGACTGGAACCCAGATCTGACTTCTAATCCAAGGCTTTTTCTTCCTCTGACTGTTTTTAAGAACTGAAAAGTAGGCATGTAAGACCCAAAAGTTAACTCTAACGCAGAGACTGCCCCCCATAAATTGATTGGCCCCAACTGGTCTTTTTCACCTCCCATGAGAGGAATCAAACAAGGTGAATAACTGGATGCCATGAATAGGACCTAAAAACAGGAAAATGATTAATAAATAATCCATTTTTTTCTGGTATACATGCTTCCTCCATGTGTGGGGCCTGAAAACTTTGATTATATGACCTCAACAGAGGTTTGCATATTCTCCAACATTAGAGCCTCTACAATTTCCATTTTGCCTCAACCCTGACTACAAAGGAAGCAAGATTACTCAAAATACCAAGCTTTCAGCATCTGTCAAATCCATATCCAGCGATAAAATTTGCTTAACACAAATTTATTGGGTGCCTACTATGGGTAAGACATCAACAACAGTGGCCAGACTGACTCCAACCACAAACTGTTAGTCCCATGAGTATTCATTACCAAGTGTTGCGGGAGATTTCTCATAAAGTTCCATTACTCTTTCTTCCATTGAAATAACAACTACTGAATAGCAATTTTTGCCCCTGAGGACGCCCATTACATTGAAAGCTGCTTAGAGGCAAGAGTTTTGTCTTCAACTCCCCTCACCCTTTTTAGACATATCTCCCACACCACCCTTGCACTTAACACAAAGGGCATCCCATATTCAATAAAAGTCACTAACTGATGCGCTTTCCCAAAATAGACCCGAGAAACCAAAGAATCAAGTCACCAATAAAAGTAATTGCAGCCATATTTGTACTAGATAACCCCACTACCAGAATAGAGAATTAGACCCCAGAAGTCAGAGGAAGGATAGAATATAACAGAGAACACAGATTGTCAAGAAACAACATTTTGTTTCCTGAACTGGAACTCAGCCCAGGAATCTTTACTCCTTTGGCTCTCATTTAAGAGTGGATTGAGATCCAGACAAGTCTCATTCATCAGGAGTAGTGTAATAAAAAAGACTGTGACTTGAGAAATCTAACCACATGAATTCAGGTAAACCCCTACAAAAATGGGTCCAGCAATGTCTGACCTATTTCAACTCCATTCCTTTCCACAAATATTTATTAAGTGACAGCCAAGTTCTAGGTAGTGAACTGGGTTCTGCTGATAAGCTGTTCCTGCCTTCAAAAGCTCATATTCTTTGAGAGGCGGAAGGAGAAAGACTATAACACAGTATTATAGGATCATTGAAACCATCTTTCTACCCTCTCATTTTACAGATACGGAATTTGAGAAGGAGTGGGGGGTTAAGTGATTGGCATGAAGTCACCTAGTAATAAGTGACCAAGGTGGATCTGAACCCAGCTCTTCTACCTCCTGAGTCAGAGATCTTTCCATTGTACTATTTAAGGAAAATGTGTGTGTGTGTATATATATATATATATATATATATATATATATATATATATATATATATATATATATATATTATAGATTCATATACATATATGTGTGTATATGTGTGTATATAAATTATTTTTAAGAGAGAGAAAGGTCCAATCAATGGAGCGATCAGGAAAAAAGTTCCCTCAGGAACCTCAATTTTTGGTTGTAAATATAAAATAAACCTACATGCAAAACTTACTTGGGGGCATCTAGGTGGCGCAGTGGATAAAGCACTGGCCCTGGGGTCAGGAGTACCTGGGTTCAAATCCGGTCTCAGACACTTAATGATTACCTAGCTATGTGGCCTTGGGCAAGCCACTTAACCCCATTTGCCTTGCAAAAAAAACTAAAAAAAAAAAAACCTTACTTGAGGTCCCATATAAATATAAGACTTTCATAGTCTACAAATCTATTTTAAAATTGAATAAACAAAAATTTAATAAGCAAATATTCATTCAACTCAAAAAAAATTATCACAATTCAAAAGGGTTAGGTACCTGGCTAGGGGACTAGGATTACAAACACAAAAACAAAGCAAGCCTTGTCCTGAAGTTTATATTCTCTAACTTCTAGAGATTTTCATTTCCTCATTTCTAAAATGAAGACATTGAACTAATTAATCTCAAAAGTTCCTTCCAGCTCTAAATCCTATAAACTTCCCTTAGAGATCATTGTCTATTTTTTAAAATGTTAAAAAAAAAATCTGACATATGTGAAGTCGATTGCCTAGTAATTGAGTTTCCTACTTAGATCCAAAATAGCATAAAAATGGCTCTATGATAAACCTATATCCAAAATTACAGCAGTGCCAAGAAACCCATTAAAGTTGGTCATTCCTGCTTTATTAGTCGTTGCAGGACCCTGAAGACTGAATGATTTCAGGTACACTCTTCCTCATGGGTCTGTCAGCTACAAGATTCTTCAGGTAATTTAAGAATTTGCTTCTTGTTTTTAAAAAATCTTTTCTGAAAACAAAAGATGCTCATTTGCACATATATACCTTTCAACATATGTAGAGAAATTAAGTGATAACTTTTTTTAAAAAATGAGTAGCAAAGTAGCTTCCACTCCAGTTGGGAGGTTGGGTCCTTTTCTCAGGGTCTGCACATTACAAGAGAGGAAAAAGGGAGGTAGTCGGGAATCCACTGGGTCTCATAGTACCATGAACTTCTTATTGCTACATGATCATCATTGGCCTACCTAAATGACTTTTCTAGAAACACATTTGAAATGAACCACTCTTAGTCATTTCATGAAGTCACCTTATCCCCAAGTTGCTACAGATTTCTAGAAAACTCAAGAGAATTTGCAATCCCCTTGTTCTCAAGAAGTCTAGCATTTTCACATTGTCTCTAAGCAGAGGGTGGGTTAGAAGACAACAACCATAATAACAAATGCATTAATTCCACTCATGTTGAAAGGCTCTGTCTCCTCATAAAATTGGGGCTTTGATTTTATAGCAGAGACACTGCCTGCTTTTGGTCTGATCTCCTTTCATTGTGGTTCCATGGGGAGTCCCCATATTTCAAACATGTCTGACTTAATGAATCTTTTTTTTTCTGCCTTTATTATTGCTTCAATCTGTTTTTGCTGTCAGATTTACTTTGGCGTTTGGGGGTGGGGATGGTTTGTTTTTCCAGGGCAGTCAGACTTTTGTGGACAAGCAGAATGAAGCTACCAGGGCAAAGGAACTGGAGGAGAAATGGGCCAAGTCAAACTGTAATACACCAAAGCATAAGCCAGATTAAACATTAATAATGATTCCTTTCCCTTTTGATCAGTGAAGCAGCTAGAAAGCAGAGAGGGAAAGCCCAATGTCTTGAAGTATGTTTTTATTATCCCATGGTCATTTAAAAAATTTTTTACAGTCTTGGGAATAAGCTTCCCCAATACTTCCCAGGTCAAAGGCAGAGGGAGAGAGTCCTGTCATTTTGCCTCAGAACCAAGGTCACTGCCTAACTAACCAGACACAGGATGGCATAATGGGAGCAGTCCTGGGCTTGGCATCAGTAAACCTGGGTTCAATTCCTACTTCCAATAATTACTAGATGAATGACTATGAGCAAATGAGCCCCGAGCCCTGTTTCCTCCTCTGTAAAATTAATGTAATGATACATCCCTACCTACTTCATAGAGTTGGTATGAGAAAAGCACTTTATAATGCTTATAATATACTAAATAACATGAGTTATTAGTTATCCCTTCCACATCTCAGGAGTTAGGGGCATAGCACCGCTACAATCTAGAAGAACCACATAAAATATTTTGGTCCTCTCTTCATACCAGAGAAGAAATTTGAATTATTATGGTTTTAAAAGATAAAATATGTTGATATTATACAATGCTATACTATACCTATATTTTAGGCTTTTCTGAATTTATAAACTTTGTCTATGTTGTCTGCTGGCCTTTGTGTGTCGTCTGTGGCTTCTGCAAAACTCCCCACAAATTTCCATTTAATTTCTTATGCCAACCCACAATATATCAAAAACAAAATGGAGAAAGTTGCAATGTGGAAAGGATAACTGTGTTCAAAATATAATAGGATATGAAAATATGTTTAACATGACTGTACATGTATAATCTATATCAAATTACTTGCTGTCCTGGGGAGGGGGGAGGACAGGGAGTGAGATAGAAAAATGCAGAACTCAAAAGTATACAAAAAGATGAATGCTGAAAACTATCTTTCTTTGCATGTGATTAGAAAAATAAAATAATATTAAAAAAGAAATATATATATATATATATATATATATATATATATGGAACTGATTATTGGGGGGAAATCTTCATCCTAAAGAACTTCAAAGTATTCTGTAGATAGCCATCAAACTATTCCTGATAATCCCTCAAAGAAGATAAAACTCAGACCTCCTTGGAAAAGTGCAAACTGAGGGCTAAAAAAAGTAATGGCTTTTTCCACTGAGCGGGAATTCATGACAAGAGAGCCTGTGAATTTTAGTTCTTGAGCCCTTCGACCCTTTTGGACTTCATAAAACCATCTCTCCCCTTGCCTCTCAAGGTCCACCCAGATATATTTTTCAGAAAAAAATCTTTAAAATGTAAATCCCAAAAAGAACAGAAAAAATCTACAATGCTTTCTTTCCTCACCCCTACTACTGTTAACTCAAGATGGAATTAAATGTGAACATATTGAGTACCTCCTCCTCACTTCTTCCAGTTACTGAGATTCTGGGCAATCCAGCATTATAGAATTTCAGAGTTGGAAGAGATGTTGGTTGTCCTTCTAGTCTAATCCATACTTGATTAAGAATGTCCTCTGCCAGTTGTCATCCAGTCTTCACTTGTATATAGCTGGAATGATGGGAACTCACTACCTCCCAAGGCAGGATGTTTACTTTGGGACATCTCTTCACTGTGAGGAAATTTCTCCTGATAGCAGCCTAGATTTGCCTCTTTGGAACTATTACAGAAGCAAATACCTTGAAAATTGAACTATTTTGTTATTTTGTCCTTTTTTCTCCCCAGTGCCTAGGATAGGGTCTGGAACTTAATAAATAGTTGTTGGTTGGTTGACTGATCTGCATCTTGTTCTACCCTCTAGAGCAAAACTGAACAAACCTAATTCTTCTGTCGTGAGATAACCCTTCAAATACTCCAAGATAGCTATCATGATTACTCTGAATCTAGTGCCCTCCAGGCTAAACAATCTCAGTTCCCTCAAATAATCCTCTTTCCGTATGGTCTCAAGACCCTTTGACATTTTGGCAGCCCCCAACTAGACATTCTCCAGCTGATCAATCTCTTTCTAAGCTATGCCCAAGATTGAAGACAGTAGAGGTTCAAATGCCAATCTGTCTAAAATGTCATACCATCATGCTTTCCTTTCAGAAAATAACAAGATGCAAAAATCCACTTATAAAAGGATAAATTACTCACTTTACTGAAAGATTCCCTCTGATTCCTATAAATAAAGACTACTTTTAGCACAGAGATAGTCACGCTTTTGATGGCCTCTGGACATGTACAAAAAGGATACTATATTTATCATAGTTTTTAAATTTTGAAGAAAAACAAATACTAAGGCTACTTAGAGGAAATATAAGTAAAGATAAGTTTTCAAGGTCTCAATTATCTTCTTAACAATCATAGTGAAATACCTCAGACATATACATATATATATATATATATATATATATATATATATATATATTCAACAATAGAATTTCCTTACTCTACAATCTCCAGGGGTACTAGAGTACCAAGGCAGTCTAGTTGGCAAGAGGCTGCAGAAGGAAGAACTGGTATTAAAACTCTTCATTGGTAAACCCAATTTAGAGAAAGAGAAGCCAAGCCAACAGGATAAAAAGTATGATAACTAGGAAGCAAAAGCTTCCAGCAGGAAAAGGGAGTAGCCTCTGATATATCATTGAAAGCTAATGAGATCAAGTCCACCCAAAAAATGAGAAAAGAAAGTTGGAGCCAAGTGAGGTTAACAGTTAGTGAATGAGTTTTAAAAATTAATGATAGAGAACAAAATGGCAGATAGTCAAGGGAATCTACATCTGAAGGGCCATCTTTTGAGCTAAATCTCTACCATGAGACCATAGCATCCTTCTAAAAGGGAAAAACTTCCCACTTTCAGACCTCAGCCTTGTCCTACCATCCCTTGAGCATGGTTTGAATCAATGCCGGCTACTAATTCAAGACACAATCTGACTTTGTAGTAACTAATGTAGTAAACTAACTAATTTATCAGAATATACTTAAAATTTGGGGGATTTCAAGGTATAGTTGACAAATGAATTCTAAAAGCAAAGAAAAGATATAATAATCATAATAGGAGGTTTTCACCCGAACAACAACAAAAAAGAAATCTAATTATTCTGTGACAAAGCAGTATCACTTGAAAAGTTGCTTCAGCAAGTATTCCTTTGGCTCTTCATTTTGAACCAGTTATAGTTACAATGAAATTTTTAAAAGACAATGAAGTTTTCATGGAAAAAAGAGGACAAAGATATAGTCTCTCTCTCATGATTGTTTGAAGGAAAAATTCTTTTCAGAGAGCAAAATAATAAAACAGGGTTGTTGCTATTTTTTTCTGCAGTATTAGAGATCTACTGTGCTTTAAAATTTGATACATTTTCCTTTTCTTAATGTTATCATAAGAGGAGTTTCATGGATTCTCTTTTCGAAAACCTCTTCATTTCAACAAAAGAAAACAAAGAGATGTTATGGTACGGTTGGACGAGAATTGACCTGTCAATCAATCGGACATCTCCTAAGTATATGTCCTTATGTTGAGTCCAATACTTTACCAAGTACTGGGATTATAGAAAACATAGATCCCTCAATCCGCTGCCATGGTATTAGGAGAGGTAATTTGTATGCTCACATGCATGTACAACTTACATATAAAGTAAAGCCAAGGTAACTTTAGGGAAGGCCCCATCAGCTGAGAGAACTACCTCTTCTTTCTTCCTATCAGCTTCTATGGAATTCAATGATCAACTGATCAACCAGAAAATCTATGCAGAATGTTCCAAAAGTCAGTGATAAGCATTAATGGCTTAATTAAATTTTATTAGCTTAAAACTGCATTAAGACTTTTGGCACACCTTGGATGGATTTTCTAGTAGATCTGCTCATTATTGAACTCTAAGGGAACTGATTAGATCCCCAAAAGAGAAGGTAAAAGAAGAAAAGAGAGTTGAGATCAAACCATTGATTTTTTTTTTTGACTTAACCTTTCTTCTTTGTTAAAAGAGATTGTTCTGGGTGGCTAGGTGGTGCAGTGGATAGAGCACCAGCCCTGGAGTCAGGAGGACCTGAGTTCAAATCTTAATAACTTAATAATTACTTGGCTGTGTAACTTAGGGCAAGTCACTTAACCCCATTGCCCTGCCAGAGAGAGAGAGAGAGAGATGGTTCTATTGAGAAAAAGGAGAAGAAAGATGAGCTTTTAGGAAGTAAATTAATTTTTTAAGTGCCAATTAAAGTGACTACTTTTTTTTAAAAGAATATCTAGGACAGAATCATAGAGAATACCCAAAATTAAAAGATGAGATGTGAGTGATTATCTTGCATATGGAAACACTCAGGGAAAAGGGTGTATTTAGGAAAATAGCAGCAATGAAGGTAGGGTACAGTCAGACAAGTTGAAGGGACCCCAATGAACTGGTCTTAAAGTTGAAGTAGAAAGAAGAAATTCGTGGTAATCTTTTGAAGAGATTACTTTCAAACTTGGTACATGCTGTTCTCCCCAAACTATCAGTTGACTCATCCTATTCATTATGCAGGGTGTCTTCCTACCAGGGCAGCTCCCTGAGGCAAAGAAAGAGATGGATTTTATAGGGAGGAAGTAAGTGTTTCCATGAGAGCGTCTGCTTGGTTTCCCTTCTCTGATATCACATGCAGGGACATGCTCAGTATTAATATGGGAAAACCCTGATGAATCAAGGAGAGTACAAGCTTGGAGTGTGGAAGCTTCCTGAAAAGGGCAAGAAGAAAAAGAGAAAAAGGACAAAGACAGCCTAATGCAAATTAGGTTTAGGATCTCAAAGAGGCCCAGAGAATTCAGAGTTTGGGGCATATTACAGCACTAACTCCTTAATGATTATGTCTTTGGGTCCAATTATTCAATCAGACCCAAAATCATAACATTTTCCTATTGTCTAACACACACACATATCTCTACATTTCTGCCAACATCAATAGCATGAGAGACTTTGTCAAACATCTAAAATGCTAAAATCTAAAAGCCTATAAAATTCCTCTCATTCACTTGTCTAGCACCTTACGTTTTTGGAGAAAAAGAAAGGGAAGAGGGAAATTAGGTTATTATGTTCTTGATGAAAACATGCTGGCTTTTTGGAATCAATGGCACCTTTTCTAGAAACCCATTAATCATCCTGTCAAAATGTTCTAGAATTTTGCCAGGAATTGAAGTCAAGTTCAGTAGCCTAGACTTTACAAACTCCATTCTCTTCCCCTATTTTGAAGATCAGAATAACATTTATACATCTCCAAGTCTTTCATTCTCCACACTCTTTCAAAAATCATTAACAATGACTCAGCAGTTATCTCATATATTTCCATGAAATCTTGGTTAAGTGATCTGAATTCCTCAAGGTTGACAGGAATTGCCCAATTTTATCATTTTTTTTCTTCACAATATTTTTGCCTTTACTCACACAGTTACTACCTGACTCCAAATCATGTGTGATGAAACAATCAGAGGGAAGAAAGTGGATTGAATTCTGTTTCTTCATTTCTTCCCTTCTACCCACAGACAATAGTTGGGCTTGATTCTAACAGTTTACCTTTTCTTATCTGTAAACATTTCCCCAACATAGATCCTTCCACTATCAAAGTTAGCAAACTCCCCACTTTGAGCTAGAAGTTGACCTCTCGGACATTTTCTTAGTACCCCCAATAACAGTTGTGTAGGTGCAATTAGGAAAAATCTTTTCCATCCTGAAATATCCATTAACTGGTTCCCAGATTTCCTCATAGCTACAGCACGTATCTTAGCAAAGGATTCTTTGCCCAGAGCCAGTGACTAATGAGCAAGAGTATTCCTTCATTTTCTTTTTGAGTGAGTCAATATGAGCAGTCAAAAGTGGGTTTTGAAATCCATAGCAGATCTCATTACATTATCTTCCTCTCAAAATCCACTCTTCTTCCCAATTTTTCCTTTACTCTTGAGGACACAACCAACCTCTATTCACCCAGGTTCACAACCATCTTTGATTTCCCTATTCTCACTTATCCCACAAAGTCAGGAAGTGCCCAATTTTATTGAATTTTTCTCCCTCCACAGCACTTTTCCCATAGTCCCTCTACTCACTCACTCACCACCCTAGTTCAAGTCTCATCCATCACCTCTCATCTTGACTAGTACAATTAGCCCCTACTCTTTCTATCTCATCTCTTCCCTCTCTACTCCAATACACAGCTGCAAATATGATTTTTTTGAAGCACAGATTTCTTTACTGCATCAGACCCCTACTCAAATATTCCAGGAAAGCCATTAACTCTAGGATGAAATACTTTCTCATCTTTAGCCCATCTATTGCATTTTTTTGTTTTTAAAGTATTTTAAAGTATATAATTTTAATATAATTTAAAATGTATATAATTATTAGTGCAGTGATATATGTATACTGTCTATAAATAAATTATATATATATGCATAACGTATATATATATGTATATATATATATATATA
The DNA here is from genome assembly GCF_037893015.1 of Macrotis lagotis. Lineage (NCBI taxonomy): Eukaryota > Metazoa > Chordata > Mammalia > Peramelemorphia > Peramelidae > Macrotis > Macrotis lagotis. The sequence goes on along the minus strand of NC_133664.1, from coordinate 68,047,054 downwards.
TATATATGCATACCCAATATACTGATTGGTGGTACACACACAAAAACTGATAGAGATGCACAATTAAAAAAAGTATGAAGACCAGTGCTTTAAAGGATTCCCCCTCTTCATTAATATCAGAATTATTTCTCTTTGTGTTTTTGTGTTTGTATCTTGATGCATTTTTATTCTTTATTTCATTTATTTGTTTGTTTGTTTATATTCTTTATGTATTTGCGTGTGGCACAATAGATAGAAAGCTGGGCCTGGACTCAGAAAGGTCATATGATCAAATCTGGCCTCATACACTAGCTGTGTGACTGACCCTGGTCAAGTCGCTTAACTTCCATTATACTTCAGTTTCCTCAACTGTAAATAAATAAATAAATAAATAAATAAATAAATAAATAATAATAATAATAATGGCACTTACCTTGTAGTGAGATCAAATAAAAATAATAGCTATAAAAAGTGCTTAGTGAAATGGCTGACCCATTGTAGACAGCATAAGAATGCTTATTTCCTTCCCTTCTTCAGAATTTCACTTAGTTTTTTATCCCTTATGGGTTGACTTTCTAGGTAGAATTCTGTGTCCTTGATACTACTGACCCTTTCGTTCAGAGTCATAACTAGTGTGGGGAAGCAAAATATTTGCCCAAAAGAACCAAGAGACACGATGAAGACCTTGAAAGAGATTACTAAAGGGAGAGAGAGGTAATACCATGTATACAAATAAGGAAATACAAAATATATACAATAAAATTTCAGGATGAGGCATGTACTAATTACTTGGTGGAATGAGGAAAGGCTTACGGAAGGCAGGGACTCTATGAGGCAAAAATGAGGAAGGAGTACATTCTGGCCACGTGTAAATCATTCAATTTCTCTGAACATCATCGGATCACAGAACTAGGACTGGAAGGAGCCTGAAAAGTGTTCTTGATTTTTAGACCAAGTTTACTTCATATTCCTTATCTATCTAAAAAATGGGAGCAATAATGGTGCCGACCTCTCGGGATTGCTGTGATGATAAAATGAAGTAATATTCGTGAAGATCTTTGCAAATTTAAAACATATATATCGATATATATGCTAGGTGTTATTAGTGATATTAGTGTAATTATTAGTAATATAATTGGCCTAATAATTAGCAAATGCATCAGTATAATTATTATTATCTAGACAACTGCCTCATTTTACAAATGGAGAAACAGAACTTGAAGAATTTAAGAAAGTAGTTTGAATTCTGAATTAGTCAAGTGTCCTCATTTGGAAACTAAGTATTTCACTTGACCTCTCTGAGTCTCAGTTTCTATATTTGCAAAAAAAAGAAGACCCTGGATAAGAGAATCTCAAAGATCTTTTGGATTTTGCCTTTCTTTGGATCTTTAGTTGGCACACTGGGAGCTTAATACAGTTTTGTTTGCTGACAAATTCTCTAGTTCTAAATCTTTGAAACTCTAGGAATTATGAAGGGGAAAAAGGATTCCTCCCTGCAGGAGCCATTATCATAGAAGACTAGGAGAAGAGAACTATCATCTACTCTTTCTTTCCTCACCTTCTCCCACAGCTGATACAGGAGACCAACCCTGTGCTAATCAACCTGAGAGTTCCATCATCATCACAAACCTTCCATCTATTTGTCCCTCCTCCCTCCTTTTCCGTTGCCTTTCCCTCCACCTTCTCCTCTGCAAACGACCCAGGCGGGATCCATCAAAAGAACCAATAACTGCCTGCTGTCCATGACTTCCAAGTTTTCTCAAGAGCTCACTAACTTCTAGGTGTGAGTCTTTATCAACAGGGTCAGAAGTCACAAGTCATTGTGAATCTCTGTCTTCGTGAGTCTCCTCTGACCACCTTCACAAAACAACTACCCAGTTATAAGAGGGGAGGACAAATGGGGATTGCTCTCATGTCCTCTCTCAACACCCCTTTTTTAGGTTATAACCAAAGGAAGAAGTGAACCATTTGCATGCAGTGTTTCAACTTCATTGTAAGATGAATTAATCCCAAGCTAAAATTTCCAAAGAACAGAGATTTAAGTCAAGAAACAGACAGTTCCTCAGGTCAGAAAGAAGAGAAGGGACTGGTTATTATTGCTATAGGGATCTGGGCCAAGGCCAGGCTCTGTGAGGGACTTCCATAAGCCTTCTCAGATGCTGTTAGGGTGGCTGTAAACCATTATAGCCCAGGGAAATCTCCCTTCCTTTCCCCATATTCCCTCTTCCTTGTTTTTCTTTCTTCCCTCTCTCCCCCTCCTTTTCCCTTCCTTTCTTCCCTCCCTTCCCTTCTCCTTTCTTTTGTCTCTTCCTTCATTTCTTTTTTCTTCCTTCTGTTATTTCCCTCCCTCCATTTTTCCTCCCCTATGTTCCTTTTTTCCCTCCTTGCAATGAAGGCTTTTATTCACTTTTTTATATATTTAGGAATTCTGCTCCTTTTTTAAATTGAGGCAGTTTTATGTCCTGGAAGTTAGTCATCAAGAATTATAGAGTACCCACAAGGAACAAGGGCACTCCTACATTTGGACAAAAAAAGGAAGTCCCACAACTTGATCCAGGTCTAATAATGTCACTTTGAACTAAAGAAACTCCAGAAGTAGTTTGGGGATCTGTAAAAATGTACAAGGAGGAGCCAGCTGGCTCTCCTTTCTCCTCATGTCATTGGTTGGCTAAGATCTCAATCAGGTCAGTCAAAAATGGTTTTCACCAGTTGTTGTTCCAACAATGGTTGATCTGATGTTGAAATTTCAATGAACCAGTGACCAAGAAGTGTATGTATATCAGTCAATATTAGACGTTAATTCATTCCAAGATGAAAGTCCCGGGAAGTAATCTCAGAATTCAGTGTCCAGGGAAGTTCCATTGCATGGAACATGAAAAACTGTTTAGATGGATGCTTAATCTTCTTCACCAACTCATCAATAGCTGGAGAGATTTCCAAATGAGGTCCAGGTGACCTCAAATTGGGCAAGATCAACCCCTAAAAAATTATATCCAGAGTTAGCCTTGCTGTGAGCTCTGGATCCTGGAATCCAGTTCAGACCTAGTTAGGGCTTTTAGAGTTAAATCAAGATAATTAGAAAATAAAATTTCTTCTACCATAACAAAGAAAACTCTCAACAAAGGGAAAGGAAATTAGATAAGTTCAGTAGAAAGGTATGATTGTGAGAGGCAAAATTAGTGTATGTGGAGTGAAATATGAAAAATGTGAGGTTTGTGTATACTTTGATGGGTAAGCTGCTTTTTTTAATTTTCCAACAGTTTCTGCGTTCTTAAGTTTTGTTGCCGGAAAATGGTTAACCGAAGACTCATTAGTGGAAAATATACTTGCATTGTGGAACACATCAAAATTTACTTCTTTATTTGGTCTTTTTTTTTATTTGCTAACTCTCCCAGACCCCAAAATGAAAACTTCTCTTGTCAGGCTTATGATACAACTGTCTCGCTCTGTCCAGGTATAGGTAGCAACAAGACCCCAGATTCATCCAAGGTTTGCCAGGTTTGGTGATACATATGGGAAGGGAAAGGGGGAGATGAGGGTAATACTATAGACAAATTTTCCATTCAATATGTATTTTTTCTTTTCATTTTTTACTCAGCACCAAAATTGCTTTCTAGTAATGAATTCCCTCTTCCTATTACCTCTTTACAATCTGTCCCTCCTAGAGGAAATCTAGGAAGAACTAACTGGTACCCATAAAAAGAAAATCACTGACCTTTAAAAGTGGAATATAAAAAGAAATTTTTTTTCTTTCTTCCTCCCCCTTTCCCCCATTCCCTTCTCCTGCTCTCCACTCACCTCATAAATTTACAATATATTTTCTCTTCATTTTTCCAGCTCCTAATGTTCTTATCTGTTGCTCTTTCCATTCCACTCATCCTTCAAATTCTACTCACCAAAATTTCCTGACAGAACCCAAATTCTAATTAGATTAGACTCTGAAAAGTCAAAAATAGCTTCCTCCTCTTAAGCTCAGAAGTCTAACTATTCTAGAAACTTCTTTGTTCATCAATAAAAGAAGGGTATCATCTCCAGAAGATCACTATAAAAATATACATATTACCAGGGAAAGGGATATCCATTCTGGGTTATGGGAAGGAAGAGGCTAGAGGCTCTCTCCTATTTGCACATTAGCATGGACGATTGTTCACTCATTTATCACATTAGTGAGCCATCCCCTATTTGCCTATTATGGAATCTTAGAGCTGAAAGGGACCTCAGAGTCATGGAGGATGAGAGTGCTAACCTGGTAGTTTGGAGGAACTGGATTCAAACCCTGCCTTCAACATGTAACTCTTGTGGGATCATTTAGTCAAATTACTCCAGATTTCCTGAACTGATTTCTTTCCCTATAAAGTGAGAATGAGCACCTACTTCACAAGGTGGTTAGAAGGCTCAGAAGAGACAGTGTAGGTAAAGTGTTCTGTGAACCTTAGAGAGCTATATCGATGTCAGATAGTAGCATCAGTAATATGAATCCAAACCCTTTCTTTTACAGGCAAATAAACCGAGACACAGAAAAACAACATGTGTTTAATAATAATAGCTTTAAAGTTTGAAAAGTTATTTACAAATAGTATCTCGTGTTATCCTAACAACAACTCTGGAAGGTTAGTATTATTAATAAACTCATTTTATAGGTGAGGAAACTGAGGCAGACAGAGATTAAATGTCTTGTTTGGGGTTGCATAACTTTTTGCCCTTAATAGTATTTTATTTTTCTCCAAGAAAATTTTTAGCATTCATTTTTACAAGATTTTGAATTCCAACTTTTTCTCCCTCCCCTCATCTAAAAATGGTTTGGGCAGTTTGATATAGTTTATATATGTGTTATCATAGAAAACACATTTCCATATTAGTCTTAATTGTCACACTGATTTTTTTTTTGTTATTGACTGTTCTTTGGTCCTTTCAGTCATGTCTATGACCCCCTTTGAAGTTTTCTTGGCAAAAATACTGAAGCAGTTTGCCCTTTTCCTCTCCAAACACAGCTAGTAAAAGAGTCAAATTTGAATCCAAGTCCTCCTGATTCTAGGACCTGCATTCATTCTATCTGCTATGTCACTTATCTGCCCTCATCTATAAAATAGAAATAAGAACAGTACTCACTTCAGAAGCCTGTACTTAGCATAGAGCCTGGCCCATATTTAGGTGCTATAAAAATGTCACTGGAGTCATCATCATCATCATCTTCATTGTTGTCACTGTTGTTATTTCCTATAACACATTTCCTAATACTTCCTAATTTCCAATTTGTAGAGTTTTTAATCAACTTAAGAAAAGGTGATTCTAGGGAAGACCAAAGAATCTACTCATATTCTATGAATGAGATCCCAAGACATAGACCTGATTCAATCCCTGCCCAATGCAACATACTATTACCAAGGCAGGGGGAGCTTTTCATTTTTTACAATAGACAAAAGAGGCAAAGAGAATAGTTTGCACTTTAATGTCAAAAGGGTAGTCTGGCGGTGACCTTTTACTGAAAGAACACCAAACCCAGAAAAGAAACTTGGGACCGCAGTCATATGGATGCCTGCTACCTTACTTACCATCATCACTTGATTGTTGTATGAATAACTTCCATTGAAATGCTGCCAACAGCAGCATTAAAAAAGTCTGCCTTCAATATATGACTGTTGATTTTGCAGGACTTTTTGTGTTTTCAATTTCCCACATTTTACCAAAATTTCTTACAATTGCTGGAAAACTAAATCTAAATTAGCATTCAAAGAAGATAAGGTCTGGCTTTAACCTAAAACAATACTTACTGCTTTGCACATACAAGCAGATCTTGCTTTTATAATGTGAAATTACCAAATAAGGCTAGCTTTCCCTTCAAAACAAGGCCATAATATTAAAATGCATCATCATTTACTGATAACATTTATAAAGGTAGAAAGGGATCCTTTTAGCATGTGAGCAATCACCATGTAAATTGTAACTTAATCAATTAATTTGCTATTATAGTTTTCTCATTATGACTCATTTGCTTAAGCAGCTAGACCTACACATCATTTTTTGGAATGAGAATATGATTTCATTAGTATAGGAAATTGAGTTAAAAAAATTCACTCTAGCACATACATCCCTGTTCTCCAATACAGAGTCTTACAACATTGTTTGGGATATTTAAAGGTTAATTGACTTGCCCAAGGTAACCCAGTTCTTCCTGACTCAGAGGCCAGTTCTCTACCTATAGCAACATGCCTTTTCTTTATCAATTTGTATTTTACTTATGATTTCCTTTTACTTATGACTCCCTAGCTGTTTTAACAGAAATTGTGGTATAGGAATGCAATGGAATATTATTGAACCACAAGAAATAGTGAAAATGAAGAAACTGAATGTTATATAATTATATTAAAAATAATCATAATAGCTAGCACTTATATAGCCCTTAAAGGTTTGCAAAGTGTGTTAAAAGTATTATCTCATGCGATCTTCACAGAAAGTCCATGTGGCAAGTACTATTATATTACTCTAATTTTGCAAATGGGAATACTGAGAGAAGTCAAGTGACTTGTCTAGAGTCACACAGCATCTGATTTGAGCAAGTATGAGAACAAGTAGACATCTGAGGCAGGATTTGAATTAATGATTAAACTTGTCCCTGTCCCTCAAAAAAAAAAAAAAAAGGTTGTGAAAACACAGCACTCTCCTCTCAATGCAAATGTGGGAGACTATAGGTATGAAATATTGTATATACTGTCATATTTTTAATCTTTATTACAAGGGATAGGGCAGGGAAAGAGAGCTATTCAGAAGCAAGACATCAATTTAAAAAATACATTTTTTAAAAGACAGTAGAAGAGAAAGCCAGATTAGCCAACTAAGAGACTGCAGACTTTTTTTAAAAAAATCATAAGAGAAATGTTGGAACCAAAGAGGGAGTGTGATATTGTGGAACTAGAAATAATACCTTTGAGGATATAATTGTGTGCAAGGATTATGAAATAGAATGGCACCCAAGAGAAGGGAGAAAAAATAGATTTGATCAAAGGGCCTATGTTCAACTCTTGGTTCTAATACTAGTACTTGTACAATTTTGTGCAAATTACTTAAATTTTCTGAAAATCAGTATCCTCATCTATAAAACGAGGAATTTAATTTAATTGACCTCTAAAGAACCTATTGTACCAATAATACAAGTTATGAAAATCAGTGGGATGAGAGTACCTTCATCCCGGTCAAGCCTGCTAGGCGTCTCTCAAAGCTCTGTCTTTTCTCCCTCTATATTATTTTATTTAGTGGTCTCATTAACTCCCCATGGATTCAATTATCATCTTTATGCAGATGAATCTCAGATTTATTTGTCCAATTCTAACCTCTCTACTGATACCTCCAACTGTATATCATGAAGTGGACACCTCATTAATATCTTTCAACACATCCAAACCTGAACTCATTATCCCCCTCCAATCCTATTCCCTTCCCTATTTTCCCTAAAGATGCCCAGGGCACTACTTGGCAAACATGCAAGCTCACACTGTCATCATCATGCCGTCCTTCACTCTATACTCTCTCTTCCCTCCAGATCTAGTCCAATCTGTTGCCAAGTTCTATCAATTCTATCCTCCCAACAATTCTGTCCTTTGACTTTCCTTTCTCTCCTTTGACATGGCCACCATCTTCAACAGCTCACACCCAGACTATTACAATAGCTTTCCATGGGTCCCCGCTATCTCCCCCCTCAAATCCTCATTTAAGGGATCTGCCTAAAGGACAGATCTGACCATATCAGTGCCTATACCATCATCCCAAACATCAAATATTCAATCCTCAGTATGAATTTAAGGACTCATCCCTTCCTACTTTTCCAGTGTCATTACCCTTTCCTCCCATCAACTCAACACTAGGATCCAGTGACTATGTCTTTCTTGTGGCTCCTTGCAAATAACTCTCCATCTCTCAACTCCTCCCCTTCTCAGTGGTTGGCCCCCCATTCCTTGAATGTTTCCCCTCCTCAACTCCTCTTCTTGACTTTCCTGGCTTCCACTGAGTCTCAGCTAAAATCCTCCTTTCTGAAAGAAGCCTTTCTTGGTCTCCATCAATGCTAATGACTTTTCTCTGAGATTTCCAGAAATTTACCCTATTTATGTCTTATATGTACATAGTTATTTAGAATGTGAGGCAGGTCAGAGACCATTTTTGCCTTTCTTTGTCTGCTCACACAGTGTGTGACACATGGTATGAACTCAATAAACAGTAATAGTAATAAGGAACAGTTCAAAACAGGATTTGGGAAGAGAGATGAGTAACTCTGTCTTTGCCATGCTTGATCCAGAATAACAAATAAAAGGAAATATCTTTGAGGGAATCAGAGTATATTCACACCATACTGATGAAAACTCAAGACCAGATCTCCTTCTTCTTTCAACAAACTTTAGAAATATAATAAACCGAACTTCATAATATACAACAGCAATCTGTCCACCATTCACAAGATGCTATCCTCATTCAGCATAAAGGAAGTGGGGTCATGTGCTTACATTTAGCATAGAAAAGTTTGCATCTATAATTAACTTAGACTTATCTTCAATTTAGTTTTCCTGTTGAACTTCCAGCGATATTTTAACTGTAAAAGGCCCTGAATTAAAGAGACTGTAATAAGAAAATCTGGTACTACTTTGTGAATCGACTTTAAAAATGGGCATAAGCATTTCCATGTGTTAGCATGTCCTTGCTAGCTGTTTATTATGCCTTTTTCTCTATTCATGAGACTAAATCGACTATGACCATCTGACTCTAACACTCTGTATCAGTGGACAAGAAGTTGGGCAAAAGATGAGGATGATTCTGGAATCTTAGATTAACCAGGAATTCTATCAGATTTGGATCAAGAATTTTGTTGTCATTTTTCTTTCCCTTTTACCCCCATCTATAACCCTAGTTAGATTCATATGACTAAAAGCAGGGTCAGTTTTCAAGTGCAGTTAGGGGCATAGCATTCCCAGGAGCTAGAAAATCCATGTAAAATTTTGGGGCCCTTCCTTCACACCAGAGAAAAAGTCTGAATTTTTTCTCATATGGGGTGATTACAGTACCTTATTGTAAAATTTGGGTTGATATTAAACAATACTATACATATCTTTTATATAGTTCTGAGTTTCTAAACTTTTCTGTTATCTCCTGGCCTTTGCACATCAACTGTGGCTTCCACATAGCTTCCAAAATTTTCCCATTTAATTTCTTATGCCGATCCAAAGATATCAAAACAATGATGGCAAAAAGTCATGATATGTAAGGGAAAACTATACTTAAAAAAACTGACCGTGGCTTTAGTCATATGAATCTAACTAGGGTTACAGATAGGGAAAAGAGTGACAACAGAATTGTTTATCTGAATATGATGCAACTCCTATTAATCTAAGATTTTAAAATCATCCTCGTCTTTTGCCCAACTTTTTGTCCACTACAAAATGTTACAGTCAGATGATCACCGTTGCTTTAGCCTCTATCTCAGCACCAAGTAGGTACTTGATAAATGAATTAAATAGTTGCATCTTATCATTTGATGGGAAATGCCTCCAACCTCAACAAATATCTTTCACCTTGCCTAATAATTTACTACTAGAAACTTCTTCCTTTGGCTCTTCAAGAAATCTTATAAAACTGCAAATATCCATTTCAATCCAATATACATGTCTTAAGTTGTCTTCTATGCCAGGCCCTATTTATTAGACACTTAGGATACAGACAAAAATAAAAATATTTCCTGTCTTCAAGGTGTTTATATTTAACTGAGGAAGGGGAAGATAATTCATATAAACTGATAGAGACAATCTTTTTTTTTTTAGATTTTTCAAGGCAATGGAGTTAAGTGGCTTGCCCAAGGCCACACAGCTAGGTAATTATTAAGTGTCTGAGGTTGGATTTGAACCCAGGTACTCCTAACTCCAAGGCCAGTGCTCTATTCACTGCGCCACCTAGCCGCCCCTTTACTACACCACCTAGCCACCCCTAGAGACAATCTTTTGAGGAAGGAGTAGAGGTGGAGATGAGGAGAGGCTTCCTATCAGAAGTGGCAAATGAACTTAAAGGAAGTTAAGGATTCTAAGAGACAGAGATGGGGAAGGGGTGCATTCTAGGAATGAGTCCAAAGGGTGGCAGAGGATCAACCATCAAAAGGAGGAAAATCTTAGCAGGAATCTAAGCTGTGTCACCTCTAATTAAATACCAAGGCTAGGTTGAGCATCTGGAGATGTACAGAGCAAAGAAAGATTTAAAGGGAATTGGATATTTAAAAAAAATTCAGTTTTTCCCAAAACTATTCAATATTGGAATATCCATGCCAACTCTTTCCCCATGGTTAATCAATCAACAAGTTTTATTAAGCACTTGTGTGCCAGGAAAAATACTAAGGATACAAAGAGAGACCAAAAATAAACTCCTACCCTCAAAAACTTTACATCCTATTGGAGGAGTCAACGTGTCAATAATTAACTGCATATGCCCCTTCAAGCTCTCTGGCTTCTTCCGCTTCCTATCCAGGAGGATGGGCCTTCCTCTGGCACTTCCTTGGACCACATGGAGTTGCATGGGCTTCACCATGTGGCCTAGTTAACCCAAGCCTCATGGCTGCCCGTCCTTCTCCTTCTCTCTCTCTCTCTCTCTCTCTCTCTCTCTCTCTCTCTCTCTCTCTCTCTCTCTCTCTCTCTGTCTCCAAACTTCAGCTGAGCCTGCCAGTTCAATCAGCAACCCACGTGGTCTTCTTTTCAAACTCTTAACTTTCTATAACTTTCTTATGTGTTGTAACTTCTTTTAATAATAACTTCTTTCACCAAAAAAAAAAAAGAACTGCATAGAAGATACACACAAGGCAGATGAGTGGAATTAGTAGCTAGATGGACTGGGGAACACTTTGTGGAAAAAACAACCTCTGAATTGATTTTTTTTTCCTTTTAAAGATTTTTATTTGAGTTTTACAATTTTTCCCCAATCTTACTTCCCTCTCCCCACCCCCCACAGAAGGCAATTTGCCAGTCTTTACATTGTTTCCATGGTATACATTGATCCAAATTGAATGTGATGAGAGAGAAATCATATCCTTAAGGAAGAAAAATAAAGTATAAGAGATAGCAAGATTACATAAAATATCAGTTTTTCCCCCTAAATTAAAGGTAATAGTTCTTGGTCTTTGTTCAAACTCCATAATTCTTTCTCTGGATACAAATGGTATTCTCTGTTGCAGATAGTCCCAAATTGTTCCAGATTGTTGCACTGATGGAACAAGCAAGTCCATCAAGGATGATCATTACCCCCCCCCATGTTGCCATTAGGGAGTACAATGTTTTTCTGGTTCTGCTCATGTAGCTCAGCATCAATTCATGCAAATCCCTCCAGGCTTCCCTGAATTCCCATCCCTCCTGGTTTCTAATAGAACAATTGCGTTCCATGACATACATATACCACAGTTTGCTAAGCCATTCCCCAATTGAAAGACATTTGCTTGATTTCCAATTTGCCACCACAAACAGGGCTGCTATGAATATTCTTGTAGAAGTGATGTTTTTACCCTTTATCATCATCTCTTCAAGGTATAGACCCAGTAGTGGTATTGCTGGATCAAAGGGTATGCACATTTTTGTTGCCCTTTGGGCATAAATCCAAATTGCTCTCCAGAAAGGTTGGATGAGTTCACAGCTCCACCAACAATGTATTAGTGTCCCAGATTTCCCACATCCCCTCCAACATTGATCATTGTCCTTTCTGGTCATATTGGTCAGTCTGAGAGGTGTGAGGTGGTATGTCAGAGATTCTTTAATTTGCATTTCTCTGATAAGTAATGATTTAGAGCAATTTTTATATGACTATGGATCGCTTTGATTTCCTCACCTGTAAATTGCCTTTGCATATCCTTTGACCATTTGTCAATTGGGTCTGAATTGAGTTTTGAAGGAAGTCAGATAATCTAAAATATATCAGTAATGAGTTAGAGTGATCCAGGTATGGGGGAACAGCCTGGAGAGCAGAGAAAGGGGTATTGAATGATTCATGCAATTTGAGGATGAGCAAACTGACAAGTTAGGGTATATCAAAAAGTGAGCAGAGAGAAGAAAATATAAGAAGACTAGAAAGACAAGAAAGAACCAAATTGTGAAAAAGCTTTATGTAGTTCTTCAGGTTAATTTAATGGGGGAGGGGGGAGGCAATATAACATGATCACACTATCAATTTTAGGAAAACCACTTTTGGTATCTCTGTGGAGTTTGGATTGGAATAGGGTGAGATCTAAATTCAGAAAGCTATTGTAATAGTCCAGGTGAGAGATGATGAGGGTGTCATTCCCCTTCTACCAATTAGAGGATCATGTTAGGATATGTTAGAATGACCTAAGGACTTACACAATTCATCCATAACTCTAAAGATCAAGGACTACAGACAAGTCAGAGAAATGATAAAAGGAAGGAAGAAGAAAGCTTCATTCCCTCCCTGTAAATTAGGGATCCCAGTCACCGTCTTTGGGTGATGAGGTCTCCAAGACTCAAATCGAATCTCCCCTTTCTTCTCCCTCCAATGCTAAGACCTAAGCTGAGTTCTTTGTTGTTGAATGACACTATTCTTTCTGGTCATGAGATATAGAAATGCCAGAATCACCCCAAAGTTGCCATGTCTTGGAGGAACTCCTAAAATTGGGGGTCATAAAGAACTGGAACCAACTTATGGTTCTCCTGTAGGAAAAGCTTGAAGGATGATTCCCAACATGATCATCATGTGTCGCTAGAATTCAGTTCTGGGTAAGAAACTGCCAACTTTTGAGCCTCATAAACAAAGCATACAACACAGGTCATAGCAGGATGTTCAGAGTCACTCTCAGGCATGAGGTTCCCAGGAAAACTCAAGTAGCATTTGGTACCATGAAGGGTGCACCTTGATACCCATAGGCTACATGCTGTTCTAGTGCTAGAATTGAAACACCATAACAATTATAAGGTTCTCTTCCCCAATGAAGAAACCAATTCGGGGCAGTCAGTGTCCAGCTCACAGATTTGGTGCCAAACCCCACCCCACCACATTCCACAACATAAATTATTTCCTTCATGACAAACACAGCCTGGGTAGATTCATGACCCCAGAGGAAGATACTTTCCCAATAACTGGGGCATAGCTATACCTCCCCAGGATTGATCTCAAGCTGATAGAGATATTCACAGCTGTTCCCTCCTCTCCAAAACCATAAATGTCTAGAAAAGGATGAAAGATAATTTGGTATCTGGCAGAGTCTCCAAAAATTTAGCCCTTTCAGATTTTTCCACTTGCACTCCCTTCTTCATCCTAAAACAAAAAAACTAGACAGAGAAATCTATCCAACAGACTCAAGTTCTATACAGCTAGGAAACTTTACAGGTCTATCTTTTAAACTCAGTAAACTCATGCTGCTTTCTGTTCTTGGATTAATTCTGGATTGTGTTAGTAAAATAAGAGTACAAATCCTGGGTCCAAGAATCTGAGCTGATCATATATAGAATGTTGATACTAAGAGAGGTAATATAGAAGCAGCAATAGTAATAGAATAGAAGCAATTTCCTTTGTTTCTTTATTGCATTAGGATCCTGTTTTGATCAACAAAATACAAGAGAAGTCAAATATAAAGGTGAAGTTCTTAGTTCCTAAAATGTGAAGCTAATAGATGCAGGCCTTTCTGAAACACTTTGCATTCATTATAATTCAACAGCATTACTTGAATTGTTCAAATTGAGAAGTAGCATGATGCAGCTAAGGGGTCGGTTGGGGAATCAGAAAGATAGCTTGTGTGACCTTGGACAAGTTACTTTTATCTCTCAAAGATCTGGGGAACTCTTGAAGATGATAGATTATAGGGAAATCACCACTTGAATTAGCAAAAAAATGTTTTCCCACCAGGACTTTTCCATCCCAGTGAAATCATTGATCCAGATTCCCATTGGTAATGATGATGATGGTGCTGATGACATTAGTGATAATGATAGTTAAGAAGAAGAAGAAGTTCTGCTTTTCTTCATATTATAGAGATGATCAATTTAAACCAACAAGCCCAAAAGTTTTGCCATCTAGTCCATATCTGAATCAGAATGAAAATCTGGGATTGTGGAACCCCTATTTGTAACTCAAAGGTTGAGTCTCTCTCCCACTTCCAAAAGATAAAACGGACAGGAGGAAAACAAAAATGGGTTTAAGGATCTTTCCACTCCCCCCCCCCACATTTTTGCTCTTCCCAGATGTTCTGGTAAGTAAAAGAACACTTTGAAATAGCATATTTAGCAATTAAACACTTTGATGGTTTTGAGAAACACCATGCTTTATTTACTCAATGATTGTCATTAACAAGGATGGCCAAAGAAACAATTACTCCTGCTGCTTGAGAGACTAGTCTTATTCTCCTGTTCCTTCTTTGTTGAGAGCTTGTATACCAAAAACCTTGAAGGTGTGTGCATACACACCCTCTTACATATATAATAGAAGCTGACCAAGCAATGGAGGAGTTTTGGGGGTAACAGACCTTGAAATTTCTTACTTGGTTTCAATTCACCATATAGAACTTTGGGGATATAGTACCCCTTTATATGTAACTGAGATATATACTGTGTGATCATGAAAAGGTCTCTGACTTCAGCACTAGAAGACCCAGTAAATCAGAATTTAGTGAGCCAGACCTGAATGGAGATGAACAGATGGATGGATAGATAGATGGATAGACAGATCATCAGACAGATAGTCATAGAAAGAGAGATGGATGGATGGATGGATGGATGGATGGATGGATGGATAGTCATTTATTCTTTCATCAGTTTTTTTTCTTTATAGATTCCAGCAATATAGGATTTCTGTGAACGGTTCCTGAGAATTGAGTGGGGGAAAGATGATAACTCTGTATCCACCTGGTCAAAGTACATGGTCAACTACTTTCTTTCATTATGTTGCCTCAACTTTGACAATTGAATATTCCATGATGTAAGTGTCCAAATGATCTTACAAATTTAATAGATTCAGAGCTCCCATTGAAGATGAATGCCAGTAGTCTTGGTGGCCTCTTGAGTAATAAGAGTCTGTTGCCAGTGGAAGTCATCACAGTAGGAAAGAAGACAGAGATACCCAAGGGAAAACAGCTTCAAGGAGTGTTGGGTAAGTACTCAAGTGATCCTCAGAACCCATGTGGGCTACTAATCCATCAGGAAATTCCATCTAATTGGAACTTGATCCATGAAAGGAGAAATGCCAATAGTTGTAAAATGTCCTTCTGCCCATGATATTGATACTCTAAGTGTGAGCCTACTCACCTGAGGATCTTGTGTGTATAAGAGAAAAGTGTGCCCCTTTTAAGAAGGGAGAGGGGAGAAAAGAATTAAAACAATTGTACTTACTGCATCATCTCAGGAAAGTTCTTTTCTAAAAGTTAATGGAGACTACTGGTTGGGGGGACTCAGAACTAAAACCACACTCCTAGAATTCCAACTCTGGGCCACCAACCCATGAGTGAAAGTTCCTAATCTAAATACTGATACCAAAGAGGGTGCCCCCTCCCTCTCTACACATATGTCAGTCAACTAGCATTAGTATGTACGTATGTATGTATGTATGTGGGAAGTGGGATTGGAAGGGTACATACTACCTCTATTCTACAATAATCCATTCAGTTCAAAAAGCACGTATTGATTGCCTACTTACTATGCATAAGAAACAATGCTAGACATGAAGATCCAAAGACAAAAGGGAATTGTTCATGATTTCAAGCAGCTTCCATTGAGAGGAGGGACAAGGAGAATGGCAACCTGAACACAAACAAGTGAGAGAATCATAAAAGCTGCAAGGAAAGGAAGCAAGGAAGAGGGTGCATTCCAAGCCTGGGGGAGTGGAGGCAAGAGATGGAAGGTCATTTATGGGCACAGCCAGAAGTGTTGATTGGTTGGAATGCAGATTGCGTGCAGAGGAATAACGACTCCCCAGAATGTGGAACTGAGGCCAGTGGAGGAGGAGATTGGGGCAGAGAATGGACTTAGTGAGAGGAGGGTAAAAATCAGATCTGCTGAATACTGATTTCTGTCACTGCTCTTTTCATTTACAAAAGGCAAACTTGAACAAAACAAAAACAAGCCAACAGCAATAATGAAATAGGAGTAAAAGAAGGGCTTTGGACTTAGAGTGTCTGGGAGACATGGGTTAGTCTCCCAAATCTGACTTAAACTTTAGGACTATGGGCAAGTCATCTTTCCTCTCTGAGACTCAGTTTCCTCATCTGAGACAGGAATACTAATATTTGTATAATTTGTACTCAAAATTGTTTTAGAGAAAGTATTTGGTAAACCTTAACATAGTGCTGGAATGTAAATTATTATTATGCTCCTGCCCAGCCCCCTCTCTAAACTGCCCTGGTATAAGGGCACTGCAATCACACATTTAGACAGTGCTTAATGTTTACAAGTGCTCTGCATAGATTACCCCATTGGTGCCTCACCACTGGGAGTTATTTTAAGTACTATGAGTACTAAGAATAATGCAAGACTGCCAAAGCAACTCAAAGCCTGCTACTTGCTGATAGTGGTTTAGGTGTCACAAAGGAAAGAATCCCACCCCCCAAAAAAGAAAAAATAAACAAAAAAATTTTTTTAAATAAAGGGGAAAAAAAACACATGTTGATTATCATCAGTGTTTCTGTCTAGGTATGTGACTTCATTGATATTGGGAATTGTGATGTGGAAACTCCTTTCACTGATGTATCTCCAGTTTAAAGCTGAGGATATTGAACCTCCAAAAGGGAAAGTCACTTCCTCTTGCCCACAAAACTGTAACTGTCAGAAACAAGATGCAAATTCTGGTCTTTCTTGACTCGGAAGTCCAGTACTCTTTTTGCTACTCCACATTGTCCTTAATTGTTCATTTCATCTTCAAGAATTTTCCATTGCTTCTTTTGTTTCCTGTTTCTCTCCCTTTTTCCATCCTCATCCTGAATTTATCCACTTTCTCCATCCTTCCCTTCTCTCAGCTCTTTCACACTACATTATTCGGCTCCCATGATCTCTTGCCTCTTTTTTGTTTCAATTCTCCACAATCTGGAAAAGTTGAAGGCAAGCAGCCAATTTTGCCCCCAGTATGCATTTCTCATGGAGCCAATAGCATGAAATGTAAATTAGCATTAAAAGAAAAGAGGTCTTTATTTAATAACATAATTGTCTGGCAGTTCAGATGTGTTGCATTCCCTGGAGATGGCTCCTGGTAATCTCCTCTCTAGAACTATGCAATGCATTCAACAGACTGGGCTGAATTTTTCCATATATTGCAAAATAATGCATGCGAAGCCACTCCTAATCTCAACTCAAGTTTGATCCACAAGGAATTGCCAAGGTTTCAACACCCAAAACCAGGACCAGGGGAAGGCAAGGTATGTAGGCGCCCAGGGCACAATATGGCAAGGAGAGAAGTAGAGAGGAAGGAAAGACAAATTTCCTTTCCTAATGTTATTTTTTTATAAATGTAACCCAAAACACATATTTAATGCCAGAAAATTCTGTTTTCCATGTGTACATATGTATTTACTTTGTGATTTAGACAAGTCACAAGTGTCACAGTGAATTTTCCCTCCCAGTGGACAATAACACACAGGGCACCATTTTCAATTCTTGCCTAGTACAATGTCTGGCACGTTATTAGATCGTTTGAGTCATATCCCACACTTCATGACCCCATTTGGGTTTTTCTTGTCAGAGATACTGAAGTGATTTGTCATTTTCTTCTTCAGATTATTTTACAGATGAGAAACTGAGATAAACAGAATTAAGTGACTAGTCCAAGGTCACATAGTTGGCAAGTGCCTGGAGTTGGATTTGAAGACTCCAAGCCGAGTGTGTTAATCCACTGTGCCACCTCGCTGCCTGCCTGGCACGTTATAGATTGCTGCAGACATGTCTTGTCAAAGTACTTTTGTCTAGTTTCCCTACAGTTTTCTAGTCAAGCTATTCGATGCCTTCCTTGCTTTATTCCAGAGATGTAATTAGTATTTTTTGTGTTCAAAGCAAATTTCACAAACTATGAGCTTGTTAAGACAAATCCAAGGTGTATGTGGGGAAGGTGTAGAAGGTAAGTGACAGAGACTATGGGACATAATAAGTCAGCTCTTCCCAATGGGAAGAGTCACTCATGATACAAAAGCCAAGGGCAAGAAGGATTTGCCATCAAGTAAGTACCTACTTTAATTAGTCATATTTTCTTAAGAGGCTTTTACACGAAGTCATATAAGGGCTATCAGCACCCCGTCCAAATTTCAGCACACCCCCCCCCCAGGCACACTGATCTGGTTTTGGCTTTTCTCTATTCTAGTTACTGCTCTTTGCTGGGATTTATATTTTCTAACACAAACCTGTCATTAAATTAAAAACCAGTATTTAGCCAATTAATAATTAGATGCTTACTGTATCTTATTTAAAGGGGCATAAAGGGGCAATGGATGGTGTAGTAAATAGAGCACCAGCCCTGGAGCCAGGAGGACCTGAGTTCAAATCCGGCCTCAGACACCTAGCTGTGTGGCCTTGGACAAGTTGCTTAGCCCCATTGCCTTGTAAAAAACAAAACAAAACAAAAATAGAGAGATAGAGACAGAGACAGATAGACAGACACAACATGGTATATAATAGACCAGATATGGAGTCAGGAATGCCAGGGTTTGAACCTTGCTTCACATTAAAAGAAAATGTTACATAAAAGTAATTAAAATTTGTGCACATATCAAAAATATTTATTATACATCTAAATTTTTTGTGTGAATACATAATTAATCTCTTCAATCATGCTCCAAAATTTTTCAATTCTATTTTATGTTCAAGACCCCCAAATAAAATATATTTGCATAATTGCACATGTATAGCCTATATCTAAATATTTATTGTCTGAGGGAGGGAAGAGGGGAAGGAGCAAGGAAGAGAATTTGAAACTCAGATTCTCTGAAAAACAAATGCTAAAAAAATTTATTTTTATATTTAATTCAAAAAATATATATAATTCAAACAAGGGAGGAAAAAAGATAAGCTATGTATCTAGATCAATACATACACAATAACCCATACATTTACACAGGCCAGTGAATTTTTGGAGTTGGTAAATTTTTTTAATATTTCAATAGTTAACATTTCAATATAATTTCTTTCCTTTGCAATCCTATTTATTTTATGCTATATTTTCAACAAGTAGTATTCTGAGAAGGCAACCATCAGCTTCAGAAGATTGCAAAAGGAGTCTATGACACAAAAGGGATTCAGAACCCCGATTTATGTATTTCATTCATGTTTCCAGTCAGAAAATGTTTCATAGACAAATTGGTGAGACCTTCTACTTGCAACCCATTTGCATAAAGCTCTTCATTGGTGAAAAATGATTGGTTATTCAGCACCCCTCATGTAGGGCGAGAACTCCAAAGTCATTTCCATCAATGAAGAGAATCTTATGTAAATGAGGTAAGATAAGATATTCATTTGTGAATCATTAGTCTACAGGCCCAGGGATGGGGAACCTCTGGCCCTCAGGGAGCATAACACCCTTGGTAGGACTCAAAATTCAATAAATCCAGAAGTTTATTTGGGATGTATTAATTAAATGTTTAACCAAATACAGCCCATGAATGATGGTATAAATGTCCAAATGGTTCTTGTAAGAAAAAAAAAAGCTTCTCCACCTCTGGCCTTGATTTTAAAATCTGATTAAAGATCTAATAAAAAAAATAAGAAAACTTAACTGGAGGTTCTCAGAAACAGGGAAGCTAAAGAAGAAAAGGAAGATGTTCTGCTCCATATCAAAGCAATCCTTGGGTATTTCTCTGGTCCTGTATTTGTCTAATGTTGCAGATCACAACCCATCCCCATCCTCGCATCCTATGCAGCTACTAGCCGTAACCTGCCATAAATTCTTCACAGATGGTCCATTCCACCAGATTCCTTCTACTTCTCTTATCATTGCATGGATGGAGCAAATAGCTATCCATCAGTTATCCCTCACCCTTGCTGCATAGCTCCCCACCTCCTTTTTAACTTCTACATAATCTAAAGAATATCTTTTATGCCATTTCTCCTCCAAAGGAGTATAATGCAGCCTCCCTGTGATCATCACATGCCTCTCAACTGTCTATTGCATAACCCATCATCATTCTTAATAAGGACAAGACAATCAATAGCCCTATATTTCCAAATACCATTCTTTCTGACTTCTCTATCCACAATACTCCTTCCTGGCCACTGCTCCCCTATATGGTTTGTCAGCTGGTGACACAGTGATTAGAGTTCTGGGCTCAGAGTCAGGACAGATCCAAGTTCAAATCTGGTCTCAGATATTGTGGACCTAATCATGTCATTCAACACGCTTGCCTCAATTTTCTCAAATGTAAAAATGAGGATAATGTCACCTAGTTTACAAGGCTGTTGTAGAAACTGAATGAATATTTGTAAAATATGCAGAGATTCTGGGACATACTAGGCACTATTTTTGTCATTGTTCCATCATTTCAGTTGTCTGACACTTTGTGATCCCATTTGAGGATTTCTTGGTAAAGATGTGAGGTGGTTTGTCATTTCCTTCTTCATCTCATTTTACAGTTGAGGAAACTGAGGCAAACAGGGTGAAGTGGCTTTCTCAGGATCACCAGCTCAAAAGTGTCTGAGGTTAAATTTGAACTCGAGAGGATGAATTTTCCTGAGGATCCTCTATCCAGAGCCACTGTGCTACTATAAATGCTTATAATATAAACTCTTTGAGGGCAGAGACTCTTTTACTTACCACTATTTGAATTTCCAGGGCACTGCACAACGGTCTGATCCCAAGTAAGTACTTAATATTAAGTGCTTAATATTTTACTTAACATTAATATTAAAATATTAATAAATATGTTTTCATTCATTCACACACAGAGCAAAATGGAAACAGTAAACTTTGGAAAGATAAGTAAAGGTGTTCTAATATCATCACTACTAAGAAAGTTCCCAAAAATAATTTTTAGTATAAAAGACTTCAAGAATAAAGTGTGAATATCCAAAGGGGGAGAGGGAAGGAGAGAGAATAGAACTCATAGGATATAATCAATAATTAGAAATCAATGTAGAGTGAATGATATTGACTGGGTTTATTGGAAGGAGGAGAGCATTTTTTGTTTAGTTTGTTTCATGTCACTTTTATGAAATCCTGTCAAAATCTATCCCTCTCCACCAGAAGAAATATGGATATCCAACTTTGGAAACTTTTCTCACTTCCATATTTTAAGGATTCATGATTTTGTTAGTGTGGACATGGGAGTTTGTTTGTTGGCTGTCTTCCATCCCAGCTAACAGCTGGCCTACAACCTAGAAGTTTTCTGTAAGTTTCAATGGTCAATAAATCCATCAACAATATTTTGGTGCCCACACAGAGGAGGTCTGGTATGCAGATAACTATTATCCACATCTTACAAAACTTGGGACCCCCTGGTACTTTCATACTCCAAGGTCCCTTCCATGCCATTAAGATGTTTCAAAATCAAACTTTAATGGAGAAAATCTTTTCTTAATAGGAAAAAAATGTACTATCCATACATATATCTTAGGTTTTTTTTTAATAGCTTCCCTCCTCCCCTCCAAATAAAAAATATCCCCTGGCTTTGCCTAAAAATAAAATACATATGTATATGGCAAGTGAGTTATGCATGTTTAGCAAGATCTAAACACTCCCATTCACTGCCTAGAGATCACAGATCTGAAAGGGAATGGAACCTTAAAAGGAGTCTGATCCAAATCTTTCCCTCCTCACTCCATTTTAGAGATAAAGAATCAGAAGTCCACAGAAGGGAAGGAATTTACAAAGGGAGAATTTGAATTCGGATTCTCTCTCTAGACTAGTGCATATGCCATTACATCTGTTTAGGCCCTTTTCTAACAACTGATAACTCTCTGGCCTTGGGAAAGTCACTTGTCCACTTTCAATATAAATTTTCCTTTAAACCTTTTCATCAGAGTCCAGTAAGTATTATGCAGGAGGTTCAGATCCACCTGACATCAGAGCAAACATAGACAGCATTTAAAAGAAAAAAAAGAATAATCACATAAACTATTCTTAATGGCTTTAAAGGATTCCTCCATTAATATCAGTAGCTAGGATTTTTTTAAGGCTTTTGTCTGCAGGCCTGCGGTATCAGCAAATCTTGACAAATGGCATTTTCGTCTCTACACAGACATCCCAGGACTCCACACAGGGCTGCTTTTACTAACCTCAGAAACTGCAGCAGCCTAACATTACAGTAGGTATATAAACAAACAGGTCACAGGGTTAATGTGTGGCTCTAATACTAATGACTTTCCCCCACCATTCACAAGGCAAGTCTAGCCCCCAGCCCCTCCTATACACACTCACTCACACACACAAGCATGTACATGCACTTACATGCATACATGCATGTGCACATGTGCACACACTCAAAGAATACACTAATAAAAAGCAGCAAAAAATAAAACACTTCACTATCCATAAGAAGCCCACCCCATTTCTCAAGTGATGAAAACGGGTGCCATTATCAAAACTAAACACACAGATCATGCTCCCAAACACGTGTGTACATAGACACATACATGTGCTAGGGATCCCACGGTAAAAATCACTGTAATTTTACTCCACCTCCATGGCCCAGAAGTGAACCCAGACCAGGTGCCAACTGAGTACGTCAAAAGAATTTATTGTCTTGAACATATGAAAGAAATTGTAACTGTTGCTTAAATAATCATTTTATGACATAAAACTCATCTCTCAATGGATCTGTAAAATTGGATTAAAGATCTATCATAAAAAGGCATTTCTCAAATCCTTCATTTCAGAGTAAGTCTCCTACACATGTCCACATATGTATGATGTGAAAGGTTTAAAGTGAAATTACCAATTAGGGCAAGATCGTAACCTCACTGGGCTTTTCCGAGATTTAGCCCCATTTGTTGCCTGGGGCTGCTTGGAAATCTCCCTGTTCTCTATGACTTTAAGGTAGTAAGATAGGAAATGGAAATTGGAGGCTTCCCTAGTATTTCTTTTGGCTCCAACATTTCCACAACAGCAGTGGACACTTCCTAGTCTCAGACTGCTGCATAAGACCTTGCATTGAAATAGTGGGTAGAGGAAAGAGGAGGAAGAAGTTACCTCCAATGAGCCCTGGCATTCGTGTCTACCCCCTGGCTATCTGAACTGACTCAATGTCCAGCAACACAAAGCTAACCAGTAACAATATCATAACTAATTAAAATAAAACAGCTTACTGCATCTTAATATGGTTGATGAAAAGGAGCGAGTATTGGTCTCCTCTCCCTTTATTTCCACATGCCCCTTGCCAACTTTGGGGGAAAATTACAGCCCTGACTTTGTAGAAGTGTAAGTTGTAATCCAGACTCTGCCTTTTATGGTTATGGATTCTATATGGCATAGCTGTCTCTTCTATTAAACTTCAAGTCAGAGTTTTCCCATACGAGAGATGGGAATAATTATTTCTACTCTATAACTATATAGAATGACCAACAGACATGACTACATACTGCTGCAGGCATAAAATATAATATAATTCCATTCAATAAATATTTAAGAGGAGACATGACATAGTGGCTAGAGATTGGCCTCAGGAAGACCTGGCTTCAAATGCTGCCTCTAAGTCCAGGTAGGTTACTCTGTGTAAAATAGAGATAACAGCTTCACCTGACAGGATTGTTGCGATGCTCAAGTGAGAATGAATAGAAAATATTTGCAACCTTTAAGATATTATATAAATTATCACCATCATCCCCAACCCCATCACCATCAAACACTTTCTTACTGAGGACAAGGCAATGTGGTATAGTGTACAGAGAACCAGCCTCAGAATCATGGCAATCTAGGTTCAAGGTCCTCCTGTTATATATATACCAATTATGTGACTTTAGGTATACCATTTAATCTCTTAGTACCCCAAGCACCTCCTTTAAAGTTTACATTGAAGAGCAGTTGCTGAGCTACATTGGGGAATAATAGGAGTTAGAGCTAGAAAGATAATCATGGAACCATCCCAGCCCTTAAGGAGCTTACATTCTATTGGGTCCGAGGAGCTTATATTCTTTTGGGTCAGAGGTGTGCTGGTAAATGTTTAAAGAGGCTAGGGGAAAGTAGACTGGGCACCCTTTTAAAACTTTTATCTTCACTATTAACATTCCCTCCATCACTTTCTTAAGGCAAAACATTCAACAAAACCATAAATCAAGCCCTGATTTGTAACTTTTGCTGATTTCCAAGGTGTAAATGCTCACATTAAAATTTTAACAATCAGCTCTAAACAAGGTGATCAAAGTGGCTCCAGTACACCCCTGTGGGTGTTTACAAAAATTCTCCACTAAGTCTAAATGGAAGGAAGGAAAAAGGCGGAAAGGCAGGAAGGAGAAAAGGAAGGAAGGAAGGAAGGAAGGAAGGGAGGAAGGGAGGAAGGGAGGAAGGGAGGGAGGGAGGACAGGACAGGACAGGACAGGACAGGACAGGACAGGACAGGACAGGACAGGACAGGAAAGGAAAGGAAAGGAAAGGAAAGGATAGGAAAGGAGGAAGGAGGGAGGGAGGGAGGGAAGGGAGGAGGAAGGAGGGAAGAAAGGAGGGAGGGAGGAGGAAGAATCAATGGATAGAAGAATGAATGGATAGAGAAATGGAAAGAGGGATAAACAAAAAAAGGAGGAATGACTGGATGTATGAGAGGATAGAGGGATGGATGGATAAAAAGACTTTTGTTGAACACTTAATATGATCAAAGAGTATGCAAAGTTCCAGCAACACAAATCTCAAAGTAAGATGATCTTTGCATACTTTCTAATGGAGGCTTCGACTGTCAAATGAAATGGTCTTATAACCCTTAAGGAACAATGGCAACACAAACAGCAATTCCTTTTCTTTAATGTCATTTCCACCAATAAAGATCTCTCTGTTTCTGATATTGAATCATCTGGTAGTGCCAAAGACTTGCATCATAAGGAACTGTCTTTAGCAGCTGTGGCTATGGAAAAGGCAAAAGCTCACTCAACCTAAGTAGTTGATAGGTCCATTTCCACAAGGCTTACTTCCCTCTGTGATGGGTGAAGGGACTCGGCTAGAAACAGGGCCTGTGGTCTGTGAGTTCATGGTCCTGGGCTCCCTCTTCTAGGATCTGAGGAAAAGTGGTATTTGCAATGATGCCAGTTGTTTAACCTGCCTGGTACGTGCCCCAACCCTTTCTCCTTTGGGGTGCCTTGCTACATTGGTGAGGTTCATTTGCCTGCCCTGTGGGAGTGGCAGCTGATGAAGAAGAATGGAGTAAGGTAAAACCAAACTCTTCTCCACAGAGTTTGCTCTTTTGGATGATGGCTATAAGAGCAGTTGAAATACCTTTCTGCAGGTGATATTGGGGCATTTAAAATGTCCCTCCTTTTGTTATTTAGTCATTTCTAGTCATCTCCAACTCTGTTAGACCCCACTTGATATGTTTTGGTACAAGATACTGGATAATTTTCTATTTTCTCCTCCAGCTCATTTTACAGATGGAAAAAACTGAGGGAAACTTGCCCAGGGTTACCCAGCTAGTAAGTGTCTAAGACTGGATTTGTATTCAGGTTTTCCTAATTCTAGGTTGGGTATTCTATCCATTGTGCTACATAGCTGCTCCAAAATGTCCCCTTATCCTAAGTTAATGAATTAAGCGATATGAATGAAGAAGCAGTCTCAGCACTAATTAAAATCCTCCATACAACAAAGTGTCCCAAGGAGCCTGGAGATACAAATAATAGCCTCTCTCTGATAAACAAGCCCCAAGTTTTAGTGGTTTATAGAAGATTCAAATTCTTCCAGTAAGTCATTCTACATTTCTCTGAGAAGCTCCCCACCAGATAAATGTAAATGTAATGTCTTTGCTTTATCAAAAAAGCAAATGTGTATGTATATGCCCAGAACATGTTTACTTTGGCAACCAGTTTCAGTTTCTGCATCTATAATTAAATAAGGCAGATGAGACATGGAGCTCAGGGAGAGATCATAGGAAACGCCATCTTATCTCTTGCCTTTTATTTACTTTCTCATGCCTTGGCCTCCCTTGTACATTTTTTCATTAAAGGAGGAAGGCACATTTAACCCCTATACTTGTTCTGAAGAAATGAACAGGAAATAATACAGAGAATTAGTAGATCAGCATTTTCTACTCCTCCAGGACAGCCCTGGACAGCTCCCCCATCATGGTTCCCATCAGTGACACCAAGAGCAACTTTTTAATTATCCTTCTGTGAACTGAGAGACATTTCTCAGTACAACCTCCACCCAGAACAGTCCTTCCCCTGGCATGCTGATCACATGCCACTACTCAGAAAAAATGGTGCTCCAGTGGACCTAACTCCCTAATCCTTGCTTGGACAGCAAATGTTCCCAATGATTCAGTGAGAGGAGAACTAATAGCCTACAATGTGTTGTTTATATATTTTTTAAATAACAAAGTTTCCTGCAGGATCATTTACCAAAAGGATTTGTTCCATCTGCCTCTTTCTTTCTTAAGAATCATGCAATCTTACTTCACTAAAGGATTAATTTCTTGTCAGGGCTAATGTTACCTCCTGAACTAAAATGATGAGGATTTAGCCATGGATGTAAAAGGACTTAGAAGTCACCTAATCTAACCCCATCATTCCTTTTTTACAGATAGGAAAAAAGATGAAACCCAGGGAACTTAAGTGACTTGCCCAATGTCATATACAGTGACAGAGCTGGGATTTTAAAGCCTACAGGCTCCAAATGTTTCTGAGGCCAATCATTGCCATTTTGAATTTTTACCATCCTGGTTCAATAATCAGGGAATCTCTGTCATCCATTAACCTCTTACAAGGAAGAAATCACTTTTAAGTTTGACGGCTTAATATATAGGTTCACTACCTGATGATTAGATACTTCATAATTCTATGACTGTAGAAAAGTCACTTGATCTCTCTCAGCCTCAACTTCCCCACCTGAAAAATATGAATAATAATAATATCTACTTCACAGAATTGTTGTGAAGATCAAATAAGAGAATATATAAGGTAATTTAAGAACTATTTTTGCTATTATTGTCATCATAATCATCATTATTATAGCAACATACATAAATGTAAGGAACTCTAGTCATCTTCTAGTCATAAGTGGACATTATTTAAACCAGGAATGGATCTTAGAGTATTTCTAGCAATCCAATTGCTTCATTTTTACAGATTAAAAAATTCCAAATGGGGTCATGAAGACTCAGATATGACTGAAATGACTGAAATGCCTGAACAACTACATATTTATATGAACATATCCTGCTTCTCTCAATAGAACAGGAGCTCTTGGAGGGAGGAAACTATTTTATTTATTGTTTTCCCATCCCTAATACTCAGTGCATCTTATAGCAGACACTTCATTGCTGAGTCTAGCCATGGGAGGACAAAAGTATTGTCTGTGGCTAAGCCTTTCCAAATAGTTGAGACACTTCAAGAACCCAGGGTTACCACCAAATTCCAGGGAAACATCAAGATAGAACTTTGATGGAGAATCTTCAAAGTTGGAACTATGATTTAATTTTAATGTTCATAACAATAACTGATCTAGCATTTCTGTAGAGCTTCAAGACTTACAAAGCCTTTTACAAGTGTTTTCTCATTTGACCCTTATAACAATTCTGAAAGGTAGATTCTATCATTTCCATTTTTAAAGATGAGGACACAGAAGGAAATATGCACAGATCTATGCAGATGGTCACTCTCATATTGAGATACAGTTAATTCATAGAACATGTTCTTAACTGATGTTCTTGAGTTAAGTCATCTCTGACTCTTTGTGACTCCTTTTGAAGTTTCTTCTCAGAGATGCCAGAGTAGTTTGCCATTTCCTTCTCTGGTCCATTTTACAGATAAGGAAACTGAGGCAAACAGGGTTAAGTGACTTGCCTAGGGCCACACAACTTGTAAGGGTTTGAGGCCAGATTGGAACTCAGGAAGATGAATTCTTCCTGGCTCCAGTCCCAGCACTCTATCCACTATATCACCTAGTTGACCAATATCATGCTAAATTCTGAGAAGAATAAAAAGATGCAAATGCCATGGCATTTGCCCTTGAATAAGATCATGTGAACTTGAGCAGATATACTGTTTGCACCCACAAGAAGCTAAATGGAAAGAGGTAAGAGCCAAATTAGAGTCAAAAAAAAGTTTAATCAAGTTTTAAAGATTCAAAATGTAAGAGGCTACTAGAGGTAGAACAGTTGAGTCATTACATCACCACCATGACAACAACCAATCATTGGACATTGAGCATAGAGGAAAAAATAGAGAATTTGGAATCAGAGGACCTGAGTCTGAATTTCAGTTCTTCCATTTACTACCTGGGTAACATTTGACAGGTCATTTATTATTTCTTGGACTCAGTTTCCTCAACTGTGAGGGGAAATTCCATCCTTCTGTATAATGAAGTTGATAAATCATAGGATCATAGCTCTATACTTGGAAGGAAGTTTAGACCAAATCCAGACTAAATTCCATCTCTATAGAATGAGAATTCTGAGACCCAGAGTTTTAAAATCACTTATCCAAGATCATGCAGAATACCACACAACAACAGTACATTCAGTATTATCATATGGCTACGAGAAAGAACAGCAGGGGTCCCAGGTTCAAATCCTGCCTTTACATTTACTACTTAGGTGACCTGGGGCATTCCACTTCACTTGCCTTCTTTGTAAAGCACTTCATCCATAATAGATGCTTAATAATTGCTTTTTTCCTTTTCCTCTCTCTTTGTCTTCATCACTAAAAAAGTTATTCAGCAGGTGTCAAGTTGTTTTGATTTTGAGTTTGTATTTTTCCACAATTAACTACAATTTCTTTGTGTTTTATTTATTTTTATTTATATTGAGAATGTTAATCTAGACATAGTTCATTTCCCCAAGTTTATTGCACTGGTGATTGTTGGACAAAGATCTCACAGTGAATTCAACAAATGTTAAATTAAGATTTGGATAGTTAAAAATTGAAGATATTCAGTTTATATAATAACAATGTTATAAAGACAAATAACTTTGAAAGGCAAAAGGGATCTAATCAATACAGTGATCAACCATGATTTCAGAGGACCAATGATGAAACATACATCTACTTTCTGACAGAGAGTTAATGGATTCCATTTGCTGATTGAGTCATGTATTTTTGAAATGGTCAGTGTGAAAATTTTGTTTTGCTTGACTCTGCAGCACATTTATTAGAATCATTTTTGCTTCTTTTTTTCTCCAGTAGGGGAGGTAGGGAGAGAGAGAGAGAGAAGGAAGTGAATGGGAAACAAAATATATTTTGATCATTTAAAAACTTTGAATTAATTTAAAAATTGTGATTCTTGACCCCTCTATTCTATTTCCCATTATTTATCTTTGGTCCTGTGGAAATAAATGTGAGGGTTCTACAGACTGGTGAAGGATATTTTTAAAAATTCTCTGCTCTCTAGGTTACCATGAAGAAAGAATTAATTGCCCAGTAGCTAACCTGGTTTGGGGAAATTTCTCTAAGCTTAGGTAGACTGGATTGGACAAAAGATAGATTTTTATCAGAACTAGACTGATCCTTTACTGTCTTGGCTGTACCTGTCAGAGCATGTATGGTCACTGGCATAGGACTTGAAGATCCAAGATTATCTCATTCCATGATGAAGCTTCCATATAAGATTTTGAAGCATCCATGTGAGGTGGTCAATTTAGATGTCATTAGAAACAACCCTTGTAAATATTATAAAATATGGGAGACAATGAGGATATTGGCCATCAATGTAAAAAAAAATATAAACCCTACATTATCTTAGTATGAAAGTACTTTGTTTAATTTAAATTACATATTCAAATCACTGACTCACACACACATTGCTTCAAGTATATATTTCCTCGTGTTTTCATTGGCAGCTCAGCACTGTGCTATTCCTAAGAGTAGTAACACTAGTTCTGCATAAGACAGGCTGGACCTTGGAATTGTTAGGAAATGTTCTTTTGCAATGCAAACATTAAATCTCCACCACAAGTCAGATTAATCTTCAAACCAGTAAATGAGAGGAAGATTTCATTTCTAAAGATCCTGATCATTTCTATGTCAACCTTGCAAATAAATAGCAGTTTACCCACCTGCCCTGTCCCATGGAGTTAAGGATAAACACTGCCCAATGATCCATTTGACTTCTCTGGTATAAATCCGAACTGGCCCCAGGCCAGTGGCTATTTGCATGGCTACTGTGCTTTGCGTGCCTTAAGCAAATGACGTTTGGAAGAGTAACAAAAGTGGAATGGGATGTGGTTGCACACACAGAACTTGCAAGCCTCAGACTTCAAGGCGGAAATCTACTTTATTGTAGCCGAAACATCCAAAAGGCAGATTACTGTCTCCTCTGGGCTCCACAAGATCCTGGCAGCTTGCCTTCAAAAAGAAAAATGAATCAATGGCATTTATTGAATGATGACTACACACAGGACACCATGCTAAGTGGTGCAGTGGATAGAATGCTGGATTTGGAATCAGGAAGACTCGAGTTCAAATCTAACTTCAAACACTTCTTATCCTTATATGACCCTAGACAAGTCACTTATCCTCTATTTATCTTAGTTTCCTCATCAGTAAAATGGGAATAATAATTGTACCTCATAGGATTAGAAGATATTTATAAATTGCTCTACAAACCTTAATGCACTGCATAGTAGCTATTATTAGCTACTACATTAGTTATATTAGAACACCTAAACAATAAAGGTACTTTGTCTTTGAGTTGCTTGCAATTGTAAAGAAAAAAAAGGTTTTTGAAAAGGAGAACTTGTACTATCACACTAATGGACTACACTATATATGCAAGTGTTGAGATTTTTGAATAAAAGAAGTAAGCTAACAAATGGCAAAATAAGTCCTGAGCAGAGATTTGAAGATAAAATAAATAGGACATATAATAAGAATGATAATAATGACAATAATAACCAACATTTATCTAACATTTACAATATTGCCTGTCATTGTGCTAAAGTACAAATCACATTTGATCCTCACAACCACCCTGGGAGGTAGGAGATATTATTATCCCCATTTTGCAGATAAGGAAACAGAGGCACAGAAAGGTTGAGTGACTTGCCCAAGGTCTTACACTAAGTATCTAAGACCAGTGAAATCAGGTCTTCCTGACTCCAAGCCCAGCACTCTGTCCACTGAGCAGAGATGATGATGCATAAACTAAGAACCCAGGGAGGCTAGAAGGCAAGGTTTGGAATCTGGCATATGCTAATACATTTGCCAAAGATATCATCTAGCAGTTTTATTTACTGAAGAGCATTTTAGTTATAGGGGTAGTTATATGGGACAGCTAAGTGGTACAGTATATAAGTCTGGGAACAGAAAGATTTATCTTCCTGCATTCAAATATAGTTTTAGACACTCTCTGTATGATTCTGGACAAGTCAGTTAACCTTGCTTGCCTCAGTTTCCTCATCAGGAAAATGAACTGAAGGAGGACATGGCAAGCCTCTCCAGTTTCTTTGCCAAGAAAACCTCCAAAGCGGTCACAGAGAGTTGGATACAACCAAAAATAACAGAACAGCAACAGCAAAAGCCTAGTTACAGCAACTGAAGTTCAAGTACAAACCAGTATCAAGTTAGTATCATTCCCCATGCTGGGTTGGCATTTCCAGGTACTTAGTGATTATGAGTCACCAGAAAATTGAAGCTGCCAGGAAGAAATCTTGGAGGAGTCTCTCTAATGTGATCAAAGGGCTACCTTTCCCAAGATGGCTTTGAAACTTAGACTCATGGATGGGTTAGGAAATGAAGGACAAATTTGCAAAGTACAAAATAAGTTAGTAGATTCATGTTAACCTCCTTAGTCAAAACCAGGGAAGTTAAGAAACAAAGAAATAAATAAGGAATATCCAATTCTGATAGGTACTAACTGCTACTGCAGTTACCCTGTCATTAACCAAGGCTCTGATAAAAGTCAACATTTCAAAAGAGTTAGGATTTAAATGGGTTAGTCTTGTCCTCCACCAATGTAGACCTCTTCCCCTCTATGTATTGGAAGGTGAACTCCATAAATTGTTATAGACAATTTACAAAAGAATGGCTAGCACCTTTTCCTATAAGGGTCAAATAAAGGAGTTGTCAGAGATGATTTCATCATGTGTCCAAGAGCAATAGAGGCCATCACTTCATGAGGCACATGATCTTCTTACTTCTCATGATAAAAGTGGGCAAGGATACCAGCATAAAGACAGTGGTGAGTTATACCCTGACATCTGCCATAGAGGATAGAAAAGTGAAAGAATTCTAAGAAATGATGGCAGCTAGGTGGCACAGTGGATAGAGCACCGACCTTGGAGTCAGAAGTACCTGGGTTCAAATCCGACCTCAGACACTTAATAATTACCTAGCCACTTAACCCCATTGCCTTGAAAAATCTAAAAAAAAAAAAAAAAAATTCTAAGAAATGGACAAGACCATCCAAATCAAGATAGTTGTTACCTTGAGAGTCATCAACTTCAATGTCAAGAGCTAAAGACAAAAAAAAAAGCTTAATGGAAAGAAGGAGGTAGGGAGAGACAGATTATCAAGCACTATACTAAGTGATTTATAAATATTGTCTCCTTATATTGTATCCAAAATATTGTCTCCAATTATAAATATTGTCTCTGTTCAATCCAACAACCCTGAGAAATAATTGTTTTTATTATCCTCATTTTACATTTAAGAAAATGGAGACAATCAAATATTAAGAGACTTTCTCCCAAAGCCAGTAAGTATGTAAAGCAGGATTTGAATCTAGTTATTCCTGACTCCAGGTCAAACACAAGGCTAGATATGGGGAAAACATATTGTAAAATTATGGTTCAGGATCACAGGTTTATCCAAGTTTCTAAAATGGCGTGAATGTGATTTTATCATTTTTCAGGGCAAGCATCTTGGAGAGGAGAATGATTGATAATAGTGATGATGGTAATGAGGGTGACGAAGATAGTGATGACGACAATGATGATGATGATTGATGATGATAACTAAAATTTATATAGTACTTTTAGTTTTGCAAAGAACTTTGCATCTCTCATCTTGTTCAATCTTCACCCAAAGCCACTGAGGTAGTAGATGCTGTTATGATCCTTATTTTAGAGACAAGGAAACAGATGGGGAGGGTGAGATTAAATGTCTTCCCAGAGTCATATGATTAGTAACTGATTAAGACTCAGGACTTCTGACTCCAAGTTGGGCTCTGCTGTGCCACCGAGCTATCAGTGAACAACCTGTTTTGGTGGTTCACTAAATACTTATACGCACATGTAGTAAATATTCAAGGAATTGGCAAACGGTTCCGGAAAAGCTCAGATAAGTGAAATCCACTGATCAGATGACTTATATT
The DNA here is from genome assembly GCF_037893015.1 of Macrotis lagotis. Classification (NCBI taxonomy): domain Eukaryota; kingdom Metazoa; phylum Chordata; class Mammalia; order Peramelemorphia; family Peramelidae; genus Macrotis; species Macrotis lagotis. The sequence goes on along the minus strand of NC_133664.1, from coordinate 68,013,712 downwards.
AAACTTAGTTTAACCTGTGACTTTATACTTCCCATCTAACACTTTCAAACAGAATTGTTCACAAGGAGCAAACTGGTTTGAGTGAATCAATCTTCCTCATTCTCTTCTAAATATAATAGAGCAAGCTAGTGTTGATGCAGGAGTAAGTCTCAAAAGGAGAATAAATCAATAAACATGTATTAAGCACCCACTAGTGCTAGACACTATGCTAAGCAATGAGCGCCATAAAAAGATTGAACAAGACATAAACTGAATATACAAAAGGTGACCATATTTGCTCATAAAGCTGAAACCCATAGACTTATTGCCTCTGCAGAAATAAAAACATTAACCTTCAGATTTCCAACTAGAGGTACAGAATCTTTGTAGCTTGGGGAAAATGTTATATTTTTCCTGCTTGATATTAATATGCCTAAATAAAATCTCATAGACTAATATTAATTTACTCTACAACATTTATTAATAGCCTACTACCTGTCATTCTAGACACTAGGGATACAAAGTCAAAAAACAAGATAGTCCTTACCCTCCAGAAGCTTACAGTCTACTGGTGGAGGAGGGAGGAAATACAACAATGACACAGATAAGCAAAAACAAAATATATATACAAAATAAAAGTTAGATAATTTTAAGGGGGAGACCTCAAAAATCTGAGGGAATAAGAATAGCAATCTGAGCTGAACCTTGATGGTAGATAGGCATTCTAAGAAGATGGTATGAAGTGGAGGTACTTCTGAGCATTGGGAGCAACCTATTCAAAGACCAGAGATGAAATACTATGTATAGGAAATAGTTACTCTGAAATATAGACATGTGTTTACTTGAAATTAGAGTATTCAAAGCACTGGATACCCCTAGCTGGTAATAATGGAATAAGAACCCAGTTCTATTTTGATGGTTTTCTGAACTGGGGCCATGATTAAGAGGGATGGCCAAGCTCATTTATATTGTGCTATTAGAAGTGAACCAGCACAAGACAGACTAGAGCAAAAATGTTTGGCAACAATGCTTTCATTAGTCAAGAACGAAAGTTGAGGTTCGAAGATGATCAAATACTGTTGTAGTTCCAACCTTAAACAATGTCAACTAGCAATCAGGTGGTGTTATTCCCATGACTCTCTTGGCAGCTTCTGGGAAACCAAAGTCTTTGATTTACAAGGAGAGTACGGTTGCAGGTCTAAAAGGAAAAGATCATACAGATGATCAAACCATCATGAGTCAGTTTTGAATATTATTGCAAATTTGTCTCCAGAGAAGTTCAAAAAAAATGCTTTTTGCCCAGTATTGATGAAATATATGGTGCCCTGCTGATGGAGGAAGGAACTTTATTCATAAGGCCAAGGACTCCCAAGAGCTCCAAACCTTCACCAGAAATTCTGTTTTCTATCAGACCATGGTGTAAAGAAGTCTAGAAAAGGCATGAGAGGGGGCAGCTAGATGGTTCAGTGGATAGAGCACCAGACCTGGAGTCAGGAGGACCTGAGTTCAAATCCAACCTCAGACACTTAATAATTACCTAGCTGTGTGACTCTGGGTAAGTCACTCTTAACCCCATTGCCTTAAATAAATAAAACTAAAAAAAAGGAAAGAAAAGGCATGGGAAGGATGTCTCTGCACAACATTTTCCTCACCATATTAAAAAGTCATGTCATCATTCCTTTGATGAAACAGTCTTCTTCGTTTGAAGAACAAGAGTTGTAAAGGAGAGTCATGGTCAGTAAAGCTAGGATGGAACCAAACTGTGTTGAGTGTAAAATGACAAAAAAAAAAGGGAAGTTTAATTTGCATTTAATACCAGAGATGATATGGAACCATAGTCTTTCTATAGATAATAGAGCAAGGTCCTGGAGAGTTTTCGCGATTCTCCCTTAAGATCCTGCCGCTAGGATATGGAAGGAGCCAGATAACCTGACTTGTAGGTCAGAGATTCTACTACATCCTAATGAACCAATATTTGTCAACATGAATTTCAAGTAGAAGTTGTAGCATTTTGTAGTTGCCCTTGAAGTTCTAGTGTACTAAGCGCCAATAGATGAAAAACTGGTGTTCCTGTCCCTTCTCCATTGACTTTTTTCCCCTTTCATCCAAGCTCTATATTGACAATCAACAGATTTTTGAGGCTTTAATGATCTCAGTTGGAAGAGATCCGGAGCATTAAGGAATGGCTCGTGTTTTTATAATTGTTTTATAGCATGCTTAGCTATACCACATAATTTACTTCATAAACATCCCAGTATGAACTTAATTAAACTATGGTGAGAAGCAAGTATGTTGTCAAGAAAACTGTATTATTTAAAAAAATGGCAACTAACTTGGCTCTTGGCTCTTGAGGCTCTGAACTAGATGACTATAAATATACCCGATTGTGCACTCTGCCAAGTACTGTATTTCAGTTTTTGTTCATAAAATGTAATTTGAAATGCATGTAGGATGGTACAGCCTTTTTGTAAAAGGAAGTTATTATCTGTGATAAAAGCAGTTGTTGACATTAGAAATGCAGACACAAGGATCTAGACGGGAAATTTAATAAAAAGAAAACAAATGTAGCAGGGGAAAAGGGAGGTTAACAATATAGCAAAGCAAAGCCAGATGTAGCTATAAATATCTGCCTACAGGCAAAACCTGGGCTACTACCTCTCAGATGGGCCAAGGAGCTTATTATGTTGGGCACTGATGACCGCCAAAGGTAGAAAATGGAGGGACTCACGCTACAGAAGAGGAAAGCTAGCAATTTGCTGTATATTCATCACCTAACTCCTAAGAGTTTTTTCTTTACTATTCTAATTTACTATTGTAATACACTGCCTATCCAGCTTTTCATATTTCCATGACATTTTATCCAAATTACTTCAGTAGACCCCCACCCAGTAGTTTAATTAACTGACTTCAGTTATATACCCCTAGAGCCACAAAGATATGAGATGCCATGCTGTAGGGGGTAGTATTTCAGCACATTTTAAGTAGGCACAGATAATCTGTTAGAAGTTAAGTTCTCTAAACAAAATCCACTGGAAATCAACTAACCCTACACACACACACACACATACACACACACACACACACACACACACACACACACACACACCCTCAGCCTAGACCATCTCCATTTGGAAGTCGTCAATGATAGAACCTAGACATGTTGCAGGACTGAAAGTATTCAGCTTCCTGATACCAGTCCAAGTAAGTTAACATGTAATATATTGATGGCATAGTTTATTAGTTAATATTTTAATGTTTCTTGAAAGACAAATACATTTTTTCTAATTTACGTTGCACACTAAGCTGTTTTCTCCAAGGCCTTCATTTCTTTCAGGTCTAAGATAGCCCCATGCATATGCAAGTAACACAAAAACACCTTCAAAATGAGATTTTCAAGAAGAGAAGGAAGAAAGGAGGATGGGAAAGAAGAAGGAAGGAAAAGAGTAGAAGGAAGAAAAGAAGGGGAGAAGAAAGGAGAAAAAGAGGGGGAGAGAGAAGGAAGAAGGAGAAGAGGGGAGAAGAAGGAAAAGAGGAAGAAAAGAAGAAGAAAGGAGAAAAGGAAGAGAGAGGAGGAAAAGGAGATGGGAAAGGAGGAAGGTGTACATATGTATGTCTGAATGCAAAGAATTTTCTTTTCATAGTCTCACAGGAACACAGATTTTAGAGTTGGAAAATATAAGTAATCATTTTCCTTAGGATCATAGCTAGACTTAAAAGGGGCTTTAGAAGTCATCTAGGCCATCCACCTCATTTTATAGCTGAAGAAAGATCACACACGAGTATCACAGCCAGAATTGTAACTCAGATCCTCTGATTCCAAGCATTCAATTTATTATACCATTCTGTCTTCCTCTCCTCCCAAGCAATTGTTACAAAAGCAAAACTCAACTCATAATCCATTGTGGAGAGGACTTATCAGATTGATAAGAGTCTGAAGAAGTTTAATCTCTCACTCCCAGTACTCGAGGGGGGCCAATTCTGCAATTTACTCCAGTGGTGCCTGCTTATGTATGATGATGGAGTGAACCCAAGGGCAAGGATACTCTGGATCTACACTGAAGCCTGAATCATGAGACTGTGCCTGAGACTTTACTCCTAGAGCCTTTCCCATACTTGATACTAACCTTGTTGAGCAATGAGGAATTTATTCCTGTAAGATTTTATCTACCTGAAATGCAGTTTCCTGAGCATCCTATGTTGCCCACTTAGGAAAAAAACACTCAAACAGACTAAGAGTTCATAAAGTTAGTAAAATCAATAATAATAATAATAAGGTGTTGGGTGTTGAACCAAAAAACCCTGTCTTTGGAGTCTTAAAGTGATTTACAAAGATACATAAGCTTGTGTCTATTATCACAGAGATATGTAGCATGACATGATTCTAGATGGGGATTAAATTCTTCAATTCCTTCCTTGAAGCCATACAAAAACCACAGGTACCTACATTGATAGAAATTGGGCTTTTAATGACTTCTCAGTTAAGGGATGATAAGCAAATTCTTCATCCTAAAATATAGTTTTTCCACCCAGGGCTCAGTTATAAATATACATTTTTAGTTATGGGAAACTGTGATGCTTCAACTCTTTCAGGCTATTTTTAGTCACCCTGAGTTCTTTCTACATCAAATTAGGATCAACTGTAACTTTTCAGAGGCATGTTGGGGAGGGCTCCACCTGGCAAACCATGATTCTCAATAGTGAATGTTGTAGCTCAGGTGACCAGTTTTCTAGATCAAAGAAGGAACTATTGTTGCTGGAAGACAGTTTGAGATTTCCATCCTCTCTACCAATCACTGCTGGCATCCAGCCAGTCTTTCCCCTTGTATCAATACTGCCTAACAGCCCCAGGTAAGAGAGAATAAATCTGGGACCAGACAGTTGCCAAAGTTACACAGGAAGACTTTTTCAGGTAATAGTCATCAGGCTACAATTATTTCTATATAACCATCTCAAACTTACAGGATATTGAAAGGAATATGCATTGTGAAGGATCAGAAATGAAACCTAATTCCAACTTCATCTCCAAAGTCTCATATTAAACTTGCATGTTGTTACAGAAGTATTGGCCCTACTACAAACTGAGATTTCTTATAGTCTTGTCAAGCATATAAATGGATCACTAAGGATGCCACTCAGTGGTACTAACATAACCAATGATGCTCATCGTGGAGCAGGCTTGACATCTTTATCAAATTTTGGGGGTTTGTCAGATTTCTGGGTTTCATGGGTCAGGTCTACCCATCCAAACTGACCAGCTTGATGTTCTCCAATCAAGACATTCAATCTCCCACCTATTATTGCACAGGCTGTCCCCCATACTTTAGGTATTTTTCTCCTCCTTTCTGCCTCTTAGAATGTTTAGCTCACTTCCAATCTTAGTCTCTAGTTGTTAGAGTTCGTCCCACTGCCAAAATTACTTCATAATTATTTAAATTAAATTTTGCATTTATGTATATGCCTACATGATATTTTATATCCTCCATAGAATGTAAGCTTCTTAAAATTAGGATTTGCTTTATTTTTTGCCTTTGGAACCCCAGTTCCTGTCATCTTGTAAATAATGAGTACAAAATAAATATTTATTGAATTCAATCAAATGTACTTTAGCGGGTAAAACATTCAATTTGGAAGGAAAAGATCCAAACTTCCCTCTCCCTACCAAAAAAATGAAATAATGTTCCAATCAACATTAATGAGAGAAATACAAATGAGACAACTCTAAGGTTTCACATCAGCAATATAATCAATAAATTGGCAAAGATACCTAAAGATAGAACTAGTCCATGGTGAAAGGGCTATTGAAAGGGACATACCTGAATGCATGATGATGGAAGTGAGGATTGGGGTATCCATCCTGGAAAGCAATTAAGAATTGTGCTCTCGGGGCAGCTAGGTAGCACAGTGGATAGAACACCAGCCCAGGAGTCAGGAGGACCTGAGTTCAAATATGACCTCAGACACTTAACAATTACTTAGCTGTGTGACCATGGGCAAGTCACTTAACCCCATTGCTTTGCAAAATGGCAAAAACAAAAACAAACAAAAGTGATTGTGCTCTCAAAATATCTATCCTCTTAGAAAGACATACTCCCTAAAAAGATAAAGACAAAAACTATGTGTAGCAAAATATTCAAAGCCCTATGATAGTAAAAAATGAGAAACAAAATTATTGTATATCAACTGGGAAATGGCTACACAAATTGTGATAGTAAAAAATGAGAAACAAAATTATTGTCTATCAACTTGGAAATGACTACACAAATTGTGACACACAAATGTAAATTCTAAGGAATTTAGAGAAACATGGGAAGAATCACAAGTGATACAGAGTGAAGTAGGCAGAATGGGGAAACACCAATTAATTCAACATAAACGGAAAACACAGGAAAAAGAAGAAAACTGAACAAGATATAGTTAAAAGGACAAAATTTGGTTCCTGGAGGGGAGAGTTAGGAAAATAACCCTTCTTTCTTTTCTTTGACAGGTGGGAGTATATGGATTTGATGTTGAATATGCTATCAGATGCAATTATACATCATTTGGTTTTGCTGCATTTGTTTTTCTTTTTTATCTTTATTACAAGGAAAGATTTGCTGAGAAATGGAAAGAAGAATATATTTGAAAATAGATGAAATATAAAAACAAAAGTCATTAATAAAATAAAACTTTAGTAGCATGGTACGAATATTGAGCATCATATTGAGCTTTCTTGTTGACTCTAGACTAACTTGAGTTACTTTATTATAGTTATTGTTCAACCCCGTAATTTTTCAGAAGTTCTGGGAGAATAATCAACTAGCAAACATTTATTAATGTCTACTACATGCTAGTTCTTAGAGATTTAAAGAGAGAGAAGTAAAATAATCCCCACCCTCTACAAGTTTACTTTCTTAAAAAAAATGATTCATACAAGGTCACAGAAAATAGAAATATCTCCAAGTCTACTCAGTAGCAACTTCTGTCTGAAAATGTTGACAGCAATTGTAGAGACAAAAGACTATTTGATTGCCCATGACCATTGTAAAGTTCCCATTAAAATTCTTACCACAGTGGCTAGCATATAGTAAGCACTTAATAAATGTTGACTAAGTGAAAGAATTCATACAAGATGCTTCATCATGATACCATTACCGTTTCCTAATCTTTAAGACCCATAGTTATCAATGGGGGGGGGGGGGGGAGTAACAGGGATAGCATCTTGAATTTCATGTTTACAGTTATGGACATGATGATGATGATCAAACACTTCCTCTTTTAAATATCATGGTATTTTAATCCTATGACCTATGACCCCAAAAAAGGTTGCTCAAGGTCTAAGAAAGCCCTCCAGAGGGTCCCAAGATTATAGATTTAGAGGTTAGCTGTTCTATCTAGCTTATATAATAAAACTAAGACTCATTGAAGGGAAGTAATTTGTCCAAGGTCACACTGATAGAAATGGGAAGCATCTTCTCCTCTGTCCTCTAATGCCTCTGGATTTGAAATTTAGAGATTTCAAATCTTAACTTTGCCCTTAACAATCTGCATTAACTTGAACAAATCACCATACTACTCTAGGTCTCAGTTTCCTCATTTGTAAAATGAGAAGGATGGATTTGATGTGTATGCATCTATAGAGTGTGTATGTGTATATGTATGTGTATATATGAATGCATCATATATTAATTATACATACACATCTCCTATCCATTCCAATGACTGGTGATAATGAAAACCCAATCTTAACCCATTTGCTGCCATATCTCAAGTAGCAGAGTAGCTAACCTGTCACAAGGATTTCTGTTCCCTCTGTCCTTTACTCTTCCAGTGAGCAGGCAATTGCTAGATGAGATCTGCATCTTCTTGTCTGAACTATTCCTCTCTTATCTCAGTCCTACCATTAACTGCTGGTCACATCACTCAACCCCCAATGTTCTCATCATATGGGGATATTGAACTAAAATAATGACCTTAAATGACCTCTTAGAGATCTATGTTTCTACCTATTACCTTTTTAAAAAAAGAAATTACCAAGAGATAGTTGTAGATTACTTGGTAATAATTAGACAAAAGTCTCTTTAAAACCACATTTCCTTCTCATTGAAAGCCCTAAATGATTGTCATCAAAGAGTCGCTGATAACAATTTGATGGGTAAGTAATACTTCTGCTATTCTTTGAAATGTGGGGTAAAATCCTAAAGGAGAATTATACAATAAGAACTTCTTCATTCATGTAGATAAAGGCTATCAATTCAATAAATTCTATTCAATTAAGGGTTTGGTTTTTTTGGATGTACTCCACTGTCTTGCCAAAGAATTTTTTTCCATGTAGATAAGGGATATTGAGAAATCCAAAGGTTGCTCATTTCCTCAAACTAAGTTAATTTTCTCCTTAGCCAATAGCAGAAATACATTGATAAGGTAGTCTATATTCACCAAGCCAAGACATGGCAGAATGATACAAAAGACTGGGGGGGGGGGGTAGTGGTGGTGGTAGTAGCCATGTCTGACTCTTCATGATCCCATTTGGGGTTTCCCTGACAATGATATTGAAGTAATTTACCATTTCTCTCTCTAACCTATTTGTCAAATGAGGAAACTGAGGCAAACAAGGTAAAGTGACCTACCCAGGGTCCCAAAGCTATTAAGTGTCTAAGGTGAGATTTGAAGTCATGAAGGTAAAACTTATTGACTCCAGGTTCAGCCCTCTATCCATTGTACCACCCCATTATATGACAGAAGTATTTTATATACCTTGATCAAAAGAAGCAAATCTAAATTGAAGTGGCAGAGAAATAGAACTCTGTATTAAAATGACATGTAATACCTATATAAAAATCTGTGAACCTGACAGAGGGAAGGACTGAAGAGATGATGGTAAGGAACATTTGGGAAAGGACCAAAAGAATACATGTGATCTTATTATGAGAGTCTACTACAACTAATTTTACTAGAGAAGGTAAATGATGCTTTCAAACTCAGTTCTCCTTACATCAAGACCAATCCATTAAACTTGAACTGAACTCCAAGTTCAATCCATTAAACAATGCTGCCTTTCAGAAACTGGAAAGAGGGAAATAAGTATGGGCCAGAAGCAGCTAAAGCCGGAGAAAGATGAAGAGATAGGAAGAGAGGAGGACAAGCTGCTTTAAATGAATTTTAAGTTTTCAGGCCCAAATAAATTTAGTGGACTGCAAGCTCAGCATAAATTAACAGAGAGGAATGAGAAGCCAAAAAAGTAAATCCAATCTTAGGCTGTATTCAGAGAATCATATTTTTCCCAGAGTAGGAAGATCTATAGTCTCAGTTAATTGTAGTTCCCCCCCCCCAACACTGCATCTTGCCTTTCTAATCTTTCAAGACAGAAATCATGCTTCTAATCTTTTCCAAAAAGTTATCATTTGCAGTATAATTCAATAGCATTATCATTTATGTTTCTTCCAGTTGTTCTTCAACTCCAGATGTAATATAATGGAGAGGGAGAGAGAGAGAGAGAGAGAGAGAGAGAGGTGAATCTGGATAAAGAGGTCTTGGGTAAACCCAAATGTTTTCACCATGCTTCCTATCAAACTCTTAAATCTTTACAAAGATTTTTTGACCTGATGGGGAAAACATATTTAATAAATGTTGTTTTACTGACTTCATTATAAATAAAACATATCTTTCCAGAGACCCATTTCAGTCATATATCTCATGCCCACCAAATCTTATTGATACTTATGAGATCATGGCTAGTCCTTGCTTTGGGATCTCTCTTCTTGCATGCTACTCATACTTTATACTCTTATATCCAGATATGTGAGTCCATGGGCTTTATTACTTATAGATTCCTTTCTCAAATTTTGTTTATTGTGAAGTTATGTGTATCTCGACTACTGTTCTTATTTCTACATTGTAGCTATTTGCTGTGTATGGTATCTAGTTTGATAGAAAACCTGACTCCAGGTCCCTCACTCTAACTACTGGGTCACCTCTTACACTCATAAGTAACTCTAGAAGGTGCTAAAATGGACTGGTTATGGAAATTTCTCACTGGGAACTCCTTACAGAAATAAAAAATAGATCTGGTACAAATAAAACAAAATATTAACATATCTAGTTCTATTACTTACTTCCTATGTGACCTTGAACAAATACTTCTCTCTGAGATCTCTCTTTCTTCTGCATGCTACTCATATTTTATCCTCTTATATCCAGATATGTGAGGCCATGGACTCAATGACTGATCTGTAAAATGATTCTAAGGGTCCCTTCCAGATTTAAATTTACAAATCTATGATCATACTCACCTTCCCTTTTTCCCCAATAATAAGACTGAGCCATTTCACACTTCCTAAACTATTTATTTCTGTTTTAGCTACTTGATAAGTTTGATTCAAAACTCAACTGGAGGTCAGCATCTTAACCTATCATTGTAGATGAGAATCTAGGCTTAGTTGGGAGAGCTTCAATGACAGGTATGGTCATTCTCAATCTAATTGCACTGGCTTCCTCTAATCACTAAGACAAGATCACCATCTTTTACTTTTTCCAGAGGATCATGGGCCTATTTCATGAAGAACATGATTTGTGGTAGAAAAATCAAAGTTTTGGGGCGGATAAGTGGTGCAGTGAGTAGAGTACTGGCCCTGGAGTCAGGAGTACCTGAGTTCAAATCTGGCCTCAGAAACTGATTAATTACCTAGCTGTGTGGCCTTGGGCAAGTCACTTAACCCCATTTGCCTTGCAAAAAAAACCTAAAAAAAATCTAAGTTTTTACTCAAAAAAGAATAGGAGGATACAAGGTGGGTGTAAGTAGGCTGAAATAAATTTCTGATAATGATCTGTGTGCAGTAAATTATATGAAAGAGATCATCAAATATATTATCAAAGACTAATATGTTCAGAAAAGCAGATGGGCTGGTCACTTATTAAGAAAGAATTTTTTTAAAAAGAACTAATAAAGACAGGATTGCCATCTTTTACTTTTTGTAAAGGATTGTGGACTTATTTCATGAAAGACATGAATTATGGCAGAAGAATCAAAGTTGCTACTCAAAAAAACTGGAAGGATACCTGGGGAGTTTAAGTAGCCTGAAACAAATTTCCAATGAAGACTTATGCTTAGTAAAGTACATGAGAGATATTATCAAAGATGTTATCAAAGACTAGTATGTCCAGAAAAGTAGATGGACTGGTCACTTAGTAAGAATGAATGAAAAGAGATGAAAAGTCAAAGTGCTTCAATGGTGGCCATTAAATATTCAAAAGGTCAAAGGAATTCCAGAATCTAAAAATCCTAAAGAGCTTAAGGCTATCTCTGTAATCCATATTTGTAGAGGAAATCCCTTAAGAACATGACTTGCAATAGGTTATCTACCTTTTGCTTAAAGAACTCTACTAAGGGAGGAGTCAAGGAATCTCATTCCACTTAACAAGGAATCCCATTCCACTCTTGGGTGTCTCTAATCTGGAAATATGTTTTCATTGTATTACAATAAATTTATAAATTTAACTAATTTCAGGCCCAAATAAATTTAATGGACTACAATGTCACTATAAATTAACAGGGAGAAATGGGAAGTCAAAACAGCAAATCCAATATTGAGCTATATTCAGAGAGTGATATTTTTCCTGGAGTAGGAAGATCTATAGAATCACAGTATTCCTGGTTAATTGTAGTCCCACATAACTACTGCATTTTGCCTTTCTAATCTTTCAAGACAAAAATCATGCTTCTAATCTCTACAAATTCCACCCCTTTACCTAAGACAATTTTTTTTACTTTTGTTCATATCCTTAACATTAATGGTGAATGGCACATAGTCAGCTCTCAAAAAAACGCTCATTGATTGATGATTACTTGTCTTTGATGAAGCCATTCCAGTGATTTCTTCTTCCTTTTCCAAAACTTTTCCAGAAATAGAAGTCAAATTCAACTTTGAAAACAGAACAGGACATTTGACCTTCTCTACTCTACAGTACTTCTCCCAGAGGTCATAAACTTTCAAAAATCACAGAGTTTGGTCTCAGTAATCATGATGGCCAGTTCTTTCAAAATCTGGGATATAGTTCATCTATTCCTGTTGAATCGATCTTTTTGAGGGCAGTTAGATCTTTTGTCACCTTAGTTTTAATATTTCTCTTCTGTTGGTTGAATCCAAAGTCCTTAGAATAGAAAATGGAAAGATAAAAGGCCTCTAGCATGTTGGATAGATCCTTTATAGAGGGATTGTGGAAAAAAACTCAAACAAGAATTTCACTGGCTGAGAAAATATAGATGTGTTATGACTCACACCAGCAGAGAAAGTACCCATATTTATGAGGTAACAGTGTTATCAAAGAGTTAATATAGAATATCACAGTGTTTAGAGTTCAAAGACACCTTAGAGATTACTTAAGCTAACTTTTTCGCTAAGAACACCAAGATCAAGGAGAGATCAAGCAATTTAAAAAGCAACAAGTCTGAAGACATGAGTTCAAATTCCTTCTCTTTGGTTTACTATTTGAATAGATACTGAATAGATATTAAAGCTAAAATATTCAAATCCAGTTGCTCTGACTCTTAAACCGATCTGCCCCCTACACCATATTGTCTCATACCACTTTTTCAAAGCTTGCCTTTTCTCTTAGACTTCCCAGTATGATCCTATTTCCAGACTCAGATAAGCCTCCAGTTCTCAGCTCATGAATTCAGACCCTGGCTCAGACATTTACTATTTGCATCACCTTAGGAAAGTCAATAAAATGCACACTCCTTAAAAGAAAAAAAAAAAAACCTACTTTTCCTTCTGTGCTTCTATGCACAGTGGAACATTTACAGTAGGTGCTCATTGGATTGAATTGAACATCACATGCTTTTTGAATTTTTTCCCTTATCTATAAAATGAGAATAAAAATACAAGGTGGTTGTGAGGAATATGCTCTACAAACTTTCAAGTCCCACATAAATGGAAGTGGTTATCACTGCCAATGTATTACCATCATTATTAGAAAACTTAATCTGTAACTTTCTGGATCCAAGTAGTATAAGATTTGACAGTTTGCCAACTGATAATTTTCCTTAACTTCTTAATCCTACCACTGGAAAAAATGAAGACTACTTCAACTAATTTCCAATAAGAGAAGTTAGGAGTCCAATTTTCTTCTATTGCCCCCAAATCTCTTTATTCCACTTCAGCCTGCTTCAGTTGAACTCTAATTTATATTACTTTGACCTAAGTCTCTAATTTCAATGAATATAAAAATTTAATGAGATATCTACTATCTGTCAGCACCATGCTGGGTGCTAGGAATACAAAGAAAGAAAGGAAAGTGTCTTCAGTGGGATTTATACTGTCCAGAAGAAAACTAAATAAAGACAGAGAAAAGAGCCAGGTTTGTAATTTCAGCAGTGTAGGAAACTCCCAGAAAAAGAAATTCCATTTACCAATGCAGTTAAGTAGCTTCTTACCAACTTATAATCTTAGAGAGTGTTCTATAGGCAATAAAAAGGAGCATCAGACCAGGAGTTTAGTCTCAGGTACTAGCTGTGTGACCCTTGGCAAGTCACTTGACCTCTGTGCCTCAGTTTCTTCATCTAAAAAATGGGAGTAATAATACCACCTACCTAAGTTTGTCATGAGAATAAAAAGTGAGATATTTATTTGGTGTTTATTTTATGATCTTTTTTTCAAATTACATGTAAAAACAATTTTTAACTTTTGTTTTTTAAAATTTTGATTTCCAAATTCTCTCCCTCCCTGCCTCCCTGAGATGGCAAATAATTAGATATATATTATACATGTGTAGACATGCAAAACATATTTCCATATTAGTCATGTTGCAAAAAAATGCAAAATAAAATAAAAATAGTTTAAAAACTATAAGCTTCAATCTGCATTCAGACTCCATCAGTTCTTTCTCTGAAAGTGGATAACATTTTTCATAAGGCCTTCAGAATTGTCTTGGATCACTGTATTCCTAAGAATAGCTAACTCATTCACAGTTGTTGATTGTACAACATCTCTGTTACTATGTACAATGTTTTTTATCTTGGTTCTTCTCATTTCACTCTGCATCTGTTCATGCAAGTCTTTCCAGGCTTTTCTGAAAAATTTCTGCTCCTCATTCCTTAAAGCACAATAGTATTCCAAGACAATTATATACCACAATTGGTTGATATGCAACCATACCCTCAAATTTCCAGTTCTTTGCCACTATAAACAGAACTGTTAAAAATATTTTTGTACAAATTGATTCTTTGTTCTTTTACCTCATCAAAGGAGCTATTTGTAAAGTATTTCAAAAATTTTTGTGCTAACTATTGTTATTACTAGAACTCTGACAATTTTATGTGCTTTCTCCAGGGTTACCAGCCAGTATGAATCAGAGATAAAGATTCCAGAAGACATGATGAAACAGAAAGCAGAGGATGATACAGTTGGTGGTAGAGTAGAGTGGAGAAAGAATTGGATAAGATAGGGAACTCTCAGAGAGTTTTTTTTTTGTTCTATAGTCAGTCTCATATACTAAGATGGAATGAACAGAAGTAGTCATTGGCCAAGGTTGAGTGATCTCAAAGAGAATGAATTACTTCAATTCATTTATTCCTGGCTCCAAGGTCTGTTCTCTACTTTGTATTTATCTTGTCTGTATGTAATTATTGAAATGTCTCCTCCATTAGAATGTGAACTCCTGGGGGGGGGGTAGAGATTGGTTTTTGCCTTTTATTGTAACCCCAGAGCTGATTTTATATGCCTGATGCATAGTAAAGACTTAATAATTGCTTGTTGACTGACTTAGCCACACTACCTCTCTTCCAAGAAGTAAACAAGGTAAATAGAGTAATTGGGCAGCAGGGAATATGAAAAACCTTTCTCTTCAGGGAGAGTCTTTGAAGTTTAGATCATTTTTCAAAGCTTTTCTTTCACCCTTTTGTCTCTGTCTCAAAATCTTAAGTAGATGAATCTCTTCTCACAGAAACAGGAAAATGAGTTATTGGGTTACAAAGAAACAGGAACTAAAACCAATCACCCTCTCCTTCTTCCCATCCCTTCTGACCCAAAGTCCTCTGTCTTTTCTCTTAAAAAAAAGAATTAAGACTATTTTAGAGTTCAGGGGATTATGATAACTAATCAAATGATGGTATTCAGCCTGTTATGACAGTCCCTGGTGGAACAGGGGGGAAAGAGTTATGAGATAATAGTTTTTTGAAGGAGGAGAGAATTTTTATGTGTTGTTTCAAATATGTTTTATTTTCCTTATTCAAAACTTCATGTGAGATCTTGGATCTTAAACTAATGGCACCTTCATTGAAGCTCCTTATATGGAAAAAAGTCACCCACAAGGGAAATGAAGAAAACAAGATGGCCCATGTCAATGAAAATATTTGTTTTCTGCATGGGTTTTCTAACCTCAAAAGTATGAGGTTACCCAACCTTGGCCAATGACCACTTCCACTCATCACACCTTAAAACATGAGATTGAGTCTATATCAAGGAACCTCACTAAGAGTTCCCTATCTTATCCCATTCTTTCTCTACTCTACTCTACCACCAACCGTATCATCCTCTGCCTTCTCTTTCATTTTGTCTTCTGGAACCCTTCTTTAATCAACAAACCCCACCACATAGTATCTCTTCATTTCATGTTCTTTCCATTCTCTTATATACAGAGGTCAGAGATTATGTTGTATAACTGGAAAAAAATCAGTCAAAAGCCAAACACTTTCAGAATTTTCTTGCCAGCAAAATAGTTGCTATTGTGCATAGAAGATAAAGGTTATTAATGTAAAATTAAAACACTTTCTTTTCCAGAGAGACTTTTAATTGCTTTTCTGTCTGAAGAAGTAGAGCCCTAGAGAGATTTATCTGAGTCAGATCTGCAGCAGGAAGTAAACCTAGGAGTATACTTCCTCATTTTTCAGGAGAAATACTCTAGGGAAAGGAATACTCCAGTTTCAAATGATTTGAGGGAGAACAACCACTAAAACCATCGTTTAGAAGCACCCATTGATGTCCTTCCCTTTAACAATCACCAAAGGACAAAATTACTTTGTAGCAAAGACTAATCACAAAATGAAATCATTAGAAAGGAGCAATGAAACATTTCCCCCATATGCTGGGCCATATTCTCTCACAAATATATGCACCATCGATGGGAATAGTGGATACATGTAGAGAATAGTCATGAAGAGGAACACAAATAGGGAACATGTATGTTATGGGTATACACACAGAGTGGGGGAAAATGTGTGTGTAGGCTGAATGTATTTAAGGACCCATCTTGGACAACTAGATGGTGTAGAAGATAGAATGCCATCCCTAAAGTGAGGACCCAAGTTCAAATCTGATCTCAGACACTTATTACTATGTAACCTTGGGCAAGTCATTTAATACTGATTGCCTCACATCCAAGGTCATCTCCAGTCTTCCTGATTCATATCTGGCCGTTAGACCCGGATGGTTCAAGAGGAGAAAATTAGGCTGATGACTAAGCACAGCACCCCCTCACTCAAATCTAATTCATGTGCTTGTATTGGCATCAGTTCCCTAATGCCATGGTCTTCTTTGAGAAGGAAGTTCAAACATTTTTATTAAGGAGACACCTAAAGATCATGCAAGGACAGGTCACACAGGTACCACTCTTGTCTTTTTACACTATGAGGTTGTTGTGATAGTGCCATTTCCATGGGACCTGCTCCCTCCTGGTCTCCCCTAGACACTGATCTGCTAGACATGTAACCTCTTTCACTGATTTCACTATTTCCATATTGCATTGAACTCCACTGGGTTCATTCTAAGTGAAATCCTTGTGGTATCTCCTCCCCATGAAGAAGTAGACTCTTCTGCACTCTTTCAAGTTAAAAGTCATAGACTCTTCTTCTACTCTCTTAGAAAAGGAGACTTCATACCGAGGGGAGAAACTTCCTCAAATTGTTTTCCTATTTGTTCTTTCCTAGAGACTTACTAGAAGTCCTCTCATTTCCAATAAGAAACTCTTTGATCTAGATATCAAACTAGTTAGGATATAGAACTGGGCTTTATCCTCTGCTTAATGTCCTTATACTTAATCTTTTCTTTTAACCAAACTTCCTCATCACTGAGTTTGGTGATCTCTAGTTTATGGCAAGCATTTAATATATATCCCCCAGTTTTAATCTCTTAAAGGTAGCATCTATATAATAACTATTTTCCCAATAATTGGGGAAGCTAGGTGATAAAATGAGTAGAACACCAGTCTTGGAGTCAGAAGGAGCTAAGTCCAACCTGGTTTCAGACCCTTGACACTTCCTAACTGGGGTGACCTTGGGCAAGTCACTTTAACCCTGGGTCATCTCCAATCATCCTGATTCATATCTGGCCACTGGACCCAGTTACCTCTGGAGGAGAAAGTGAGGTTCGTGACTTAGTACAACATCTCTTACACAAATCCAGTTCACATACTTGCCATGGCATCACCTCCCTGATGTCATGGTCTTCTTCAGGAAAGGACAAACATCATCATCACCTAATAACTACCAAAAACCTTTGGGGTGCAAGTTTCTCATTCCTTCAACCTCAAACTTCTTCCTTATTCCCTTTAAAATCTGTTGGTAGAAGAAAAGATAGAGAGATAAAG
This sequence comes from Macrotis lagotis, assembly GCF_037893015.1. Classification (NCBI taxonomy): domain Eukaryota; kingdom Metazoa; phylum Chordata; class Mammalia; order Peramelemorphia; family Peramelidae; genus Macrotis; species Macrotis lagotis. The sequence goes on along the minus strand of NC_133664.1, from coordinate 67,996,174 downwards.
CTAAGCCCAGAGGACAAGGTCTTTCTTTACCTGCCTACTCATAATCTTGACCTTTGGTATGCTTATTTGGCCAGCCAAAGATTAAAGAGGCTTTAAGTTATGTCAGTCAATAAACATTTATAAAGCATCTTCCAGATATTGTATTAAACTGACCTGAGTGTCTCACCTGAAAACAAGCATAACACAGATGGTCCATATGAAGAAAAAAATGTCCTTTGAGATTTTGTTTATCCACCTACTAAATTAGTAATGTTGTCAGAGGGTAAGGATTAACAGAAGGCAGAACACCTTAGGGGGAAGGAGAGTCTCATAGTCCATTGCCTTAAAGGAGCTCTCCTCAGGCCCTTGTAGAATCACAACTATAGGAACTCCTTCCTCCTATGTTCATGAAAACTATTTCAATGTAATTAAAATGGGATAAATCAAAATGTGATTAATCTTCTAAAGCAAAAAAAATCACCATAGATTGGACACAATCAATCAACTAACATTTATAAAATTCATTCTAGGCTCTGTGCTTATTAGGTATACAAAAGGCTAAAATTCAGGTCTTTGCTCTCCAGAAGCCTACATTCTCTCAGGAGAGACAACTTATCATGCACAGGTATAGCTACACAAAGTGGATACACAGAAATTTAGGGGGAAGACATTAACCATTCAGGAAAAGATCAGAATAATCTTTGTATAGAAGATAGACCTTAAATCATGTTCATTAAAACAGGCCAAAACCCACTCCAAATACCTTTAAATAATGACTCTAAATATATTCTAGAGTGACAGAGTCCACAAAAAAGACAGTGAGAAACCATTTTCCAACCCAGGACAACTTGGAAGATTGACCACTTGGAAGCTGTGCCAGAGTGAGAGAGATGCACAGTGCAGCCTGGGCCACAAAAGCAAATGAACCCCAGAAATCCAGGAACAGACAGAGGGGCAACTGGATCAGTGGCAGAGACGAGTTCCCAGATCTCTGGACCCAAGGATTGCCAAGGACAACTTGAAAGCTCAGCAGGAAAAGTCTACCTCACCAGGGTGAGAATGCCTGCCTCCACAGGGCAGATATGACCTCAGCAGACCAGGATCAGGCCTCTGGACCCCCTGAATTAGCAGAGGCAGCCGTTTCCAGAGCCCTCAGCCTACTGATGCTAGAGGGGTCAAAAGGAGATCCCAGGGGGTATCTTTGCTTTCCCTGAGGCAGTACTCTAATGTTTTGCCCATACTCAGATCTGGATCACAGTCTGGGGTCCCAGTCCTAGGAAGAGGAGAAGAAGCACAACAGAGCTTATTGCCACAGAGGAGCAGGGACTCTCCACACAGTACCAGAGCAGAGGGGAACACTTATGATCACCCACAGATCACAGCACAGTTCAGGAGAGTAATCAAAACCTCTCCTTAGATCACAAAAACTTGGAAGAATTGAAAACTTGCAAGTCCCCAAAAGTATCTCTGAAAATAAAACACCAAAAGTTTGGGACAGTGAATCCTCTACCCTGAAAGCAGAGCTCTGCCTTTACAAAGTGTTAAAATCCAGTTATAGGTTGGGAAAATGAGCAAATAACAGAAGAAAAAAAATCTGACAATAGAGAGATGGTCATTAGGAAGATCAAAATACACATTCAGAAGAAGATAACCAAGTCAAAGTTTCTACAGTCAAAGCCTCCAAGAATAATCTGAATTGGTTTCAGGCCATGGAAGAGCTCAAAAATGTTTTTGAAAATCAAATAATGGAGGCAGAGGAAAAATTGGAAAGAGAAATGAGAGTGATGTAGGGAAACCATGAAAACTGAGTCAGCAGCTTAGTGAAGGAAACACAAAAAAATACTGACAAAAATAACATCTTAAAAACCAGACCTGGGTCAAATGGGAAAAAAAGGTCCAAAAATCCAATAAGGAGCAGGATACCTTAAAAAAGCAGAATTGGTCAAATGGAAAAGGTGATACAAAAGCTCATTAAAGAAAATAATTCTTTAAAATATAGAATAGAACAAAGGGAAACTGATAACTGTGAGAAATCAAGAAACAATAGAACAAAAACAAAAGAATGAAAAATTAGAAGAAAATGTGAGAAATCTCATTAGAAAAACAACTGACCTGGAAAACAGATCCAAAAGAAATAGTTTTAAAATTATTAGACCATCTGAAAATCTTGATCAAAAAATGACTTAGACATGATCTTTCAAAAAATTGTCAAGGAAAACTGTCCTAATATTCTAGAAGAGAGAGTAAAATAGAAGTTGAAAGAATCCATCAATGACCTGCTCAAGGAGATTCCAAAACAAAAACAGCCAGGAATATTATAGTCAAATTTCAGAGTTCTCAGTTCAAGGAGAAAATATTGTAAGCAGCCAGAAATAATTCAATTATCATGGAGTCACAGTTGGGATAACCAAGATTTAACTGCTTCTACATTAAGGGATTGTCAGACTTGGAATATGATATTTCAAAAGGCAAAAGAGCTTGGATTACAGTCAAAAATAAACTACCCAGCAAAATTGAACATACTCTTTCAGAGGAAAAGATGGATGTTCAATGAAATGGGAGACTTTCAAACTTTCCTTGTGAAAAGACCAGAGTTGAGTAGAAAATTTGATCTTCAAATATGAGACTCAAGTGAATCATAAGGGACTTAATTATGTTGAATTTCTTGCATTCCTGCATGGGACAGTGATAATGAACTTTCTCATGTATTAAGGAAACTAGAAGTATCATATATAGACAAGGCATAGTTGGTAGTTGAATATGAAGGGCTAATATATTAAAAATATGGAGTTAAGGGGTGAGAGGAATATACTAGGAGAAAGGGAAAGGGAGAAGTAAAATCAGGGAAGTTATTTCATATAAGAAAAAAACTTGCAGTGGAGTAGAAGGGGGAGGAAAGGAGAAGATGGCCTTACTCTCATCAGAATTGGCTCAGAAAGGGAATAACATATACATTCAATTGGATATAGAAAACTGTCTTATTCTAGAGGAAACTAAGAAAGCAAGGGGATAGAAGAAAGTAGGGGGGTGATAGAAGGGGAAAACATATTGAAACAAGTTTCTTTGATAAAGACATCATTTCTCAAACATAGAAAAGAGTCAAATTTATTTTTGAAAAATGAATCATTTCCCCTTTGATAAATGATCAAAATATATGAACAGTTTTCAGAAGAGGTTATCAATGTTATCTAGGGCCATATTTTTAAAAAATGTACTAACTCATTATTGATTAGAGAAATGCAAATTAGAATAGTTCTGAGATACTACCTTATACCTATTGGATTGGCTAATAAGAAAGAAAAAGAAAATCACAAATGTTAGTGAGGATTTGGGAAAATGAGGCATTAATGCCTCAATGGAGGAATTGTGAAATAATTCAACATTTCTGCAGAGTAATTTGAAACTATGTCCAAAGGACTATAAAAGCACATATATTCTTAAATTTAGCAATGCCACTATCAGATCTATATTCCAGAAGAGATGCAAAACAGGAAGGAAAAGGGCCTATATATAAGGCTATTTATAGTAGTTTTTTTCTGGTGGCATGGAACTGGAAATTGAAGGGAAGGTCCATCAATTAGGTAATGGCTGAACAAACTGTGATGTGATTATGATGGAATGCCTTTCTGCTATAAGAAATAATGAGCAAGATACTGTCAGTAAAACCTGGAAAGATTTACATAAGCACATGCAATGGGAAATATACTATATACAAAGTAATAACAATGTTGTAGGAAGATCTGCTGTGAATGACTTACATTTTCTCAGCAATGTTGTGACCCAAAGCAATTCTAAAGGACGTATGATAAAAAAAATAATCTCCATCATTAAAGATAAAACTGATGGTGTCTGAATATCGATTGAAGCATATTTTTTAACTTTATTTTTCTTGAGGTTTCTCTTTTGGGGGAGGGGGTGTTTACTTTCACAACATGACTACATTTTTAACCTATATCAAATAACTTGCTTTCTCATTGAGGGGGAGTGGGGTAGGAAGAAGGAAGAGAATTAGGGATCAAAGTTTTAAAAATGAATGTTAAAACTTGTTTTTACAGTAAGCAGGAGAAAATAAAATAAAATATATCATAGAGAAAATATATTGTCTCTGGAATTTGGTTTAAAAAAAAAGTAAAACAGGGAACAATGATCAGGGAGTACATTCCAGGCACACTAGACAATCTATATGAAGATGATAGAAGATGAAGTAGCACATATGAGGAACAATTAGAAGGCTGGCTAAACTAAGGGAACATGAAGAATAGTAATGCGTAATAAAGATGAAATGGTAGGTTGAGACTGGAATGTAAAGAACTTTAGATGCTAAATTGAAAAATTTATATTTTATCTGAGAGATGATCATTGGAGTTCTCTGAGTGGGAGGGAGACATAGTTAGACCTGAGTTTTAGGGAAGTTCCCTTGGAAGCTGAGTGGAGGATAGATTGAAGTGAGGAAAAGATGTGAGGTAGGAGACCAAGGAGGCTGCTATTTAAATAGTGAGAGCAAGAGGTTGTGATGATGATGACTGTCTTTCTTGAAGAAAATCAAAACATTAAAGAGGGAGTGCTATGACATGCACATGAATTGGATTTGAGGGGGAGGGGGGTTGGGGGCTATGCTAAGTCACCAGCCTCACTTTCTCCTCCAGAATCATCTGGGTCCAGTGGCCAGATAAGGATCAGGAGGATTGGAGACAACCCTGGATACAAAGCAACCAGAGATAAGTGACTTGCCTGAGGTCACACAGCTAGTAAGTAACAAATGTTTCAGGGTGCATTTGAACTCAGGTCCTCCTAGAACTCAATATCTCCAGAGACTAATACTTTATCCACAGCATCAGTGAAAGTAACAGGTAATAAGGGCCTGAATGATGTCTGTGGCTGTGAATTGAGAGAAAAGTATGACTAAACAAGTTGTTTTAGAGGTAGAAACAAGAACTAGCTTAGATAATGATTAGATAAATGGATTAAATGAAAGTTGAGTGATAGTGAGGTTAAAAATCTACTTGATGAAGGATATTGATGGCCCTAATGGAAATAGGGAATTTGGGGAAAGGGATGAATTGGGGGGAAGGATAAACAGTGAGTTCTGTTTTGGACATACTGCATTTGAGGTACCTATAGGACAACAGTTTGAATTGTCCAATGAGCAGTTACTACTTTAGGACTGGTTAGAGAAGTATAGAGATGATAACTGACCTCATGTGAGTGGATGAGATTTCCTAATGAGAGAAGAGAGTCCAAGACACAGTCTTAGGGACCATTCAATTAGGAAGTGTGATTGTGAGTAGCAAAGGAACAGTCAGACAAGGAGATTAGAAGACCCAGAAAAAAAAGCAGTGTCAAAAAAATTCCAGAAATAAGAGAATATCCAAAAGTGTGAAAATAATGTCAAATATAGCAGAGAAGTCAAAAAAAACATTTCATAAGACCAGGAAAGTAAAAATTAAATTGGCTCTGCGGAAGTAGGAATATTTGGATCCATCAAGTCATAATAAATTATTGTATTGCTATTAAATCAAGTAAGTCTAACATCTTCCAACTTAAGGCCTAAAATCTAGTGAGATTTCAAACATGATGCTTGCTTGGGACAGACTGAGAAGAGAAGTCTGGGAAATATTCTCTGGCTCAGGAGAGGAAGGGAGAGAGAAGGAAATTCTATACCTTTGGAGTTTGTCTCTGTTTTAAGGCCTGGCTAGTATAGATAAGGGGGAGAGAAGGAAGCACACAGGGGAGAGGGCAAAGGGAAAGTGGTAAAACATTTTTAAAGCATGAAGCTAAAGGAAGACTCTTCTGCTGTTTGACTGTTGACTTTTTTATTAAAAGCAGTTCTAGCCAAAAGGAAACAGAAAATATCCTGCAGTCTTCTTTTGCCAGTGACTATTTCCTGAGAATCTTTCATCAAAGACATGAGCCAGGATATAAGACGATAATGAATAAAGAGGAAATAAAAGTCATAACCAAGGTATTGTAGAGGTATAAGATATTCCTTTCCTTTTGCCAGGATCAGAAAGACTGCTCATGGGCAGATAGCCTCCCTTCACAACTGTCCCACAAAACAGAAAAAGAAAACTCATGGTCTGTATGAGAGTCAACCTGTATATATCCTAAGCATCTAAATGTCAATATTAGAATTTTAGAGCTGGAAGTCATCATAGTCAAATCCTTCATTCTGAAGATGAGAAACCTGGGACCAAAAGAAGGGAAATGACTTATTCAAAGTCAGGCAGCTAGTTAATGACAGAGCCAGGACATCCTGATTTCATCCTGTCTTCTTTCTATAATACCCCCACTGCTTCTCTTATTTGAGAATTCACTCTATGCTCATTGCTTCGAAAGTGGAAAAGGATCCAACAATGTATATATACATTTATATATATGGATTTATATATATATATATATATATATAGAGAGAGAGAGAGAGAGAGAGAGAGAGAGAAATTTCTCTAGATATCTAGATTTATAGATAGATAATATCTAGATTTATAGATATATATACATAGATATACATATCTAGATATCCTTTAACCTAGGTTTTTTTACTCTCTTATTTATCCAGCTTTTTCCATTACTTAGGATCTGCTCTACTTAAAAATTCTATTATTATCTAAAATTCAAGATATAAAACTCGAGTAAATCATTTTCCCCACACATTCCCTAAATTTTCCTTCATTTCTAGTTTTCAAGAAGCAACAAGTCCAATCTTCTTTAGCTTTTTTCCCCAACTTTTCTCATCATGCTACTGATTTTTTTCCTCTTTTCTCATCAAGTTTTACCAACTCTTCTATCATAATGTTTATCATAAACAACTCTTCTCCTTTCCTACAACAAGGATGGGTCTTCAATCCCATCAAACCATAGCTAAACTCCCTCTGGTCCAGCTGTCCTCTTTTTTCTTACACAGTAGCAGCATCTTCTGATATTATCACTCCTTTCTCAGAAATCTCCACTGGATTCCCATTGTCTAATGCCAACCTAAAATTCCTAACAAATGAATTCCAAACTCTTCTGCCAGTTTTAGTGTCTGAATTATCCTCATTTTCATAAAACTTGTCTTGTATTCTTCATTCCAAGAAAGTAAACCTATCTGATTTTTCCTATCCAACTTACTTTCCCACCCTCAAATCATCATATACCTAAATTCTATCTACCTGGAATTTCCTCTAAAGTCTTGCCTAAGACCCAAGTTTTCCTGAGTCACCCAGCCATGTTCTATACTTTACTTTAATGACCTCCCCTTCCATTCTGATTACTTATCATTAAGATGACGGAGGTGGACTAGATGGAGTCATGATGCCTTCTGGCCTTAAGATTCTGTGTCTGCTGATCAGTATCTGCCTTCTGTGCTTATATTTACACATCTCCTTTTGTGTTGGCTTACTCTGTTAGATGATAAGCTATCTGAGGGAAAGGTCTGTATCATCAACTTCCTTTGAAACTCCCAAGAAGACTTTTATAAGGGACTCTGCACACTGTAAATAGGCAATAAATTTTGCTGTCACCATCAGAAAGAGATAAAATCAGTTCAGTGAAATGCACTTTAGATTGTTAACCCTGGAAAAGAATTTTGAGATCATTCTATTCCAACCTTATAATAAGAAAGCTAAATTATTTGTCCAAGCTTATATAGCTAGTTAGTGCAGAGTCAAGATTGATATCCAGGTAGTCTGACTATTAGTTGAGTATATTATACCATGCTATCTGACTTTCACAGTACCTAATTCTTTTGTTAACAAGAAATCTTTTCTTTAAAAAAAGCATAGCAACAAAGTACATTGTGCAATACCAATCAGAAGATCTTAGACTAGTCTCAAGGCAAAATAAATGCTGAACAGCTGCCAAAAATGTTTGGATTGCAAAGCTCTAATCAATCAATTCTAAGCACCTACCAGGAACTGTGTTAGATTCAAATACAAAGAATTAAACCCTCTCTACTCACAGAGAGCTTACATGGTAATGTCAGAGACAACAGGGACATATAGACAGAAGTTTTAGAGAAAGTGACAGCTGATCGGCACTGGCAAAAACAAGTATATATATATATGTGTGTATATATATATATATACAGTTATAAGCAGAGCACACACAAAGAAAACAGTAACATAAGAGCTAGCATTTATTCAGCCCCTTAACATTTTCAAAACACTTTATAAATATTATTGAGGCTTTTTCCCCTTCAGATTAATCCTGGGAGGTAGGAGGTATTACTGTTGTTCCCATTTAACAGATAAATAAATTGAGGCACAGGATGAAGTGAGGTGATTTGCCCAAGGTCACACTAGTAGAAAATGTCTGAGACCCAGGTCTTTCTGACTCCCAGTCCAGTTTAAGTGGGAAAAAGGAAGAATAATCTAGTCCAGTTCCTAAAAGACTAAGTGACTTGGGCAGGATCACATAGTCACTATGTTTCAAAGGGTGAACTTGAAGCCATGAGACTCTGCTAAAAACCAGAAGACAGAAGGAAGTAGCCCTCCACGTAGGATTGTGCTGGATACATTACTAACCTGCTTGTAAGGTCAAATGCTAAAATTTAATTATTAACATTTACACCTCTGGAAATTGACAAATGCTACAAATCGGGTTTTGTTTTATCATTCCATTAATTGTATAGACTTAAGAAAGTAATGGATGAAATATTTAAAATGCAGATTAAACTTAAAAGTTATGTCCCACTGACATTTTGGGGAGAGAACCAGTTGTTAAAAATTGTACCCCTGTAGTGATGGGTTCCCTGGTTTACCACAGGGCAGAATGAAGGTATATAAATATCTGGAAGCAGGGGAGTATGTAAGGGATTGTAGAAGCATAGGATATTCATCTCCTTTTGCCAAGATCAGAAGGACTGTGCTCATGGGCAGATAGACTCTCTTCACAACTGTGCTAAGAAACAAACAAAGAAAATTTATGGTCCATATGAGAGACAAAAGAACCTGCATATACCCTAGAAACTAAATATCAGTTTTAGAGTTTTAGAGCTGGAAATCATCTAAGCCAAACCTTTTATTCTGAAGATGAGAAACCTGAGACCAAAAGAAGGGAAATGACTTATACAAAGTCAAACAGCCAGTTCTCGCTCTCTCTCTCTCTCTCTCTCTCTCTCTCTCTCTCACACGCACACACACACATGCACACACACACATACACACACACACACAGCCTTCCACATGTTTTGAATTTAAATTTAAATATGACTTGAAACTGAAGTCAAAAAAAGTTCAGAATGAAAACAGAATGCTTATTTTTCTCTAGTGAATCCCTCTTCTAAATATGAGGCAGAGTCTGATAAATAATAGAGTGTTATTCACTCATTTCCATTTCCAATTTCAGGCTCTTTCATAAACATAAAAGCCCTGGGGCTGACCCAACAGTCACCAAAAACTTAACAGCTAATATACCAACCAGGAAATATGTTTTCAAATAGCTGTCTGCATTCCAAATCTCCAAGGTCAATAAAGATCAAAAGGTTAGTTGCCTATCATTGACTTTCCCTCCTATTCATGTTTGCCTTCTGTGGTGATCAACTTTTCTCTTTTAAGGGTCTTCTGGGAAACAGGATCTTCTGCACCAGTTTCTAAAAGCTCATCATCAGCTTTTCCTGATCCTGCTAATGATGCCCTCCACAACACCTTGTTCTGAGTTTGTATATATTTATCTGAATACATGATGGCTCCTCCTAGCCACTATATGTCAATGCCTCTCACAAAGCCAAAGAAAATACCAACAATACAGTGAATAGTTACTGGTTGACTGACGTGTACAGAAGGTCCTATTCCACATGTCTGTTTTGTAGGAGTCTTTGAAAAGAAAAACCAGCTGGAACCTTTCTCAAGTGATTGTTCATCAAAGAGCCCTTATCTGTAGCTACTCAGGGCTCCACAACAAGGCTATTACTGCACACTGGTCCCAAGGACTTTACAAAGTGGGTCCAAAAATATACTCCCCAGCTGATTGAAAGAAATTCTCCTTCAGCTCAACAACATACTCCAGTGCCGCCTATCAGACTCCATTAGTTTGTTCAAGATCAGCTTCTCTCACTTGCCTAGTTGAATCAAAGAGCTTGAAGAAATCTTAGAGACCAACCATATCAAATTTCAGAGGAAGAAGTTCATGGCCAGACAAGCAAAATTATTTCCCCAAAGTGATATAGCTAATATGACCCTGGATTGTAATTGCCCAGTCCTGTCCTCCAACCATTATACCATATTGCTCACAATTAGGCAAAGTCATTCTTGGCTCGTCCTCACAGGAGGATAAATACCATCCAGTGCTCAGAACTTAGGGCTATAAAATCACAGAAAGTAAAAGCAGATATGGACCATGAGAGTACACAGGTGAACACTGAGAGATTGGCTAGTTCAAGAAAGTCCAAGAAAGCTAGCAGAGTACAGCAGAAAGAGCACTTCATCTTGTCAGATAAACCTGGGTTAAAGTCTAGGCTTTGCTACTTAGTAGCTCATATTTGTATTTAGCTTTCCACTAAACTTTCTGAGCTTCAATTTCCAAACCTGAAAGGTAGGCATTGTCATTATTATTATCATCACTGTCATCATCATCATCGTCATCCTTTTCCTCCTCCTCACAAGATTATAAAGAAAGTACTTTATGGGGTAGCTAGGTGGCCTAGTGGAAAGAGCACCAGCCCTGGAGTCAGGAGTACCTGAGTTCAAGTCTGACCTCAGACACTAAATAATTACCTAGCTGTGTGGCCTTGGACAATCCACTTAACCCCATTGCCTAGCAAAAGCCTAAAAAAAAAAAAAAAAAAAAAAAGCACTTTGTAAACTTGAAAAAAAACTTTTATGAACATGAGTTGCTAATATTTTACAAATGAAGAAACTAAGGCCCAGGGAAATTGGGTAACTTTTGTCTTGTAATTATGTAACTTTTCTGTCATTCATATGAATGAAGGACAGATAAAAAAATAAGTAGTCTAAAAGTCATTTGTGTCAATAATGATACTTTTCTCTGACACTAAAACATTTTCTAAAGATAGAAATTATATACAAAGCACGGCCTGAGGTAAAACGAGGGTTTAACAAAATGGTACAAAATTAGAAAGCTTCATGGCTTTCAAAACCCTAAAGGTTGTTGAGCCATAAAATTCATGAGACAGCAGTGTGATATGGCAGTCAACAAAGCTACTGTTTTAACTGGAGCTCTTAGAAGTAGAATAACCCAAGTGCCACAGCACACCATCCTGTCAAAATCACATCCAGAATGGGGTTTAAAGCTCTGAATGCCATACTGTGGGAGAGCCAAGGACATGCTAGAGAAGATTAATAAAAGAGGATATCCTTAGAAGAGTTTGGAAACTGTTGTGTGTTGGATAAGTTGAAAGAACAGGGGATGCACAGGTTGAAAAATAAGACTTTGAGTTGGATTAAGAATATTGTGAAATAAGATGGTTGTCTTCAAGAAGAGAAGAGGAAGAAGGAAAAGGAAAGGCAGGAAGGGAGGGCATGGAAGGAGGAGTGGGGGAAAAGAAGGAAAGAGGAAGGAAGTAACAGAGAATAAAAGGAAGAATTTCCCTGCCCAAATACAAATTGTATCTGTCTATCAACTTCCTTGAAACTCTTCAACCTTCCTCAGGGGTTTTGGTGCCTGGCTTCCAGTCTTTTGTTTTTGTTTTTGTTCTTGTTTTTGCAAGGCAATAGGATTAAGTGACTTGCCCAAGGTAACACAGCTAGGTAATTATTAAGTGTCTGAATCCAGATTTGAACTCAAGTCCTCCTGACTCCAGGGTTGGTGCTCTATCCACTGCACCACATAGCTGTCCCTGGCTTCCAGTCTAACAACAAGTTATAGAATCAAAGAACCCTAGATTTGGAACACAAGGAAGACATTGAGAGCATTCAGTTCAATTCCCTTATTTTAGAAATGAGGAAACTGAAACCACAAGACACTAAATGAGGAGCCCAATGTCACACAGGTAATAGTCGAGTCCTACATCCTCAAACTTGCCCCAATTCCTTCCATATTGATTAATGATTTCAATTTTACTAATGATTCTCCTATCAATTGTCTCTCTGTTCAGCCTCAACTCCACGCCTCTATCTCCTGCAACTGATTAATCACTCCTTAATTTTATTTTTATCACTTTGTCTTGACTTTGTCCATCATATTCTACCTTGCATCCTACTTAAGTGTGTACTCATTATATTTCCATTAGCTAATAAACTCCTCAGGGGCTAAAACTGTTGTCTAGTTATCTTGTATGTTACGTCTTCCATATAGATGGCACTTTATACAGCTGGTCCCCATTAGTGAAAATAATGAATCTCCTAAAGTGGACGGATGTATTCAAATTCGAACTGTTAGAGTTATAATTTTGCAAAATAGGGTAACTAGCTCTAGTACAATGGAGTATGAATTCAAATAATGCAGCCACTTTAGGGGAATTCCTTATTTGCATTCATCAGGTGTTTCTTAAATTGAATACAGGTTCACATTGGTTATCTATGGCCATTGTTCATTAATAGACACATAGAGAAAAGAATGGGGGAAATGAGATAAAAAGAATGGAAAAAACCCTTTGACATTGCTTTCATGTCCTTGCTAAGTCTTTCTTTTAAAAGAAGTGATTCTGTTTCTAAACAAACTTGAAAAATGAATGCATCAAGAGTTACAAGAATAGAAATGCTTAGTGGTAGAGGTACTGTGGGACAATGGGCATGTTAATATGCTTCTGATATAGTTTTGACCTGATCCAGTCACACTAGAAAATGATTTGAAATTATTTGAGAAAAGTAAACTCTTTAATCCCACTACTACAAATAAACCTCAAAGAGGTCAAAAACAGAAAGTTCCCATCTATACCAACATATTCATAGCAGCACTTTTGTGGTAGGAAAAGTCTTGACAGAAGGTTGATGCCCATGAGTTGGCAAAAGACCAAACAAATTATGATAAATAAATGTAATGGACTGTTACTGTACCATTTAAAATGGTAACTACAAGAAATTCATAGGATCATAGATTGAGAGTTAAAAGGGACTTCAGAGGTCCCTGGGGAAAATTACATGAAATGAAAAATATACAAAATGACAATGTAAACAAAAACAACATGGGAATACAGACAAACTCTGATTAAGCTAAATGACTTCATCTAAACTCTGAAGAACAGATAATAAAATGTACTTCCATCTACTCAGTAGATGGGGAGCCAATGTGTGCAGAATGTACTCAGATTTTTAGAAACAGTATTTGTGATGTTACAAGGAAGAGTTCATGTCAGGACAGGAAGATGGGGAAAGAACAGGATGCACAAACAAAAACAAAAACAAACAAACCAATAAGACCAACAGGGGGTCTTATACCCCAACAGGGGGTATAATACACAGTTTCTCTTCCTATTACAACTTATGTTATCCCTACCCCTCACCACCTTTGGGCCTGAGTGATTTGTTGCCTTGGATTGTGACTTTTGGGGCTATTAGGTTTGATGGGTACTCCCCTGTGACTGGGGAATCAGTCTCATTACTTAATATGTGTTCTGTTTGGATAGTACCTAGGATAGGCACTTTCTTTTTTTTTTTTTTTTTTAGGTTTTTGCAAGGCAAATGGGGTTAAGTGGCTTGCCCAAGGCCACACAGCTAGGTAATTATTATGTGTCTGAGGCGGGATTTGAACCCAGGTACTTCTGACTCCAGGGCCAGTGCTTTATCCACTGGGCCGCCTAGCCACCCTGGATAGACACTTTCAATCCATTTAAAAAAAGTTACTCCATCTTATTTACATGTCTTATATACCTAGCCAACATTTTCATTCCACAAATTCAGTTAGAAAGATGCTTAACAAACATTCTGGCCAAAAACTAAATGAAGAATGCCCTGGAGCCTATCACAGTATATTGATTGATGTTACAGGATTTTAGAACTATTGTTTCTTTTTGTTTCTAAAGCCTCTGGGTCTTTCCCTAGACTGCCATTTTGAATGGTGTGAGGAATTGTGAGATTTGATTTGCTCCAACATTAAAATTCCCCCAGTATTTAAAAAAAAAAATTCACAGCTATTGCCAAACTAAACAGAAACTAAAAACCACCTGCCTATCTGATGCTTGGATGAAGAAATTATGGTATATTGAAGTAATGGAAGAGAGGAAATATTATTGTACAGTAGAAGTCAGAAGAATCAAGGTTCAAGGGCTGCCAAACACACATTAGTTGTGTGACCTTGACAAAGCTACCAAACTTCTCACCCATCCAGTCAATGTTCCAAAATTAAATTACAGAACTAAACTAGTTGAGGGAGTTTACACCTAAGTGATGTTCCCCCACTCCAAAATAAGACAAAAAACATTTTTAACTTAAAAAAACAACAAATGTAAAGAATACAAGGAAATGGTCACCAAAGAACAACTGTGTGATTCCTTGCGTCAGCAAGGCAAGATGAGAAGAGCCAGAATAAGAACATTTCATCTAAACCTATACTTATATTTAAATGTATATGTGTATAAAAGCCAAAGGAAAAGGAGATTTATAAACAGGGAGACAGATCTGGAAAGATACACAGAGAAAACATATTGTTTTATTTTTTGATTTTGTTAAAATATATGATATATTTGACTTCAAATAATGAGCTAAATGGTTTAAATTTGGGAGAACTGGTTGCAGATTTACTTCATTTAGTTGATTGTTGGTTATGGATGCTTGTTATAAATGTTGCCTTTATGATAATAATGAGAATTCTTTTTTAAGTCTATGGTTCCATTTGGAATCTTTTTTTTAATCCGCTAAATACTAGCTTTTCCACAGAACTGATTTCCTTCCACTGGCTTAGGTCACATAAAGAAATTATTTGGAATGACAGAATGAGGCTCAAATGGATTTCCTAAAGTTTGGGGGAAATAAAATCCTCTCATTTTAGATCTATAATGTAGAGAGTGCAGGTCGTAGGAAAAAAGAAAGGTCATTCAAACAGAGATACCAGGAGGACTACAAAAGTGTCTCATTTTATGAGCCTGGGAATTAGAGGAGAGGTGGGGAAGAAGAGATAGGATGGGGTGAGTAATGTTTTAAATTCCCCACTAAATGTAACTTTTGTTAGGGAAATATTATGGTTCAGAAACAAACACTGATTCAAAAGAGAGGAATGAAAGATGTTGAAAAGCAGAGGGAAGAAGTCCCTAGGGAAGTTTTCCAGGGGCTAGGATATTGGGAAATGTAAACTATCGAACATTTCTGGAAAGAATCTCCACCAAACTACTGAAAAGAATGTCTTAATGACATACAACATCAAAAATGAGAGAGATCTCTGCATATAACACAATCATAGCTTCTGTGGATTGCTCACTGTTACCTATGCTATAGACTGGGGTGAATTCTAATGAGGCTTATTGGGAACAGGGACCTACAGTAAATGGAATTTCTCTCCCCTACCAAGAAACTGGTCTCATGCTATAAAGTTTCTAGATAACTTTTTCCTTCTCCTTAAAATCCTTATCATCCTGAATCCCCCAAAGATTGGTCTTCATGACGGACCCATAATCTCTTGTCAACCTGTGAAGTACTAGACTTGGATAAAGTCCCCCTGGTATCTGAAACATTTTTTAAGTTTCTTTTTTTTTCCTTCTCTAAAAGTTCATAAAGAGGGAAAGGGGAGGAACCGTCTTCAAACTACAAAACTTTTTTTTAAGTTGCATGTCTTGTAGAAAATAGCTTTTCTCATTCTGTTTACATGTTTCTGCCCCACAATTTTGAGTGACTCAGATGTGAAATATGGTGCAGGTTTGAAGGGATTTGTTGTTTGAATTTGAGATCATAAGTTTATCTTAGGTTGAAACTCTTTCTAGATAATTAACTCAGCTGAAAAATGTTTAATATAGAATATAATTGTATTCCTTGTTTTAAGGATTCCCCTCTCCCAAATGTTCTACTCTAGAACAGGGATACACATACCTTAAGTTCAGTACAGTTTAAAGCTTTAAATGGTTTGGGGAATGCTATACATAAGCATTGTTTATTTGTTTTTTCTGTTCAGTATCTTTGATACCACTAAATAATAATTTAGGAAACTGCACATGTGTCTATGTTACATGAGTTCTCATTTTTTAAAAGTATTTTTCTAAAGAATTGGCATTAACAAAGAAGTTTGTTTCTTTACTAAAGATGAACTCAAAACTATTTTTAAATGTTAAAATATGTTTTAGCATATAATTGTAGGATAACATTATTTTTAAATTTTTAAATAAAAATAAAGAGCCCTATGTATGTCTTGGTTAATGTTGCGGTTAGATAAATCATTGCACATGGATTCAAGGATTCAAGTTCAACCTGTGATCTTTTGCTAGGAAACCCTGAACAAGACAATTGGGTTCTTTAAGTCTTCATTTTATCATGGTAAAATGGGATTAATGCTCCGTTGGCTGGTCTCAAAGGTCAAATGAGATCATATGATCATACATTTAAAGCTAGAAGATATTTAGTCCAAACCCC
Source organism: Macrotis lagotis (assembly GCF_037893015.1). Taxonomy (NCBI): domain Eukaryota; kingdom Metazoa; phylum Chordata; class Mammalia; order Peramelemorphia; family Peramelidae; genus Macrotis; species Macrotis lagotis. The sequence continues at coordinate 67,979,765 of NC_133664.1, read as the reverse complement.
TAATTGTATTAATAAGGTATCTGAGCTCCAGGGAGAGTGATTTTCCTAGTGAAATGCATGATAGGTAACATAGCAATGGGATTCGAACTCAGATCTCTGAATTTGCAAAACCAATAGTCCTTCCACTGTATCATACTGATAATACTCATAAAACATAAGTCCTATGTCATTGACAGTTCTTGCTATTGTAGGACCTTAGGCTTGGATGAAAGGGCAAGAGCCCAGTCATATAAGAATATCTGTGAGTATACCAACTTTAGCTCTGGGACGCCTCACTCCTAATTCAGAACAGAGAATCTAAGCAAGGGAGAATTCCAAAAGATTCTAGAAGAGAAACAGATCTCTCTTTGCAGAGACTGAAAAGAGTCGACCGTCACCTTCTCAACCAGTGTAGCTGCAAGGGAAGTCTCCTGCAGAGTTTATTGAATGACAGTTATTGTTAGCTAAAACAGACTCATGTGTTTGGGTCTGCCTACAGGGTGGTATATAGATTTTCCTTTTAACAGTTGTAGGAATGCAATGTGGGGCATGGAAGGTTGGAGAGGGTGTCTCCTCTCAGCCATTTTCATGGTTTTTTCAAAGTGTCACCCGGATATACAAATCCTCATTCTCCTGACATGTTTCAGAAGTTTGTTGTGAAACAGGGGATGCGGACTCAAGGAGTATGGCCAAGCTTCCCCATGTACAGATGTGCAGATGTTCGGTCCCATTAGCTTTGTCCTTTGCTCGAATAAGTTGCCTTACTATCTCTGGCTCAACTATCCATAGTTTCAGACTTGTCCCACCACCAAGGAATAGAACCCTGAGATATTAGCTGGCCCAATCAGATAATACTGAGATATTAGCTCCCCAAAATTCACTACAATTTATATCAAAATTTAGTAAGCATCTATTATCAATGAGGCCTTGTGGTGGGCTCCAAGGATTCACAAATGAAGCAGATCCGGTCCTCAAGGAGTTTGCATTCAGAGGTAAGAGACAAGGGGAAGTGGGAGGCAACATATAGAGATAGAGGTGAGAGGTCACTAATGACAGAGGCTGTAAATGCTAACTGAGGAATTTGCATTTTATCCTAATAACAAATGGAGTCAATTTTGAATTGGGGGAGTGCCAGGAATATTAACTGGGAAGTTTGGGGATGGATTGAAGAAGGGAGAGATTAGAAACTGGGAGATCAACCCAGAGATCCAGGGAATAGTCCAGGTAAAAGGGAATAGGGGCCCTTGGGTGTGTATCAACAATTCAAAAGTAACTCTACTTGTTGAAACATCCCAATTAAAATTTTTTCTTTCTTTTATATTCCAGAAAGTCAAAGGGAAAAGGGCAGGAAAGCTTCTCTCACCTTTAGACTCCTTTCTGCTTCAAATGCAGGGTGGGGGGAGGTCTTCTAGAAATTAATAAATGATCCATTACTAAATAATTATTGAATTGGATTGAATTTTTGTATTGAAAATTATACTAAGCTTTTGACTCTAAAATAAATTAGGAACCAAGAATCCCATAATCTTAGAACTGTTTCACAATAACCTGGACAAGTTGGTAGCAAGAGAAAAAAAATTTTTCTTCCATTAATTCAGATGCAATAGATTCAACTTCTGTGTGATATCAATCTTTTCTAGAGGCCTAAACATACAGAAAGGAAAGGTTCTGCCCAGCCATACAATAAGCTTCCCATCTCACACACACCTGAATGAGCTGGAGATAGCCAGAGGTGGTGATTGTTGTTAGTGGGGGGGGGGTGCTTTAATTTCAAATAAAAATGTATTAAAGCAAGTCAGATGGCCTCAGACACTTATAATTGCCTAGTTGTGTGGCCTTGGACAAGTCACTTAATCCCATTGCCTTAAATAAAAAATAAAAATAAAGTAAGTCAGAAATCTACCCTCACTAACCTGCCTTGAGAGGTTAAAAAAGTTCCATTTCTACCAAGACATTTCCAGTCCTGCTTCAGGGAGCCTCATTTACAGAAGTAGGGATCCAGAAAAGGTCATAGAAGTAAGATTTACATTTTAATAGCTGGGGATAGGGGAGAGGGGAAGGGAAGAAGGAGAGAGAGAAGGAAACCCAGGGAGTTGGGGATAGGGTTGGGACACAGTTCTGCCCTTGTTAAGGGTAGAGAAAGGCCATTTAATCAAAAATAAAAGCTTTGCTGAACAGGCAGTCTCCCTCAGATTTCAGTCTCCTAGATAATCTTGAATGGTCGTTTATAAACCCTTCTCAAATGCTCCCATGCTTTCCATCGGAGCCCTAGTTTTGGCAGTTGTGAACTTCAAGTGGACCTATTAAGCTGATCAGAGGAAACAGGCTGACAGTGAGCTGATTAGAAACCTCTTAGAGACCTTGCCTCTGAATAGGGAACAAGAGCCTGGATTTGGTTTTGCCCCCCACCCCCACCCCTTTGGAGAAGAACAGCTAGGAGGGACAATATTTTTGGCAAGTGTGTCAGTAATAAAAATCATAATACTATAAAATAAAGGGAAGGGGGACGGTGATGGAGACAAGAGGAAAAGATCCATTTTAAAACACAAAGAAAAACAAGTCTCTTTGCAGCCCTTTGCCAACCTTCCTGTTGCTGTCAGACTCTGCTTGGAGGGAATGTTTGAAGATAACAGGAAAGGAAATCATGAAATGAGATGTCAAGGACTTGCTCGTCTAGAAAAGACAAGGGCAAGCTGTTTCCTGGTCCCATTCTTATCTGAGGCCTGCCAAAAAAAAAAAAAGTTTTTTAAACCCACCATCTAGCAGAGGTCTATAAATAGGTCATTCTAATCAGTGCAAACTATTTCATTTAAGAATATAACCATATGAGTGGGTTTGGAGAAGAAGATGAGATCAACTTACATTCTACTGGAGCAGCCCCAACAAGAGGAAAGGGTCCCTCATTCGGGTCCCCAAGGAGTGGAGGGGAGGGGGAGAGACAGGAATGTTTCCTTCTGATCTCATGCTAATCAGGAGAGTGGAATTCTGTTTGGGAACTGTGCAGGACCCATCAACAGAGAAGGAGAACATTGCAAAACCTTCGAAGGCAGCAGGCGTTACGAAGAAGGAAAAATATGAAGAGAGATGGGTGGGGGAATGGGAAGTGGGTGAAGGCTGGGACAAATACCAAAATAAGTCAATAGCTCATTGCCATCTACAAGGTTTGTAACAGCAGCAAAATTTCAAGTTCAAGATCCATTTTCCTAGCCTTGAGTAGATTGCTTGCTGTCTTGGGGAAGGGAAGGGAAGGGAAGGGAAGGGAAGGGGAAACTTTTGCAAAAATGTTGAAAACTATCACTACATGTAATTGGAAAAATTAAAATTAAAAAAATTTTAATCTATTGACCAAATGATAGTCCCTTGATAAGCTAAACCCAAGATGGGGGAGAGGCAGAAGGGAGAAGAGAAGCAAAGACCATTTCAAACCTGATCCCTTGGAAAATAGCATATGAAAGGGGACGGCAGTTTTTATTCCAGGCTTGGAGTTGAAAATGAAGTTGATACATTAGCTTTGAAAAAATAATGTCTTTCAGTCCATAGTTGAGTCATAGTACCAATCTGAAACCAAATTGGGAGAAAAATGGAACAATATATATGGTAGACCAAACTTTAGAGGGGATAGCAATACCAGTGATAATCCCTCAGGTAAACATTCAAATAAACAGATTTCTTAGAGGTCATCCAATGCAATCCTTTCATTTTACAAATGAGGAAATTAAGACCTATTGACTCAGTAATGGTACAGTGGAAGCCCCGGACACAAAGGACAGAAGATCTGGATTCCAATCCTGTTCCTGAAACTTAACACTTATATGTCCTTGGATAAGTCATTCAACTTTCCTGGGTCTTGGTTTCTTTCTAAGAAAATACTGGGGGTAAGGGAAGCTAGGTGGTCAAGTGGATAGAGTGTTGGCCTGGAGTCAGGAAGACCTGAGTTCAAATCTGCCCTCAGACACTTACTAGCTATGTGATCCCAGGCAAGTCTCTTGATACAATTTGCCTCAGTTTACTCATCTGTGAAATGAGCTGGAAAACAAATGGCAAACTACCCCAATGTCTTTACCAAGAAAAACCCAAATGGGATCACAAAGAGTTGGATATGACTGAAAATAACTAAACTGTAACAACAATAAAATAGTGGTTGCCTCTTAAGGCCTCAGATTTATGATTCCCTCTAGGTCACACAAGATAGAAGCAGGGGATCAAACCCAGATTTTCAAAGCTCAAATTCATTCATTTTAGCTTTGGTCACTCCAACAATAAGAAGCTCCTATCCCTAAGGAAAATGTCTTTATTCTTATATTAAAAGGAAATTGAGAGTGCAAATGTCAGAAAATTCACTGTGAAGCAACTCATGTATGTCTCCTATCAAAGGAGATACACAAGCATAGACACCATACAGCAGCTGCTGAATGACTTAGATCTAATTAAAGGAAGTGTTCCTTGGGGAATCATTTCATTCTGATGTCCCTCCTTTGGGGATATGCTGCCCAAACATCCATCAGTAAAGTATAGATTGGGTGTAAGGCTAATAGTGAATTCCCATTAGCAATTCTTTAGTAGTAGTAGAGGGAGAATTTATCATATGCTTGATGGGAACCTCAGAGATATGAGGAGAGGGATAGAGAAAGGGGAAGTGAAGCAGATAGGGGGTCTGTGGAATATCAGGAGTAAGGAGTAAATTACCCCTAGACTGCAAGGAGACTGCAATGGGAAGCTCCAGATCCCACACCCCACACCTTGAAGATTACATGACTGAACCTCACCCTGCCTTTCCAGGAGCCCAGAGATTCTGGGGTGGAGGAGGGATAGAGACTAGCTCCAAAAGGGGCTTATCAATGGCTCAGCATCCCACTCCTCCCTCCTAGGTTTCTCATAAATAGCTGTAGTTTGTCTTTGATCTCAGTTGAGTCTCATAAAAAAGGAGGAGGAGGGGGAAAAATCTCAGAGGTCAGGAAGACTCCATCAGGAATCCATGGAAACAGTAAAAAAGGTGGGTCGAGCTTTGAGGTTCCTTGCCAGAGATGGTAGATTTGGGGGAATGTTATGACTTTTTTTTAAAGGAGAGGTTGGGAGGAGGAGGAAAGGAAGAGGAAATGGAAAAACAATGATTATCTGAATAACTAAAACTAATCTTCTAGAAGAAGCCTGACTTGTTTGACTTGATGACTGAGTTTGATTTTTTAATAGATTACAAGATCATAGATCTATAATAATGAACGTTAAAGGTCAATTGATTCAACCGAAACCATTTTTACAGATGAGGAAACGGAGACTCAGAGAGACTAATTGACTTTTTCAACATTGTACAAGTAGTGATTGAGAGGTTCCAAATGGGAAATCAGGTTCTGTGGCTCCAAAGTTCAGTGCTTTTTCAAATAAACCAAAGTGAACCCAAAGAAATAATAGAAAATGATTTGCCTGTTATTAGAGAAGGGCTCGTATGTTAACTTCCTTCTTAAAATTCCATAAACAATGTTGTGTAAAAAGAAAATTTGTTATCCAAATATTCATTTCCTAGCCCTATAACTTCTGATCATCTCTACTGCCATTTACTACATATGTAATCTTTGGGACAAGACATTTAATCCCTGTAGACTTGCTTCTTCATCTATAAAAATGAGAGTCTTGATGTAGATGACCTCTCAGGTCCCTTCCATCTCTTGAGCTACCATCCTCTGAAAAAGAAGAGCCTCTGACATTCTTGAGGGGAGAATCATGCAACTCAAATACTAATTTTGAAAAGCCATTAAGTTTCTAATTGATATTTAATGCATGCTCTCCCTTGGCAGGTTGTTTTCATGGAAAGAAGACTCAATTTGAAGTCATAAACCTTGAGTTCAAATTCTAATAGGCAGGAACTATGGAACTGGGCAGATCTCTCATCTTGTCCAAGTCTTAGCTTCCTTGGCCTCTATAAAATGGACATAAGAATACTTGCATTAACTTTCTCACAGAGTTTTCATAAAGGAAGACTTTACCAAGCACTGTGTAAATGTGAATTATAATCAAGAGTTTTTTTAAAATCTGAGATTAGGGACCATAGAGATCATTTCCCTACATCTTCATCCTTCAACCAGAATCCCACCTAAAATCATCCAAAACACATGAAACCTGGCCAATTCTGAAAAGCCTAGGGGAGGATGAAGAAAAGGAAGTTCCACTAACTCCCTTGGGAGTCAATAGTCAATAAACAGCTATTAAATACCTACTGATCCTAAAATGAACACCCACCATCAGGAAGCTCTTTATGTCTAACCTATATCCCTAATGCTACAATATAAGCACCATTTCTCCTCTTCTTCATTGGAGATGGAGAACAGTTGGTCACCTTCTCTAGGAATGAACCATTGCAAATACTTGAAAATTGTTATTAAATTACATCCAACTTTCTTTATTCACAACTGAGTGAATCTAAGTTCATCTACCATTTCCTCTCTATTTTTCCCCCAAATTTAAAACATCTTTATGGGTCTCCTTGAATTCCTTCTAAATTTAATCTATCCCTATTAAATCAAAAAAACTCAAACTGGATAGAGAACGCCAAAGAGGATCAGAATAATTTAGATTCAAATAATTAAAATTCGATCAGAAAACCCCCCAACTAAGCAAAGAACTCTAGGGAGAATCAGAATAATTCAAAGCAAGTCAACTCAACACATATGCATTAAATAGTTGAGTGGTACAATGGACAGAGTACTAGAATAGAGATTGAGTTCAAATCATACTTCAGACACTTAAGAGTTGTGAGACCCTGGGAAAGTCACTTCACCTCTGTTTCCTTATCTGTAAAATAGGGATAATAACAGCTCTTCCTCCCAAGGTAAGTTAGAAGATAAAATGAAATGATATTTCAAAGTGTTTTACAAATCTTAAAGCACTTTATATATGGCAGATATTATCATTGCTACCATATGCAGAGCACCACAGTGGGTATTCAGGGTACACAAGGTATAAGCTATAAAGATGTTCTTAAATTCATGAAACTTAAAGTCTGGTATATGAAAAATGATCATAGTATAAAATTCAATTCAACAAGTATTTCACCTGGGCTTTTTTTGCAATAGACAGACACTGGTGATATACAAGGACAGAAGGAAAACATCTCCCAACAATTAAGAAGAACCTACCAGAGAAATACAAGCCAATAGTTCTGGGAAGAGGAGATGGGAGAATGGGAGGAAGCAGGGGAAGGGTTAGGGTTGTTTGTTGTTTAAAAAAAAAAAACATACCACAAAGAAAACCCATCTTAGTTCTTTCAGGGGAAGCTGTCCTCTTTCATAAGCTAGATTCTAGTCAGAAATTCTCTGCACAAAGCCCTCTGATGGCATCCTCTACCCATTGAGGAAAGCTTAGTTTCTTAGGATGGCATTGAAGTCTCCTAGAATTGCTCTTTACCTTATCTTTCCAGCTCTCTTTGATAGATTCCACTCTCTAACCCCAATGGATTCTTCTTCATAAAACCTGAATTCTCTATCTTTGTGACTTGGTTTCCTAAGACTGAGATGTCTTCTTCTTCCTTTCCCTTCCTACCACTCCCTGTTAATAATATTCTTGTTAACATTATGTTAAATAATGTTCATATTCACATTAACTCAGAGAGACTGTAACAGTGGAAAGTGTGTTGAATATGAGGTTGGAAGACCTATGTTCAGATCCACATCAGACATTTATCACCTATACAACCTGTGGTAAGTCAATCAACTTTGTGGATCTCAGTTTCCTTAACTGTAAAATAGAAGGTTGAACCACATTCCTGATTCTGTATTTTTAAAGTTCTTCAGTCACAATTGTTTGAAGCAGATGGCATAAATATCCCCTTTTTAAAGACGATGAGGAAACTGAGGCTTGGAAAAAAGTTAACTAAGTTCCCATGGTTCTACTGGTAGTATTAGGGCCCAGGATTCAGACCCCCAATTTCTTGATTCTCAGTTTAATATTCTTTCCATCACTCCATGATACTTCATATCCTTTCTTTAAAGCCTAGATCAAACATCATCCTTTTTTGGAAAAGATTTCCTAATGCCACCAGTCAAAAACTGTCCTCCCCTTTAAAAAGATTAACCTAGTAGAAATAGGTGGCCCATAATGGAATAAAGAAGGCACACTTAAAGAAGTGCTGCATGTGGTCTGCAGTAAGGAAGATCTGAGTTCAAGTGTGACCTTAGACCCTTGCTAGTTATACGATCCTGGCCGAGCCTCTTAACTTTCTTTTCCTCAGTTTCCTCAACTCTAAAATAAGAATAATAACAGCACCTATTCCCCCAAGGTGGCTATAAGGGTCAGATTATAACAGTTGTAAGCCCCTTAGCATAGTGTTAGCCACATTGTAGAGGCTAATAAGTACTTATTCTTCTCTTACCTTCCTTTTTTTTTCCTTACTGCTTTACTCTGTACTTGTCCTTTGGAGCATCCCTGATTTGTTCCAAAACACTCATTCATTTTTCCTTACTAATCTTACAAAGTTCTGCTCTCCCTAGTTCTTCCATAACTGATGTCATCTGCAAATTTATTAAGCCCAACATCATCAAATATCAAAGTCATTGATGAAAATGTCAAACAGGGGGTGGCTAGGTGGTGCAGTGGATAGAGCACTGATCCTGGAGTCAGGTGGACCTGAGTTCAAATTCGGCCTCAGACACTTAGTAATTGCCTACCTGTGTGGCCTTGGGCAAGCCACTTAACCCCACTGCTTTGCAAAAAAAAAAAAAAAAAAACTAAAATGTCAAACAGTAATGGAGCCTGTATCAACTCAATTCAGTCCCTTTGGAATAGCATCCATGTTCTCAAAGGCCAATGTCTAGCCCGTAAAAACTTCTCCAGTCAGCTGGCTGGTCCCCAGGATCAAAAGAGAGAATCAATGTGAAAGGATTTTGTAAACTAAAAAGAGCTATACAGATTTCGATCATTTTATCTAGAAAGTTCTCCCTCCTCATCCTTGAATTTTAACTCCCTGTTTTCTTCAAGATAGCCCAAATCCTAACTTGTTCTCCATTGGCTTTACCCTTTCCTCTCAGAATATCTCCAATATATGCTGTTTGGATCTCGTATGTACATAATTATTTGCATATTTTATATCTGTTAAAATGTGAGCTCTTACCAACCCTGGAGTCAGAAGTACCTGAGTTCAAATCTGACCTCAGACACTTAATAATTACCTAGCTGTGTGGCCTTGGACAAGCCACCTAACCCCATTGCCTTGCAAAAACCTTTAAAAAAAATGTAAGCTCTTTTAGGCAAGGACCAGGCTTTTGTCTTTCCTTAATATGCTCCTCATTTAGCATACAGCAATACATAGTAAATATTTAATAAATTACTACTGAAAATATTTCTAACAATTCTTTTGAAGTGACAAGAACCTGAAAACTAAGGGAGTGTCAGTCATTTGTGGAATAACTGAACAAATGATGGCATATGAAAGGTAGTGCCATGAGAAATGATGAAGGTGACGGTTTCAGAAAAAATCAAGATGAGCTGTTAGCAGAATGAAGCAGAATAATTTCTATAATTAGACTAACACTCTAGAAAAATGATAATTTTAAAGATTTAACTCTGATCAGTTGACACAATGATGGATGATAATTCCAAAGGATTAGTGATGGTGAATGCTATCAGCTCCAGACAGAGAGAGGATGGACAAATATCAAAATGAGGAAATGTTTATGGACACTGGCTTTGTTAGAAAATACTAATTTATTACAAAGCTTTGGTTTGAACTTCTGTAGTGGGGGGCTGAGGGGTAGAGACAGAAGAGGAAGTGAAAGATGAATAAATACATGGTATCTTTTTGTGGCTTTTTTCCTTTAAAAAAGAAAAAGAGGGGTGGCTAGGTGGCACAGTGGATAGATCACTGGCCTTGGAGTCAGGAGTACCTGGGTTCAAATGAGACCTCAGACACTTAATTACCTAGCCATGTGGCCTTGGGCAAGCCACTTAACCCCATTGCCTTGAAAAAATCTAAAAAAAAAAAAAAGATTTTTTTTTGAGAGAAAAAAATGATCCTTTAATTAAATAGAGAATTTCAAAGCATTTTTGATGAAAAGACAAGAACTGAGTAAATATGTTGAAATAGAAACTCAGGAGCTAAGAAAAACACAGAAAGGCACATTTGTTTAATTGAACATATGAGGAGATTGATTATTTTACATGATAATGGGGGGTGACAGAATCTGTCTTATAGTAGGAGTTAGTGAAGTAGAACTTAAGGTTATTTAAAATGCCCAGGTAACTTGGGCATGAGTTTTTCAGAAAGGGGAGAAAGATGAGATAGAAAATTACAGATAAATGAGTAAGGTAGGGTTAATTCTTCTATTTTTCAAAATGCAATTTGTTCCATTGTGATTGAGATAAAAATCCATTTTATAACATAAAATAAAAAGATCTATTAAAAGATATGATTTTTAAAATAGGAAGAATGATGTCAACTGATGCAAAATAAAATGAACAGAATCAGAAAAATCTTATACACAGTGACTAAAACAATGTAAAATGGAAAGAAGACCAACAAAATAATTGAAACAATGCTGCAAAATTGTGACCAAGCTTAGCCCCAAAGAAAAGATTTGAGAAGGTACTCCCTTCTTCTTAACGTGCAGGAATTTTAAAAAATAAACATAATTTTAAAAATGCTTATTTACTGACTTATTTTGTGATGTAATTGAGTTTTCCCCATTTTACTCAATAAGTATTTACCAAGTATCATTTATATGATCCTAATATGGTCTACTCAAGGAACACAAAGACAGAGGCCAATATCCTTTGGGGAGAAGAAGAGAGAATTAATTTCACTAAATTTAGTGACCATTAAGAACAGTTTAATAAACAAAATATTTTTAGGTCATATATAATATTCATATACTCTGAATTGTGTTTTTAGATGTACACATTAATGTTAACAAATTAATTTCTATTTGTTTTTATATTCTTTTTATATTATTATTTATCCTGATTGAGTTGCTTTTTTAAATAAAGAAAAAGAGGGGCAGCTAGGTGGCACAGTGGATAGAGCACTGGCCCTGGAGTCAGGAGTACTTGGGTTCAAATCCAGCCTCAGACATTTAATAATTACCTAGCTGTGTGGCCTTGAGCAAGCCACTTAACCCCATTTGCCTTGCAAAAAAAAAAAAGAGTTAGAGGGGCAGCTAGGTGGCAGTGGATAAAAGCACTGCCCTGGAGTCAGAAGGAACTGAGTTCAAATCCAGACTCTGACACATAATAATTACTTAGCTGTTTGACCTTGGGCAAGTCACTTAATCCTATTGTCTTGCAAAAAAAAAAAGAATAGGCGCTAAACCTAAAATTTCTCTAGCATAGGCAACTTCCAGGTGAGGAAATTCCCTCTACCAATGCCAATCTGTACCTTCTCTGCAACTCAATATTAAAAATTACTCTAGGGATACTTAACGAGAGAGTAAGGATGACACAGTATGTATGAAAGGCAAAGCTTGAATTCAACTTATCAGTGGCTTTGAGACTAGTTCTCTGTCCACTAAGATATGCTATCTCTCAAGCTGTCATTATTGCTATTATTTATTTGTTATTATTGTTATTGTAATCACTAATATGTGTGTGTCTATATACATATATATTTAGATATATTGATGAGTGTATGTATGTGTATATATATATATATATATATATTTGTTTTGTTTCTTCTTCATTATGCAACAAATCACATTTTGCCAAATTTCAATTATATTCTACCCATTTTCACCAGGTACTATTCTGAGGAGCTTTCTTGAGGATAATGGGAACTGAGCTAAACCTTAATTATTAGATTCAGGTTGTCAAAAGAGAATGAAGAAGAAAGAATCCCAAATGGAGAGAAAAGAAACCAACTTAAGCATCAGGGCAAGAACAAGGGCAGTCTGGGGAGACCAGTCTAACCAGAAACAAATCTGACTGTTGGAGATTAATTAGAATCAATATTAGAGCTGAATTCTGGGCAGTGATGGTAATTTGGGAAAAGAAATAAAAAAATAGCTAACATTTCTTTCTACTGTGCCTTACATCTATATTATGTGCATATGCCCATTTAAATAAGATATAAGTCCTTAGGGTTATCTAAATAAGGCTGGCAGGAAACATGGAGAATTGTGACCCAAGTTCTGGTCCACCTCTGAGAAGAGGTGTAAAGTCTTGAACACCCTAGCTGGGAAGAGCATAGAGGGAGATAGTCATCAACCAGATAGGGCATTCAAGTTTCCATGCACAAGTAGGCTCTTTTCTAGAGTCTTCAAGAAGAGGTTCCAATAGATACAAGGAATTCAAAAGATTTTAGTCTAGTTTTAAGTTTTAATAACTTGAAAAGTATAAATGAAACAAATGTACTGAAAAATCATTTGAAAGTTCATTTAATTTTTATTCTTAGTTTGTGAATTTTTAAGTAATGAGATTTTTATTTTAATTTCATTCCCTAGATGATGCTTTCTTAGCTGAGTGGATAGGTAGAAGAGGCCTTCTTGATTTGCAATCTCAGTCATTTTATCTAGCTCCATTGTTGGCTCTTTCTCAATATTGCTGGCCTAAAGGTATAATTTTTTGGGTTCAGGATAGTCATTCACCTAATTATTCTTAAAGGGGAGGGTAGCCTCAAGTTTATACCACTTTATGGCTCCTTCCTACCAAATTCATAAATAGCCAATGTAACCAAACTCATTTATCCAACCAAATAGTAAAGAAAAATCAGAGGAGAGAGAGGAGAAAAAGTGTTCTTTAGGTAAGAAAATGGTGAGATCTTGACTCAATCAACAAAAAGGTCCTTGATTTCACCCAAAAGGAATTCTCACTCTCTCTTCTCTTCTCCTCCCTTTTCTTCTCTTCTCCTCCCTTCTCCTCTTTTCTCCTCCCCTCTCCTCCCTTCCCTTGTCTCCTCCTCTCTTCTCCTCTCTTCTCCTCTTTCCCCCTCTCCTCCCTTCTCTTCCCTTCTCCTCTCTTCTCTTCTTCTCCCTTCTCTCCTCTCTTCCCTTCTCCTCCTCTCTTCTCCTCCCTTCTCTCCTTTCCTCCTCTCTTCTCTTCACTTCTCCTCACTTCTCTTTTCTCTCTTCCTCCCTTTTCTTCTCTTTCCTCCTCCCTTCTCCCCTCCTCCCTTCTCTTCTCCTCCCTTCTCTCCTCCTCTCTTCTCTCTTCTCTTCCCCCTTTCTGCTCTCTTTTCTTTCTTCAAATCATCTTCAACAAAATGACTACTATGAAACTGTTTTGCATGATTATACATGTATAACCTATTGCAGTAACTGGTTGAAAGATGAGGGTTAAGATAGGGTTTATTGATAAGGATATTGGAAATGAAGGTCAAAAGTCAGGAGATGACAGAGTCAGAAAATGAACTGGCTTCAAAAGTTGGTCTGGAAATAACTAAGATAGGAGAAGCCCATCACCAAAGGGCCCTGCTAATCTTCTCTGTGTCGTTCTAATATAATATGTGCTGCTGAAGTGAGCACAGCCCATCACCAAAGGGCTAGCCTGGCATGCAATACTTTTTTCAAGCAGGGAGAGAAAAGGGGGAAACCAGAAACTTACAAAGACTATCTGATAAAGTTGAAATAAATTCTATTTGTTCCTTCACTTCAGTCTACCAGACCAGTCATCAGGAAAAGGTAAGATTTGTTCTCAATGGAACTGAGTCATATTTTTAAAACAAAAAGCCATTCCCCAATTGACAAATGGTCAAAGGACATGCAAAGGCAATTTACAGATGAGGAGATCAAGGTAATCCATAGCCACATGAAAGATTGCTCTAAACCATTAATTATTAGAGAAATGCAAATTAAAGTTTCTCTGAGGTACCACCTCACACCTCTCAGACTGGCCAATATAACCAAAAAGGATAATGATCATTGTTGGAAGGGTTGTGGGAAATCTGGGACACTATTACACTATTGGTGGAGCTGTGAACTCATCCAACCTTTCTGGAGAGAAATTTGGCACTATGCCCAAAGGGCAACAAAAATGAGCATACCCTTTGATCCAACAATACCACTACTGGGTCTATAACCTGAAGAGATGATGGAAAAGGGTAAAAACATCACTTGTACAAAAATATTCATAGGAGCCCTGTTTGTGGTGGCAAAGAATTGGAAATCAAGTAAATGACCTTCAATTGGGGAATGGCTTAGCAAACTGTGGTATATGTATGTCATGGAACACTATTCTTCTATTAGAAACCAGAGGGATGGGAATTCAGGGAAGCCTGGAGGGATTTGCATTAATTGATGCTGAGTGAGATGAGCAGAACCAGAAAAACACTGTACACCCTAACAGCAACATGGGAGTGATGTTCAACCTTGAAGGACTAGATCATTCCATCAGTGCAACAATCAGGAACAATTTTTGGCTGTCTGCAAAGAAGAGTGCCATCTGTATCCAAATAAAGAGCTGTGGAGTTTGAACAAAGTTCAAGGACTATTCCCTTTAATTTAGAAAAAAACAGATATCTTATTGTCGGATCTTGTTATTTCTTAGATTTTTTTGTCTCTTCTTTAAGGAAATGATTTCTCTCTCATTATTCAATTTGGATCAAGGTACAACATGGAAACAAAGTAAAGACTGTCAGATTGCTTTCAGTGGAGGGTGGGGGAGGGAAGTAAGATGGGGGAAATTTGTAAAACTCAAATAATATCTTTAATAAAAATAAATTTAAAAAAAGGTTTGTTCTCAATAAAACTATGTTGGTTGTTGTGTAGACTATCACGGTCTCTTATAGGTGATCATGGCTTAAGTATTTCCCTTCCAAAATCTTTCTGACTATAAAGAAATGTGTATTAAGTCCCACAATCCAGTATGCTGCGATAGAGATGGCCCTAGACTCTCAAAGGTTATGGCATCAGAGCCTAGCTCTAGTCAAGTCTGCCAAGTTTGAAAAGCTTATTGTCTAAGGACCAGCCTGGCCAGTATAGGGGACACCCATCACCAGAAGTTTTTATAAAGTGAAGAATAGTTTGTTGTTTTGCCACAACTCCCAAGATTATCAGCCAAGGCAGGCAGGAGTTGCAATCTTCACAGATGGAAGGAACATCCCCATTGATGAAAACTCTGATCATATATTTAGAACTTGGAAGAATCATCTGAATTCTGGAAGTATCAAAGTATTTAAATAAGTCCAAATGACATGTCACATCCCTCTCCTGTGTTTTAAATATAGCCTCTCTATTTGCCCGTTTCTATTTCCAATCTCTTTGAGGTCTCAACAGTGACAACTGTTGATTTCAGGTAATCTTTTTCCAAACTACACCATTACAAATTAGCATGGTCTGCATATTAAAATACACTGCTTCATTGTAGGGGCACTTAGGTGGCATTATAGTGGATAGAGTACTGTACCTGGAGTCAGGAAGATTCATCTTCCTGAGTTCAAATCTGACCTCAGACACTTACTACCTGGGCAACTCACTTCACTTTGTCTCAGTTTCCACTTCTGTAAAATGAGCAGGAGAAAGAAGTAGCAAATCACTTGAGTGCAATTCCAAATGAGTCACAGACAGGTGAACACAACTGAAAAGAATCACCAAAAGTTTTTCAAGAGCTCTTTTTTTTTGGGGGGGGGGGGGGAGTGACAGTGTTGAAGATAATTTAGATTGGGTCTTCATAAGGATAGAGAATTCCCAGTGTGAAGACTCCCTCTACAAATACAGATGAATATCTGCTCAGTAACTTAATGTCATATAAAGTTGTTTGCACAGAGAAGTTCAGTGACTTTCCCAGGATGATACAACCCATATATCAACTCTGGAACTTTCCAGAGTCATAGAATGCTTTCAATCACTATGTAGCACAACCTCTCCATAACTACCTAATAAATAACATTTACCAGAACATTCATTTCTTTCAGGCTGTTGGCTTCATATACCCCTGGAGTTATTCCCCTCTAAGACTAACCAATGCCTGAAATTCCCCTCCCCATCATCTATACCTTTGTTTAAGGTAGGATCTGGTATTAAAAATGCAAATGCCCCTTGGTAAGGGTAGTATATTAACTATTAGTCATTGGAGAAGTAGTGTGTACCATAATGGATAGAGGAACCTACATTAGAGGCATCTGAGTTAGAGAATTACAGATATGAATTTCAAGTAGACCCTATTGGGAGCTCCACAAAGATGATTTCACAGGTTTAGACCAGTCCCCTCAAAATTCAATAGTCCTTAGACCACCTGACTTATTCCACACTATCCTGACCAATTCAAAATGTCACCTCTATTTCTTCCAATCATCCAGACTTTGCCCCTAAGATTCTCAGCTCTAATAATTGGCCTTCTGCCTTATCCCAACACCATGACGGGCACCACACTGAGCCATCAATCCTGCATTTATAATCTACTCTTTTTTCTGGTCCCCTTTATGTTACCTAACCCAATAGACTATAAGGTCTCTGAAGATAAAACTGCTTTACTTTCCTGAATTTTTATCTCACTTAGCAAAGTATCTGGCACATAGTAATTTCTTAATAAATGTCTTTGCTATCTATCCATCTATCTGTTTAACTGTCCCTTATCTAAATTAGTTTCTTACATCCTGTCCAAAAGAACAGCTTGTGGAACAAAAGATCTTGATGCTACAGAACATTGGAAAGAAGGATCTAAAAGGTGGTGATGGGTAGAGATAACATAAATTGTAATAAGAAGAGAATGGGCTGAACATGGGAGGGAACCAAGGAGTCAATAAGAGACAACCAAATACCCCATCCCTCTTGCCCTACGGGACTACTCTAACATGAGAGATAAGAACCACCATTCAGGTCTGGAGAACCAGGGCCTATTTTTTATTTTGCACTTGTAAAAAAGGCAAACATGCTCTCGATTCAGTCGATGGGGGACGGGGGTGAAGTCAGAATCCTAAGAAATCTCTGCAGGGGATGCCCCCCCCCAGGATAACAAGGGGGATAGGGAAGGGTTGAATTGGGGAGAAACTCATGGGGGTGGGGGGGCCATCTTATTTTAATTCATTATTCTTGCTCATTCACACAAGATCATTGTTTCTAGGTTGCTGAAAGCAGTCCCGTTATCAAAAGGTTGCAGAACAGATCAACAGCCCCCACTCAGAAAAGACATTTTCCTTTGACTCTCATTTGTTGGTGAAGTGGAGAAAATGTTGGACCTGGTGCTTTAGGAAATGAGGAACAACCAGTCAACCTTTATTGGTACCATAGCCATCTTGTAAGCTTGCTGCTAAAAGTGCTGCCACCCAAGTCCCAAGGACTACAAAGCATTCCACTCCAAAAAACAAACTTCCTCTTTGGGGATGTTTTCACTTAAAGCGGACGAGTGTTAAAATTACCTTTGGCCCCAAGTGGTAGTGGAGAACAACACTGGTCATATGGTTTGTTTCCAAGGCACATCTCCACAGACTTCTTCCGTTCATAGAATTCCGGAGGGTGGGGATGTCTATCTTTAGGGTTGAGAACAGGCTATTCTGCCCTATCAGTCTAAAGAAGCAGTTTCTTTGGAAGATGATGGAGACTTCTGAGGGGGCATCCAATAATAATTCCAGCAACAAGTTCCATTGTCTGCCTAGGCTTTAGTGAAATCTGCTTTTATTTACCCTAGGCTATGGACTGTATATACTGGCTTCTGATGGAAATTTGTACATCAGGACCATGTGGCCCAAGTGCATTCACACACACACACACACACACACACACACACACACACACACACACACACACACAGAGGCATGCACATGGAAGGGTTCCAGTAATGGCACTGAATAGCTTAATGAAAATGGTTAGTTATGTTTTAGCTGGAAGTAAAACTAAATCTAGAGGTGAAAAGACAATCAACAGAGCCACAATGTTGAGACTCCTGAAATGGAAACCAGCTGTCTTTGAGAGAAGGCTTGGCTGCCCCTACAGCATAGGGGACTAAGGCTGGCCACACCTCCTTGCTTTCTCCATCAAGGATGAACATTAATAAGCATGCTTCTTCGGGAGTTACCCTCTTCATGGGAGAAGTAAGACTGGATGAAAAAAAGATGTAGAAAGAGACAAAACATAAAAAGAAAGAAAAAGACAGCAGTGGAGAGAGGAGCAAAGCCAAAAGAAAAATCCTCTAGGTCCAAGAGAAATAAATGATGAACATACCCAATAACTGAGCTTTATAAGAGACTGTTGAGATAAATGTTTCAAATAACCCCTTTCAAAAATTTGGTAGGAATCAGTGAGGTACGAGCTGTACTGTAAAGAAATTTGATTCAAAACTTGAACCTAAAGAAGAAATGAGAAAATACATTTCCTTCCCTTCTTTGTTGAGGTGAGGGGCTATGGGTATGAAATACGGCATACATTCTCAGAGCCAGGTAACGTATTGCTTAGTTTTGACAAACTTTTTTTTCTTCCTCTTTTTGATTTTTTGCTAGAAGAGATGGTTCTCTAGTTAGAAGGAGGAGGGATACATTTGGAAGTAAAGCTTTTGAGAACAGCACTATCAAACAAATTTTAAAAGAAAATGAGAAATAAATTAAAATACATTTGGTTAGAAATAAATGTCTTCTGCAGAGTAGGGGCCAGCTGGAGAAGTTGTTCAACTGAAAGGCATATGGTTTGGAGAGCTTTCAAATGAAATGAAAATTTAGGCATTTTAAGGTATACTTAAGAGTTTTTTTAAACATCCCCAAAATATAGCTTAGAGAAAAAAGAATTACAGCAGAGACTGAATGGCATTGGGGGAAGAGATGGGGGGAGGGGGAGGGATGTAGAGTAACGAAGGAGAGCCAAAGCTCAAGAGGAAGAAGGAAAAACCTTAAACAGGAAATGTTGGGGAGTTTTGGGTTTGGTTGGGTTTTGATGATAAATTTATAAGCTATTATCTTGGAAGAGAAGATACTTCAGAATAAAAAGGTAATGAATTCAGAAACAGCAGAGGAAGTAAAGTGGCTACCCCCTCTCACTGCCCAGCACCCCATAAGGACAAGCATCAAAAAACTCCCAGGCACCCTGAACAAAATAGAAAATTACATATTAACTTCGGATCCCAAGAGCCAAACAGGAACCAGGCACCTTGTGCTTCCCTTCCTTCCCAGCAAACGTGGTTCAGAATTAAGTTTGTACATAAACAGGCCCAATGGCTTCACATGATTTCACAGGATGAGGCAGCCCATGATGCATTTGTTATGTTCTGACAGGGGGTCACAGAAACCAGGAAAGTTGAGGGGGGAAGGGAGCAGGATGGGGGGAAATTATATGTTTCAAGAGAGAAGACGGAGAGGCTGCAGAGATGAACATTAAAGAGTGCGCGCACACACACACACACACAGAGAGAAAAATACAGATCTAGAATTTCTAAATTACCCTTGGCCCAAAAGTCTGGTTTACCACTGAAACAGTGTAATTATGAAGCTGGCATAAAGCAGGCCGGGGATCTAGTTACTAACTTCTTACTAGCAAGAGCAGCAGAGCCATTTCTGCCAGTAGCAGGGCTTTTGACAAAAACCTTGTGTCTCATACATAGTGTGACCTATAGGGAAAACTGGTTTTAATCAAGCAGATCTATAAAATGGAATGCAGTTGTGGTCTCCCTTCTCAGATGTCAAACGAAACAGAGGAGAAAGTGAGGGTTGGAATTGTCAAAGTAACCGGGAGAAAAAAAAACATTTTACATAAACGCCCCCTTGTCCTAGACATATAGCCTATAGGCTAAGTTTGTTGAAAAATTTAGTTGAAATCCTTTAGTGGATTGGGGAAAAATTCACCCAAAACATTCCTGATGCTTTGATTTTTGCTTTTTTATATACCACATTTTATGTTGTTCCAGAATGGACATTTTGGCCTGGTTATAATCTTAAGGGAGTCCTCAACTCCCTTGGATATTTGTTGTTGAAGTATTGTCCTTCTTATTCTATTTTTGAGAGTCTTTGGGCATAGCTTCAAATTAGGATCAATAATCCAGGGACTTACCTAGAAAGGCTGCCTCCCTCACCTTTGACCCATGGTGTCCCAATTGACTTCATCTATCCACCCCTTCCTCAAGTACCAAAATGCCCAAACCCCACCCCTCAGGCAAAAAAAAATGTAAAGCATTTTCAAACAAGATTATGATTTTTTTAAATGGGTTTTAGGCTTTCAGAATTTATAGTCTGTAGACATCTCCTTCCTTTCAAATATTCCCTATATTTATGGCCAAACCCTACACTGCAGCAACTGCTTCCTTTCAAGGGAATAGGGTAAGAGTTAGGTAAACTCAAAAATAAAGAAGCTGACCTTTGTCCTTCTGGCCTGAAGGACCAGTAACTGGCAGCCTCTGCCCAGATGTCAATGGATCGCACACTCATCTCCCATTAGGATAATAAGGTTTGAAGAATGTTGGAGACCATCTAATCCAACCACCTTGTTTCACAGATGAGGAAACCAAGACCCAGGAAAGCAAAGTAAACCATCAATGGGCACCCAACCATACGTCCAGAAGAGTATAAAGGGTTCTGACCTTGTAGTCAGATGAGACCTAGCCCCTGAGAGTCTTCTGATACTTAGGAACTATGAAATCCTGGATAAAACAGTTAATTCCTTGCTTCTCAGGTTCTTCCATTATAAAATAGGGATGAAAATATCTGCACTATCTTCTCCACCAGATTGGAAGAAGAGGAACAAATGAGATCCCATATCAAAGTGCTTGGTAAACCTCAGACTCTACATAAATGTCAGAAAAAGAAAGAGAAATAGATTGGGAGTCAGAAAGACCCAAGTACAATTTCTCAGACACTTAATGGTGTAAGCCTAGGAAAGTCATATTTTCTTCCTGTTATGGTAGTAGTAGTAGCAGTGGTGCCAATGGCAAAGGTAAGGTTAACAGAAATTATGGTGGTATGAGCATAGTGGAAGCCATAGTCATATTTGTACTAGGGTAACTATTTTTATTAATAAAAGTACTATTTGTAGTACAAATAGTATTCATACTAGGACCAGTAGTACTGCTTATACTAAGAAAAAATACTAGTGCTACTAGTATTATTGGTACAAATAGTATTTATACTAGAAGTAGTGCCAGTAGTACTAGTGCTTTTATCACTAGTAATTGTACCTCTTTATACTAGTAGTATTAGTACAAAGTACTACTGGTAGTATTCATAGTAGTACTAGTACAAAATTACCAGTGGGATTACTAATACAAAGTTACTATTATTACTAGCACAAAGTTACTAGTGGTAGTGCTAGTACAAAGTTACTATTAGTACTAGTACAAAGTTACCAGTGGTATTACTAATACAAAGTTACTATCATTACTAGCACAAAGTTACTAGTGGTAGTACTAGTACAAAGTTACTATTAGTACTAGTACAAAGTTACCAGTGGGATTACTAATACAAAGTTACTATCATTACTAGCACAAAGTTACTAGTGGTAGTGCTAGTACAGTTATTATTAGTACTAGTACAAAGTTACCAGTGGTATTACTAATACAAAGTTACTATCATTACTAGTACAAAGTTACTAGTGGTAGTGCTAGTACAAAGTTACCAGTGGGATTACTAATACAAAGTTACTATTATTACTAGCACAAAGTTACTAGTGGTAGTACTAGTACAAAGTTACTATTCTATTAGTACTAGTACAAAGTTACCAGTGGGATTACTAATACAAAGTTACTATCATTACTAGCACAAAGTTACTAGTGGTAGTGCTAGTACAGTTATTATTAGTACTAGTACAAAGTTACCAGTGGGATTACTAATACAAAGTTACTATCATTACTAGTACAAAGTTACTAGTGGTAGTGCTAGTACAAAGTTACCAGTGGGATTACTAATACAAAGTTACTATCATTACTAGTACAAAGTTACTAGTGGTAGTGCTAGTACAAAGTTACCAGTGGGATTACTAATACAAAGTTACTATTATTACTAGCACAAAGTTACTAGTGGTAGTACTAGTACAAAGTTACTATTCTATTAGTACTAGTACAAAGTTACCAGTGGGATTACTAATACAAAGTTACTATCATTACTAGCACAAAGTTACTAGTGGTAGTGCTAGTACAGCTATTATTAGTACTAGTACAAAGTTACCAGTGGTATTACTAATACAAAGTTACTATCATTACTAGCACAAAGTTACTAGTGGTAGTGCTAGTACAAAGTTACCAGTGGGATTACTAATACAAAGTTACTATCATTACTAGCACAAAGTTACTAGTGGTAGTGCTAGTACAGTTATTATTAGTACTAGTACAAAGTTACCAGTGGTATTACTAATACAAAGTTACTATCATTACTAGTACAAAGTTACTAGTGGTAGTGCTAGTACAAAGTTACCAGTGGGATTACTAATACAAAGTTACTATCATTACTAGCACAAAGTTACTAGTGGTAGTGCTAGTACAAAGTTACTATTAGTACTAGTACAAAGTTACCAGTGGTATTACTAATACAAAGTTACTATCATTACTAGCACAAAGTTACTAGTGGTAGTGCTAGTACAAAGTTACCAGTGGGATTACTAATACAAAGTTACTATCATTACTAGCACAAAGTTACTAGTGGTAGTGCTAGTACAAAGTTACTATTAGTACTAGTACAAAGTTACCAGTGGTATTACTAATACAAAGTTACTATCATTACTAGCACAAAGTTACTAGTGGTAGTGCTAGTACAAAGTTACTATTAGTACTAGTACAAAGTTACCAGTGGTATTACTAATACAAAGTTACTATCATTACTAGTACAAAGTTACTAGTGGTAGTGCTAGTACAAAGTTACCAGTGGGATTACTAATACAAAGTTACTATCATTACTAGCACAAAGTTACTAGTGGTAGTGCTAGTACAAAGTTACCAGTGGGATTACTAATACAAAGTTACTATCATTACTAGCACAAAGTTACTAGTGGTAGTACTAGTACAAAGTTACTATTAGTACTAGTACAAAGCTACTATTAGTACTAATACAAAGTTACTAGTGGTAGTACTAGTACAAAGTTACTATTAGTACTAGCACAAAGTTACTGTGTTTGTGCTGATAGGAGTACTACTAGTGGCAATGCAAGAATGAATACGCCTAGAAAGTACTAAGAGGAATACTACCAGTAATACAAATAGTATTAGTACTATTAATAGTATAATTAGTAGTAATACTAGTACTACAAGGTGTACTGATAGTAGTATTACTAGCAGCAATACAAGGACTAGTATTAGTTGTACTGTTAGGAATACTATTAACATGCAAATTGTAGCATATTAGTATTACTAGTAGTAAGAGTGACGGTAGTGATATTAATAACAGTAGTACTTTTAGAGTAGCGAGAATAAGAGTAAGAGAAATGGCAACAATAATGGTAACATGTGTAGTAGTGGTAATCACAACCTAAGTCATGCCAGCAATAATTAGTAGTAGCTAAGTAGCACAGCAGTTAAAGCACTAGATATGAAGTCAGGAAGGTATGAGTTCAAATTCAGACATAGACACTTAAAAGATAATTGTAAAGCACTTACCATCATTCCTGGCACATAGAAAACAGTAAGTAAATGTAGAAGGTAGTAGAAGCAGTAGCAATAATGTTAATAGTAATAACAGGAGGACTTGGAGTAATAGTAGTTTTACCAAACCAGTAGCTGAATTAATAGCAATAATTGCAGTAACAATGGGATCAATAGTAATATTGGCAGTAATCATATTTGTAATATTGATAATAATGAAAGTAGTAGTAAAAGTAGCAGCAGTTATAATAGCAGCAGCAGCAGTATTAATAGTAATGGTAATCAGTATAAAGTAGTAGTAATAGCAGTAATAGTAGTAGTAATCATAATAATAGTGGTAACAGTAGTAGTAATAATAGTTGTAACTGTAATAGTATCAATAATAGTCATAACAATGGTATGCCCAAAGAGTTATAAAACTGTGTATATCCTTTGACTCAACAATAATATTATTATTATTAGGTCTATTTATCTTTTTAACATATTTCTAGCAGCTTTCTTTGTGGTGGCAAAAAAGTTAAAATTGAAGGGGGGCCCATCAATTGAAGAATGACTGGATATGGTATATGATTGTGCTGTAAGAAATGGTTAATTTAAAAAAAAACATGAAAAGACTTGCATGAAAAAAATGAGCAGAATCAAGAAAATGTGAAATACAGAAACAAGAATATTATTTGAGGAATAACTGAATGACTCAAACTCAACTATGATTTGGACTTATGAAGGAAAATGAGATCCACCTTGAAAGAACGAACTGATAAATAGAAGTATGCATAGTATGGTTTTATACAAATATATATATATGGATAAAAATGTATATGCATATGAAATGGTAGCCTTCTCTAGGGTGAAGGTGTGGAGGAAAGGAGGGAGACAGTTTGGAATTTAAAATGTACCAAAAATAAATGAAAAATAATAATTAATGGCAGTAGTAAGAGACCAAAGACCATTCCCCTCATGAAAAATGTAGATAACTACAGCTATGTAGATGCTGCCTTAGGACACAGATAAAGTGACCCTAATAAGCATTCCTTCCTACCCCCATCTCATTCTCACTGAGGATATTGTTTTTTATTTTTTTAAAAAAAGATGAACATAATTTCCCTTTCTTTGGATTTTAAAAGGGAAATTAAGTTGAGTAAGAAGATAACAATTGTGGGTGGCACTAGTGAAATCTGGTAGGACTGGAAAACTAAACTGTGTCTGTGCTATATCACCAAGTAACTCACTGGCCATTACTTTGTAACCCTACCAAACATCCTTCCAAGGTAATTTTTAAAGTCTTTAGATTATGTTCCTTGGGAAAGATCACAAAGATATCTACCCCCACTAAGACTACCAGTTATAGATTCCTTGGTTTTAAAAGTTACCCTTTTAAAATGCAAATAGTATCTGGGTGATTTTTGTTCATGGAGAACTTGGGTGGGGAGGGGGAGAACATGGCAGGACAAGATTCCCTAAAGGCAAAATGAAAGACTTTGGATAGCAAAGAGGACAGCATGAGAGAGTACTGGGTGTCTACAATAGGGAAAGGGGAACACCAAAAACATACAGAAAAGGAGATCAAAAGATGCCAGTTTTACCAACTTGAACTGTATCATACTATCCTTGAGCTTTCATACTCCATGAACTAAGGTCAGGGAGTCAAATTTAGGTGGTCAGGAGTGAGGGTGCAGGGTTTTTGCATGAAATGTGATGACATAAATCTTTAATATCTTTTGCCATACTTCTTCCTCCATATGAACACACCTATGTAAGTTACAGTGTATATTTTTAATTATGGACAATCTTGCTACTAAATATGTCTAAGGTAAGGTCAAAAGTTATTTCTGGGAGAAAAAAAATAGTGACAGCAAGCAGTGAGTCATTTTCAAATATGTATATACAGATTTGTGGTTTGTTTAAAGATGTCACAAGAATACCTCAAGTCCTTAAAAATACCCATAGGTCAGTTATTTAAAAAGAAGATGGACTGCATGATCCCATTGAACCCTTAACATTTAAGCTGTCAAAATACTTCAGTGACGAAAGGATCACGAATTTAGCCCTGGATCTTGGAAGGGATCTTAGAGGTCAACTTGGCCAACTTCCTCAATTCATATGAAAAATGATGTGCAGAGTTTTTGTTCACTGATGTGTCCAAAGGTGGTTGTTGTTGTACAATCATTTCAGAGTTTTCTTGGCAAAGATACTGGAGTGGTTTGCCGTTTTCTTCTCCAGCTCATTTTACAGATGAGGAAATTTAGGTCAATAGGATTAAGTGACTTGCCCAAGGTCACACAACTAGTAAGTGTCTGAGGCCAGATTTGAACTCAAGAAGATGAATCTTCCTGACTTCAGGTCTCAGAGCTGGCATGTGAAACTAGGTCCTTTGACTCTAACTAGTTTCACTATTTTCTATACTATGCGATACATTTATTGTTTACTCATCTTTAGCCTTAAAATTATAGGCATAGATCTTGTCATTAGAAACTATCTCTTCCAAGTAATTCAATTTACAGATAAAGAAACTGAGGTCCAGAAAGGTTGGTTGACTTATCCAAAATCATGCAGGTATTAAATGGCAAGCAGAAATTTGAAGCCAAGGTCTCTGCATTCATGTCATTGCTCTTTCCATGGTACCCCAATTTTACTTTAAACATATCAGAATAGTTTTAAGCCTCTAGAATGCCTTCTCTGTCTTCCATAAACTTCAAACTCACACTCTCAACCCTCCTTTCCCATTGTTCTGTTCATAACTCATGAAGGACATGCAAAAAGGTTTTGACCCCTTTGATTTCCTCAAACCAATCCTTTCCAGTGACTTCTCTTGCCTCATACTCAAGAATAAATTGCATCATTATGGCTTTCTTGTTATTTTGACTTTCTGACTTGCTCTGTACCCTCTGATATATAAATTAGCTTCAGCCCACACAATGCACAACTGTATTTGTTCACAAGGAATGTTTGGGTTTCTTTCGACTTCTTCCTGTCCACTTCCCCATGGTTTACACAGAGAGGTCGAGCTTTTGAAAAATTACCCGGCATACTTGTGTTTAATGAGTACATTTAAGCATGCTTTCCCTACAATGCTTATCAGTTGGTTACTTAACCTTTTATGAGTAGGTTAAATATTTTCTACAGCATTTCAATAAACATGATACCTGGTTTCAAGTTTAAAACTAATGAGAAGGAAGTTATTCTTTCCTTATATTACCCCCACCCCCATATCTTTTCATTTGTTTTTTATCTTTCCTTTTTTAAATGACTACTTGACTGAGAGAGAAATTCACATGGCAGGAGTGGAAACACCATCTAACAAATAGGGGATTTTTTAACTCTTCAGGCATCCGTCTGACAATGGAGTACTTTTTAAAAACCACCATTGTCCTTGCCAGAAGAACTGAACATGCAAAACTTAACCTGGGGTTTCATAATGTAATTGAAGTCCAAAATTAAGTCAAAAGCTGATTTGTAGGAGATGAATATCAGGGAAATAAGAAATGTGTTGAGTCCAGGATAAGGTTGACAAGCATTTGTGTGGTACCCCAAAAGTCTACCAAAATTCTCTCAATTCTCTAACAAAGTGGTCATTGTCTATTTCCCAAAAGGTTCTCTCTTCCCATCTTCAAGTAACACACACACACACACACACACACACACAAACACCCCAAATTCCCTGCCAACAGAATAAGAACTCTGCTAAGTACTTCATTCATTCCAACAGACTATATTTATTCATTTTTTCACCCCCAAATGGTATATTTAATATATATTACTGGAAATACCTGAAATCCATTCATTATGTTCTCAGTTAGCTTCTCATCTGCCTCTCCAACCCACAAGTTGACCCAACTGAATTAAAGTCCTTGGTGGCTCCACATCCAATTTCTTTGTAGGTTTGGCAGCAAGACAAAAAAAATGTAACTCTAAATTTTCAGTTGGAACATTTATTAAGCACCTAGTGCTAAGAGTCAAAGGAAGTGAAGTCAGGGAGACACAAGTTCAAATCCCATTTCACACAATTTGCATAATCACTTAAAATCTCTTGGCCTCAGTTTCCTAATTTGTAAAATGTTGACTTTAAGAATCTCTGAGGTCCCTTCCAGTCCTAAATCTACAATTCTATATAAGGTTTTGTGTAAATGAAGATTTAAAAAGTTTTCTATTCTTAAGGAGCTTACAATCTAATGGGTAAAAAATATACTTACAGGTGTCTAAAAATAATAATACAGGTGAATGAGTCAAAGTACTAGGAAAAGATGTTGAGAGGAGGAGGAAAATTAGAGAAGACTTCATGGGGGGGGGGGGGGCTAGACCGAGGGGGATTTTGAAGAGAGAGGATTTCAGGAGATGAGACAATGATAGAGCATTTCCAGTTCAGGGGACAGTCTGTTCTGAAGTATAAGAACAGAGGAATACAGAATGAAGTCAAAGAACTGGGGCCAGATTTGACTAGAATGTAGTATGAGTAAAAGGGAGAACTGAGAACTAAGAATGACAAAGTAGGATTTGGGAAAGACGAAGAGCACAGTCCTACTGAGTCTGAGGGGCCTGAGGGACATCCAGGTGGAGAAGTGGAGTGGAAATACAAAAGAGGTGGAGGGTGGAAAAAATGCTCAAAGGAGGTGGAGATTTGAAAGTCATTTGAATTGAGGCAATAATTGAAGCCATGGGTTTGGAAGATCACAAAGGCAAAAAGAATTTTAAAAAAAGATATAAGGAAAAAGAACAATCTTGGGAGATGCCTAGATTTGGCGGGGGGGGGGGGGGGTGCCTGTGTAGGATATTGAGAGGGAGTAGTCAGATAAAAAAGTCAAGGATATAGAATTGTCACAGAAACTAAGATTAGAGAGAACATTTAAAAGAAAGTGGTCATCAGCAATACTACCAGACAATGATGAGGACCCATTGGTGACAAAGAATAAGAAAACAAGGGATCCTGTTCCAGCTCCATCACTTACTAATCATATGATCATTTTATGGGCACTAATTCATTGTATTGTTCTATACCCTGCTGGGTTTTTTGCCTCCATTTCTCCAAGTCTCATGTCTAAGTTGTCTATCCCCACTGGGAGACTCACTGCTGCTATCTATAGAACTCTTATCTGTTGTCTTCAGTTGTGGTGATACACCTCTTCAAAGACACCCAGTCACTTTGGTTTCCATCAGCTAGGATATAATGACTAAAAAGGCCCTCCCTCATAACCATTAATAGATATTTCCTTTAGGGAGGCTAGGTGGCGCATTGGATAGAGCACCAGCCCTGGAGTCAGGAGTACCTGAGTTCAAATCCAACCTCAGACACTTAATAATTACTTAGCTGTGTGGCCTTGGGCAAGCCACCTAACCCCATTTGCTTTGCAAAAACCTAAAAAAAAAATAGATATTTCTTTGATCATAGGCCGAACAAAATTGAAGCAGAAAGACCTTCCATTTATCCAGTACTGAGTCACAATCCATTGATCCTGACAGTTATTTCATTTAATATTATAAATTCCATGTAACCCTCACCATTTAACCCCTTATGGGAATCATATGCCCCTAAAAAAATCTTGCAGAGAAATCTATCAAACAAACTCATAATTACTATATGGAAGTTGACTTCTCTGCCAAGATTCTCTTCAGAATGACATGTAAAAGACCCAAGCAAGAATAAAACTAAGCAAAGGAAGTAATGTCATTTTCCTGAACCCTCCTGACACCTCTTCTAACATATTATATACCATTAGAGGGGAGAAATTGGGAAGAAAAGGAGGACGGGGGAGAGGAGAGAAAGGATGGGCACTAATTCCCTACAGTCCTACTACAGATTTATCAAAATGAAGGAAATCCATATCTTCCACAATTACATTCACTGCTAAATAATAACAATAATTATTTTAATATGATGTATAGTCCAAAGGAAGAAATAATGAAGCACAATATAACTTTCAAAACAACCATTTTAGCAAACCAAAATTAAAAAAAAAAAACCTCTACTGCAGAGCCAACTTTTGAAACCTAGTAAACTGAGACTCAGGACAGGTCACTTAGCTTCTTGGCATTCATTCCTCTTCTGTAAAATAAGAGGTTTGGAGTAAACAATCTCTTCTAATTCTAAATTATAAAGAAAATTCTGTGATTCTTAGTTTATTTCCAAAAAAAGATTTAAAA
The DNA here is from genome assembly GCF_037893015.1 of Macrotis lagotis. Lineage (NCBI taxonomy): Eukaryota > Metazoa > Chordata > Mammalia > Peramelemorphia > Peramelidae > Macrotis > Macrotis lagotis. The sequence goes on along the minus strand of NC_133664.1, from coordinate 67,950,257 downwards.
AAAAATCAGCTCCTGTAAAGCCTGGAAAAAGAAGAATTTAAGCCAGCAAGAGGAATTTGGGTTTGATATAAATGGACAAATTTCCTAACTTGAGTATGATTGAATGAGGGATTACAAATATAAGCATTAGTGTACTTTCCCCTAGGGATCTTTTAAACTGGGATGAATTCTAATCAGTCTTGGATGATTTAAATGTGAGCTCTGAAAGGCAAAGGGATAAATTATTTGGTTTCATTAAGCCATCATCAAACCCCCACCTCCCTGAGGAAGCTTTGGCTTCCCAATAAAGTGGAAATAAAATGAACGCTCTTATTCTCTTCCCCAAAAACAAGGTTACTGGATTGTGGATTCATCTTCCTTTTTTTATAGTTTTATAACATTTTCCCAAGGGCAGAAGCACCACCTGAAACCTAGAGACACATCATGAATGACGATGTAGGCAGAATAATTATAAAGATTGTCACCCAGAAGATCATTATTCGGGATGGTGCTATTAATCCTTGAGAAAAGTAAAAGATCAGCATTGAATTTAAAAGATTATTAGAATTGGAAGGTCATCTAATCCAAAGATTTCATTTTACAGATGAGAAAATTGAGACCCTGAGATATTTAAGCAATTTTACCAATTTCTTATAGTAAGTAAAGATAAGCAACTAGCTCATTAGTACTTTGAGACACAAGTTATCTTTTTTTTAGGTTTTTGCAAGACAAATGGGATTAAGTGGCTTGCCCAAGGCCACACAGCTAGGCAATTGTTAAGTGTCTGAGACAGGATTCGAACTCAGCTACTCCTGACTCCAGAGCCGGTGCTTTATCCACTGTGCCACCTAGCCGCCCCTGCCTAAGTTAACTTTACTGACTAGACATTGACTTCAGGATTCAGAATAAAAAAGGAAATGAAGGATGCTTCTAATCCCAATGCAAACAAGTTTGGAAGGTTTGAATATAATCATCTCTTCTAGGTCCTGGAAGTCTTGAGTTTGCATATGTATAGATTCTATGGTACCTGGATTGAGAAGGAACCATGGGAAGCCTATATTATAGTAGAGATATATATATGAATTATTTGTTTTGCTCCTATGGCCACAAATAAAGATATACACGGATAAATTGGGTTTATTTGATCAATTTCATCATGGAACGCATGTGGAAAGGAGTATTTTGAAACTTTGAAATAAGAAAAGAGCAGAGAACCCCATGTTGAGAATAATTAGATAACTACAATAGTTCCACACTAATGAAATAAGTACTGTCACCAAGGAAGAGGCAGAGCTAAAGGATAGACTGAGCTAAAGGATGCCAGATTTCTGAGAACCATAGAGCTTGGTCTTAGGTGAAACATATACCCACAAGACTGAATATGGGATAGCTAGCTAGCTCCTGGTTATCATTCTTTTTTTTTAGGGTTTGGTTTTTTTTTTGGCAAGGCAATGGGTTAAGTGACTTGCCCAAGGCCACACATCTAGGTAATTATTAAGTGTCTGAGGCCAGATTTGAACTCAGGGACTCCTGACTCCAGGGCCAGTGCTCTATCCACTGCACCACCTAGCCACCCCTTGGTTGCCATTCTTGAAAAGGATCACATGCTTAGTGAAATTCAGCAATCACACTTGGGAGTCAAGAGTGAGAGTCATCCAATTTACAAATGAGGATATCAAAGCTATCCATAGTCATGAAAAATCGCTCTAAATCATTACTTGTTAGAGAAATGCAAATTAAAGCATCTCTAAGGTACCACCTCACACCTCTCAGACTGACCAATATGACAGAAAGGACAATGATCAATGTTGGAAGGGATATGGGAAATCTGGGACACTATTACATTGTTGGTGGAGCTGTGAACTCATCCAGCCTTTCTGTAAAGCAATTTGGAATTACACCCAAAGGGCAATAAAAATGTGCATGCCTTTTGATCCAGCAATACCACTACTGGGTCTATACCCTGAAGAGATGATGAAAAATGGTAAAAACATCACTTGTACAAAAATATTCATATTAGCTCTATTTGTGGTAGCAAAGAATTGGAAATTGAGTGAATGTCCATCAGTTAGGGAATGACTGAACAAATTGTGGTATATGTATGTCATGGAACATTATTGTTCCATTAGAAACCAGGAGGGATGGGAATTCAGAGAAGCCTGGAGGGATTTGCATTGATGCTGAGCAAGATGAGCAAAACCAGAAGAATATTTTACATCATAACAGCAACATGGGTTTGATGGTCAGCCTTGATGGACTTGTTCATTCCATCAGTGCAACAATCAGGGACAATTTGGGGGTATCTGCAATGGAGAATACATCTGTATCCAGAGAAACAACTGTGGAGTTTGAACAAAGACCAAAGAATATTACCTTTAATTTAAAAAATAAATAAATAAATAATCTGTGGCCTTGGGCAAGCCACTTAACCCCATTGCCTTGAAAAATCTAAAAAAAAAAATTATCTTATCATGTAATCTTCCTATCTCATATTTTTTTCCTTAAGGATATGATTTCTCTCTTAACACATTCAATTTAGATCAATGTATAGCATGGAAATAATGTAAAGACTAACAGACTGCCTTCTGTGGGGGTGGGGAGGGAAGCAAAATTTGGGGGAAAATTGTAAAATTCAAAAATAAATAAATACATTTATTTTCAACATTAAAAAGAAGAGTGAGAACCATCTATCTATCAGTCTCTGAACAGGGGCTGGGGGCAGACCTGCTAAAGTTTCTCAACTCCTTTCTCATTTTTACATTCAAATTCCTCTTATTTACCTCTTTTCCTACTCGGAGTATCTGATACAACAGGTCTGAACTTTGCCACTCACAGATTTTTTTAAAAAGTTTCAAAAAAGGATGACATGTATACAAAAATGGAACCAGAGAGAAAGATGAAAATAAAACTGATTGCAGAAAAATTTGAACTTTTCCCCTTTCCTATCTTATTTATTAGAGATATAGGCAGTCTAGCATTTTAAAAATATCCTTAGATTCAAATTGCCTGGTTATAGTACTTCAGAATCACTCAAGTAAGTAAGGAATAGCAGAAGCCTGGTAGCTACATTTCTAAAAAAAAATATGAGAACATCTGGCTGATGTGAAAGAAATATACCAGAAGCAAACTGGCTGATATTCAAACATGTGTATTTGTGTGTGTGTGTGTGTGTGTGTGTGTGTGTGAATCTGTATGTGTCAATTTGTTGATGATATCCAAATCAAATACATGCATACGGCTCAACCAGAAAGGATGTGGTTCAGTCATAAATATCTAAATTGCCTGGATCTTCTAGAATCACATATCTCTCAGCTCATGATAGAAGAAAGATAGAAATGTGCAAAGAAGTAGAAAAGTCCAGGCAGCTGGAGAAATTACTTTGGAAAGTGGCTTAGGATACCCTTAGGAAAGAGACCCTGAGAAAAAGAGAAATCCATTTTAACAAGTATTATTATGACACCAAAAAAGGCTACCCTTATGCCAACCCACGATACACTGAAATAGCCATGGGGAAAGTCACAGTGAGGGAGGGATAACTGTAAAATGTTGCTATTGTTATTGTTGAGTCATTTCAGTCATGTCCAACTTTCTTGCCAATAAAATCCATTTTATTTGGCAAGCATACTGGAGTTGTTTGCCATTTCCTTCTCCTGCCCATTTTTGAGAAAAGATGAGGAACTAAGGCAAACAAAGTTAAGTAACTTGCCCTGGGTTCGTGTCTGAGGCTGGATTTGAATTCAGGGTTTCTTAAGTCTATACATTGCATAACTAGATGATACATACATACATACGCAAACATGCCTGTAGGTGTATATATAAAAGTCACTATACACTTAGCTGCTCTAAATGTGTGTACAAATTTCCATTTTACACATATGTGTTGAATATATATAACACATATGTTTTTTAAACCTAATAGATTAAAACTGCCCTAAGACATTGGGGACAACCAGTATATAACAATATATTCAAAAAATTCTCTGGGGTAACAATAACCTGGAATAGTCAGTGGTCATCAGTTGGAGGAAGGGTTGAGCCAACTGTGGGGTATGAATATAATCCATGGTGAAAATATCATGTGCAGTAAGAAATAAGAGGAAATCAGAGAACTATAGCAAGACCAATATGATATGATATAGAAATAAGCAAACAAGTAAATGAAAATATGAACTATAACAATTCTCAAGGCCGTAGAACTCTGATGCTTGCTAATAAATAACCTGGGTCCTAGGGCACTGATAATGGAAAAAGGCCTCTTTTCTCTCACTATAATGGTGGAGGACCAGGAATGTGGAGTGCAATCTATCATATGGGGTCACTCTTATCTATTGGTTTTCTCAGATTTTTATAAAGAAGGGCTGTGATATAAAGTTAAAAGGAGTTTAATCATTGGGAGTTTTTAATAATATAAAATTAAATTCAATGCCTATGAAACATACCTACTATGTGTAAGATACTAGGTTTGGTCTGGGATATTCCCCACACCTTTTGTTTCCCAAAGCTGCAGATATTGTATCTGAAATCCCAGTGCTTAGTAAGGGCCTGAGACACAATGGACAATCAATGCTTGTTGATTAATTTCTTGGAAAAGCTCAAATAAGAGAATGCATGTAAAATACTTTGTAATCATAAAGCTTTAAATAAAGGTAAATGATTATTGCTCTCAACCACATAATATAAGGGACTGGAAGAGACTTTAAGAGATTATTAAATCTCACCCCTCATTGTACAGATGAGGAAGGGCCTTCCCAAACTCAGGAGAAAATAACCAGATTAGATCTGAACTCCATTCCCCTGATCCTTGGGCCACTAGGCCATGTATAATTGTTAGCCAAAAAACACAACCAATTATAGCAGGGTCACAATATAATAATATCAGCAATGTAATGGATTTTTCACCTACATCAAGGTAACAGGTGCTTGGCCAAATTTCTTTCCCCCTTCAGAAGGAAAGAAAATCCTGGCCAGGAAGACATTCCACTTAGATCCTCCAGGCAGTAGCCACACAAACTAAAGGTGAAAGAGAAAAAAGAAGGAAACTAGTTGCTGGGGTATATTGAAATGTTAAGGATATACCTGGTTGGGGGGGGGGGGGGTCCATTTATGAGAAAGCAATTCAAGAAATCCATCCAAAGGATTTGAGAAAGAAACAAGAGTGAACTGGGGCATGAATTCGATCCTGGGAACTGAAAGGTTAAATATATATATATATATATATATATATATATATATATATATATATATATATATATATATAATGTCCTGAGAGAAGAAGAAAACAGATAACACAAGAGAGATTAAAAAAAAAAGCACTTACAGGGAAACATGGACCAGCAGATAAGAAAAGGAAGAGATAGATCCAAGGATAAAGAGGAAACAGATCAATAAATAGCTGTAAGAAAGCTGAGTGAAGAAATCCAAGCAATATGTACTCAGACCTTTTAGAGATAGCCTTTTTCCAGTTGAAGGAGGAAGTCAACCATCAGTGAGTGGAGGGATAAAAGATAGTGAATTAAGCACTAACCATTGCTTCTGAGCTATGACTCCACCTTTTATACCTAACATTAGAAGCTCTCCTAGATATAAACAAATAAAAAAAAGAACTAGGCTCTTAGAACTAGCTTCTGGAATTCAATGTCTCAGAAAGGGCTTTTAAAAAGACTATCATAATATTAAAACTCATAATAAATATAATTAGGGAACCTAATTCCATGGTGAAATGGATACTGAGCTGAGAGTGAGGAAACTTAAATTCTGGTATGATTTGTGCTTCAAACTAACTACATGATATGGGGTTCTGTCAAACTCCACACCCCTAGAACCCAAAGAAATTAGTAGCCTTGTCCTGGGAAACCAAACTGCCAGTGGAAATAGGGTTAACAGAGTAACCCTTGAGTCTATATGTGCTACATATCCATCATAAATTACACATAAGGGCAATTCGTTTAAGAAGGGAAAATCAGTTCCAAATCAACTAAATGGTAAAAGAATATGTTTATTCAAATTCAAATGATCACAAGTTACATGTAAATCTGCAATTTAACTTGGATACCTTAAAATCATGGCTCTGGAACATATTAGAAAGGAATACAATATATTTAGAATATAGGATTTTTGAGATGCAAAAGACATTAGAAATAATATATAATGCATTGCCTGTATTTTATACAAGAGTTAACCGAGGGGGCGGCTAGGTGGCATAGTGGATAAAGCACCGGCCTTGGAGTCAGGAGTACCTGGGTTCAAATCCAATCTCAGACACTTAATAATTACCTAGCTGTGTGGCCTTGGGCAAGCCACTTAAGCCCATTTGCCTTGCAAAAACCTGAGAAAAAAAGAGTAAACCGAGGTCCAAAAAGGGTGAAGTCATAGTTTGAGGGGGGAAGAGTAAGAAGGGGTTATAGGTTTCTTTTTACTCCTTATACTTAACAACTTTGAACACATTATAGTAGCCCATTATATACCACAAGTTATCTAACCCTATTGCCTGATTATCAAATATTTGGACAGTTTTCAGCAGTAAATAATGTTACCATAAACACAAAGAGGTGTATATGTAGAGATAAATCGATGTGTTTATATGTAAATTACATGTATGTAATGTGCAATTCTATATAAAATTAAATGCATCTATGTAGATTTGGGGAAGGAAAGAAAGATAAAAAAGAAATTTACATAATAACTATTATATATTTAAAAGGAATAGCAACTTATACACAATAGAACTGGAGTTTCATTATAATCTTATTTATTATACTATGTTATAGAAATGCTTTTTAATTCCATAAATTAAAAATAAAATAAATTTTTTTAAAAAGCCAATAATACTGTTATATTTTTACATATATCCTTTCTGATAATGTGCTTAGAGTATTTTCATCCTTTGAATTTTTCTTTTGCAAGAGTCAGTCCTAAAAAGCTTAAAAAAGCTTTAGTCTTTCATATTTAGGAGATAAGAAGGTATTTCAAATTTACCCTGGCAGTTGCAACACTGCTATGTTTGGTTTTTATCCCTTTCTGATCCTCCTTCTGTTTGCTTCTGTGTAATTTTTAGTGATTCATTGATATTCTCTACCCTCTACTTTTAGCATCACTATTACTTTTCCTGTATTCCTCTTGCACTATGCAAAGCTGTCCCCAGAAATAAAAACCTTCCCTTGTTATTGCTAAGCATGTAGTCATAAAAAATTACATACATAGGCTGTATAAGCAAATCCATATCTTCTTCTCCATCTCTAATCTATCACCTCTCTGCCAAAAAAGTGGGAAGACTCATCAAAAGTCTTCTAGAGATGTGATTAGTTATAAGGTTATACAGAGTTAATGAAAAAAGCAGACCAAGAACCCAAATCCTTCCAGTGTTATATTAATAAATGCTCAACAACCATATTTCTTTTTTAAAAAAAGGATACAGGGGGTGGCTAGGTTGCACAGTGGATAGAGCACCGGTCCTGGAGTCAGGAGTACCTGAGTTCAAATCCAACCTCAGACACTTAACAATTACCTAGCTGTGTGGTCTTGGGCAAGCCACTTAACCCCATTTGACTTTCAAAAACCTAAAATAAAAAAGTCTATAGTACACACTTTTAAATTTAATCTGAATTGTTAACTTCACCATTTTCTCAAGTCTAGACAATAAAATAATAATAACAATAATGATTGATGAGGATGATACCTGATTTGTAACATTTGCTGGGCTTCTAAATTATGCGTGTTCCTACTTAAAATTTAACAATCAGATCTTGCAAGCCCATATAAACTTGCACCAGCATCTACCTGTCAGATTCCCCAGTTAGTATGCTATCCACTGTCCAAAGAAGACTCCATGAGAATCATGACTTAATCTGTTCACTATTCTCCCCTTTATAAAGGACACCATGCCTTGATTTAAAAAACAAAACTTAAATAAACAATGCTTAACAAAAGTCAGAGATGTTGTAGGGTGATTTCTGCACAGAGTAGGAGTTAAATAGATGGCTTCCCAAAGGGTCCTTCCATACCCAAAGACTGTGTGAGGATATTTTTGATAAATACATGAACTTGTCAACTATTCATGCACATGAAGGGATCTGTGGGTGTTGATGATTAGAAACAGCAAATATTTCTGAAGTGTTGGATCTCATTTTGACTGATGGATGGTTTAGTAAAGAAGATATTTCTAGACTATGACACAATGAAGAAACAAGCTGGAAAGTAATAAAAGACTGGACTCAGGGGAAAAGAATTATGAGAAAAAAACACCTAGGTACCTTTTTCTAAGTCTTGTCTCCCTTCACCTGAAAATAAAAAAACACTAAATTTGTATTCTTTGTTTTTAGAAAACATAAAGAGAACAAAATGAAGAAAACTGTACAGTATTTGCCTTCATAAGAAGGACGGCGCCAACACAGAAGGTCTCCAGTAATCCTGTCTGGCTGCAAAGGCAATTAAACAGGAGTGGGGTCCTGTGAAAAGGAGGCCTGCAAGCCAGATTATCTCCCAGCAAGCAAGAGGTAGCAAACATTTTCCATAAATCTCTCTTTCTGGCAATTTAAAAACCAGAGAAAGATAAATGAGAGGTAAACCTAAAGGCCTTTCTCTTTTCACTTGGAATAAGCCATGGTTACTGTCCTACTAATCAAGGGGAGATAGACTCCTTTCATTTTTTAATGAGGTCATAATCATTACTCACTTCCATATTATCATATGACCTGACCCTTGTTCTGTGGTAGGCAGAGCTGAGGGGTAGCAGAACCTCACTCTCCCACCAAAGAGTTTATCCCCAACATTTTAATGAGTAAGTAAATACACTTCCACTCAGCCCCAAATTCCAACAGTTGGATAGAGACTCCCCCTTTCCATGATAGGGAGCTTAGGCTTCCCCATTATTTCTACCTATTATATATAATTCCCCCATTCTTTTGTAACTGGTCCATGTAGAGATAGAGGAGGCAATTAGAATTTTCTTCTTCTCATTACTCCCCCAGCTGACTTTCAGGAATGTGTTCTCCTTAGCTAAAACCCAGACAGTGAATAAGTGTCCCAAACCAAAATTTGGTATTCACTAGTCAAGTTTCCTATCATATCTAGCTGTCTGGGAACAAACAATGGCTTGTCCCAGTCTTTCCTGCCAGCTATTGTCAGTATGGGAAAAAATGCATCTTCCTTCCTATCTACCACCAGCTCTCCCAATCCTAACTTTCCTCCAGACAAGAGAGAGGGAACTTGAGAGTCAGAAGTGCTTTCCATTTCATATCCAGTCAGCTGGATACTGAACTTGAGGATTCAATATGAACTTCTGGAATGTCTTGGTGCTGAACCCTCAACTATCAGTGACAGCCATTATTGCTATGTATTTTTATATATCCATCAAAATAAAAATGTTTCCATCTGCTCTATCATTCAAGAAACATGGATGGGAATTGGAAATCAAGCAAATGCCCTTCAATTGGGGAATGGCTTAGCAAACTGGGGTATATGCATGTCATGGAACACTATTGTTCTATTAAAAACCAGGAGGGATGGGAGTTCAGGGAAGCCTGGAGGGATTTGCATGAACTGATGCTGAGTGAGAGAGATGAGCAGAACCAGAAAAACATCGTACACCCTAACAGCAACATGGGGGTGATGATCAACCTTAAGGACTTGCTCATTCCATCAGTGCAACAACCAGGGACAATTTGGGGCTGTCTGCAAAGGAGAGTGCCATCTGTATCCAGAGAAAGATTTGTGGAGTTTGAACAAAGTCCAAGGACTATTACCTTTAATTTAGGAAAAAACCTGATATCTTATTGTCTGATCTTGCTATCTCTTATACTTTGTTTCTTCCTTAAGGATATGATTTCTCTCTCATCACATTCAATTTGGATCAATGTATACCATGGAAACAATGTTAAGACTGGCCAATTGCCTTCTGTGGGGGGTAGGGGAGGGAAGTAAGAGTAGAGGAAAAATTGTAAAACTCAAAATAAATAAAATCTTTATAATTCAAAAAAAAAAAGAAACATGGATGGGGAAAATAACGTCCTCTTCCAGAATGCATACAATACATTCATTGAAATTCAGTAAAAAAAAATATATTAAATCAATATAACAATTCCTGGGGCAGGATAAAAAATGACATCACCCATTTTTCATGAACTTTCTTATCTCTCTCCTCCCTATATCCTTTGACATTTACTCTTTCTTTCCTCTGCTCTCAAAGGGTAAGGTAACTTTTCTCTATGCCAAAATGAAACCCTCCAATTGAGTCTATTTTCCATCCAGTCCAGACTTTATTCCATTGATGATTCTCTTCCTCTCTTTCATCTCTTGTCTCATTCTCCTCTATTACAAATATGCAAGTCTTCCCTTCTTTACTTGCAAACCCTCCCACCATCCCTCAAGACAGCTATCTGTATTATCTATCCCTTTAGTCCTCCTTCTCACTGGCTCTACTTCCTATGCAATCTGGCTTCCATTCCTTCTATGTTGATGAAACTGTTGCCCTCGAAGTTACCAGTGACTCTCTAATATCCATACTCAAAAACTTGGCCTCATCCTCCTTGAGCTTTCTGAAGCATCTGTTACTATGTACATCCCCCTCCATGATGCTCTCTCTTCACTACTCACTCCTACCTATCATTTTCCTCTAGTCTCATAACTGTCTTTGGCTGTCTCCCTTTAAAAAAACTCTAATGGTTCCCTACCTTGTTTAACTTGCCTAGTTTGTTCATTCTCCTGGCATCAATTAGCACTTCTATGCAAATAACTAGCAGATCTCCATATCCAACCCAAATCTTTCTGCTAAGTTCCAGCTTCCCATTTCCAAGTTCCTACTGGACATGTCCTCCTGGATGTCCCCAAACATATTACATAAATTATCTCTTAAGAAGGTTAAGTGACAACACGTTCCAGTTGTGTGACTATAGAGTGCAGATTCTGACCCAGATCTTTCCTGATCTGAGCCCAACTCACTTTCCATTAAGCTTTTCTACTTCACCACTGCCATTGAGCCAGTGTCCTCATCTACCTTAATAGGACAAGCACATAGATGGATGCACAATGTGGTGACCCATTTGGGGGGGGGAGCAAGTTTTCTTTTCCTTGGAGTTATCCATTTTCAATCTGAACAACCCTTAAGTCATGTTGAACAATGACATTTTTCAGAGTATCTTAGGATAGCTGAGGAAGTATTAAATTTCACAAATGGTACAGACATAAATCCAGATGAACTACGCTGGAGGTAGATATAGCATAACAAAATTGATGTGTGGGACTCTTGGACTGTTCCAGGTAAAGAGCTTTTGATGATCTGCATAAGTTTTATGTAATCTCTGGATCCCTTTCTTTCTCTAACCCCTTTTCCTTCCTCATAGCTTGTTTTGTTGTTTCAATAACATCTGATTTTTCATTATACCATTTTGGGGTTTTCTTGGCAAAGTTATTGAAATGATTTACCATTTCCTTCTCCAGTCCATTTAACAGATGAGGAAACTGAGGCAAACAAGGTTAAGTGACTTGCCCAGGGTCATACAACTAGTAAATATCTGAGCTACATTTAAAGTTAATAAGACGAGTCTTGCTGATCCCAAGCCTAATGTTCTATACACTGCACACTTATCTTTCCCTTCTCACTTATCACAAATGAAACTTCATCCAGATAAATCAGGACCAGGATTGATATCTGTGGAATTAGGGAGGAATAAAGTGGAGTCATAATATATAAATATGTATATATATATATATATATATATATATGCAATTTTATAGTAAAACATGAAAGAAATGTTTTTATAGCCTACTCAGTTTTTTTCACAAATAACTTAGGAATCTAAAAATTATAGCTAGTGGAACATTTGCCTGTAATCCTATCCATCCTTTATTTTGTACATTTTTTATGTTAACAAGTAGTATTAGTCTTTTTCCTGATTATAAATGAGTTTGTTAAAACAATTATAGTAGCCCTTCCTTGAAACAAACATGAGATTAGTAGGCAGTATAAATTGTGATTCCCATCTCAAAGATTTAAAAAATGGAGGTCTGCAGAAAGGAAATGTCTTATCCAAGGCTACAAATGACAAAATATAAAATACAGATTTTCTGAGTTCAAATTCAGACTTTTGCCAACTCTGGTGCCTATAACTGTCCAAACAGAATCATAACCTTATATTTAGAGCTGGCAGGAACCATAGCCACCATCTAATCTAGCTCTGTCATTTTTGCACATAAGAAACTGACGTCCATAGGGCTAAGTGACTTACCCAAAGTCACACAGGTACTAAGTTTCAGAAACACCTCCACAGAAGACTATGAAGTGGCTCTCTAATTACACATAGTCACCTCGCTTTTTATGTCAAGAGCTGGATGGGTAGGGTGCATGGCCAAAATCGGGCCCACTCTACAATGATCAAGTATGACAGAAACATCTGGTCCAAGGTTGCTTTTGTAGCAGAGAGTTTTCTTTGATCTCCAGCTGGTGTTCTCAATGGAGTCCAGCAGATCAATTAGTTAAGAGACCTTTTCTGCTAGTGGTTGCAATCATTGCCTATCAGGGTACAGTATAGAAATCAGCTCTTCTTATCAATCCTTCCTTTCCCCTATCCTATTTTAAGTAGATATTTTTCTTCCCTCTTGAAATAGCATAACTATTAAACAACTCCACTGCCGCCTGTGTGGTTAATGATTTCCCTATTTTCTTCTGTTCCGTTCTCATGCTGAAACCTATTTTCAGGGGTTTTAAATATGCCACTCCATAGCTACAGTTTCATTTCCTATTGCAGTTGAGGTTATGAAGAACTTGCTATGTCATTATTAAAACTAACATCTTGTTCAGGTTTCTCTGGTATTTGGGAGAATTCAATCATTATGGTTTTATCATTATTTCTCAAAAGTTCAGGGATCCAATAGAATGTTTCCATTTCACCTGGATTTCATTTTGATGGGGTTTGACTAATTTCCCTTGTACTCAAGTATCTATTTCAAAAATGTCAATGAGTAAATGTAAACTTTCCCACACAATCTTCAGCTCATTCATATCAGCACTAAATTTGATGTCACAAGGAAAATGGAAATTGTGCATTAGGGAACAATGATGAATTATTTTGAAACACCCTTTTAGTTCCACTGATTTTGAACAATATGATTCTCTAAATCTATACCTAACCCCAAACTCCAATTTCTAGGGAGGTTAGACTAGATTTGTTTCAAATCTAAATTCTATGATTTTTGCACTTGATCACTTGGCTTAATCCAAAAGAAAAATTCATGTGTAGGGTTCAATTCAAATAGTTAAATCAGTTGGATACTTTTTGGTCTCTTTTTTTTTCCTAGATCTGTGACTTCATCTCTCTCCACTGATACAGATCAGTAAATATTTTGTTAATGTTTTGTCTTTCACAGTTACCAAGGACACCAAAAGGGTAAGGTGTATTAATTAACTTACCTGTCTTTGAATTCAATCTTCTCTCAATTCCTTTCTATTCCATTCCACTCAAGAAATATCTATGAAGCACCTGTGTGCCAGACACTGTCCTAGTCACTGGAAATACAAAGTCAAAAGCAACCCAGACCCTGACTTTAAGGAGCTAACCCACGATGCCATACTCCCTCTCATTTGTGCAAAGACAGTTATTGGTAACACATTGCATTGGCGGACTTCCTTGCAATCTGTACCATGCGTACAATGCATTTCATGACCACAGAACTCAATCTGATTTATGGGCTGTGGTAAAACGCACACTGTGCAGGAACTAGAGCTGGCCATGAATAAAACACACAACACCACATGGGAAACATGGCGACCACTTCCCAGGGTTTGCCCAAACAAGCCAGACAGTTGAGATCAAGGAAAACTAAAGAAGAAATTTCAGGAAGCAGAAGGTAATTATCCTCTTTGCATTTAGCTTGAATATATGAAATAAGCACAGCATCCTCTGTCTTGAGGTGGGTAGAGGAGAGAAGGAAAGAAGGTCAAAGGATATACCTATACCCAAGGAAAAAAGGTGAGCTTTACCTTCTCCTTCTACTTCTATAGATCACAAATTCTAATGCTCCCAAAGAAATGAAACATAGACATCTATCTATTTACCATCCCTGAGCCTTAGTAAAAGTTCAGAGTATTACTGTAGAAAGAGTGCCAAAGTTGGAGTCAGACAGACCTGGGTTCAAATCCTACTTCTGACATTTACAGATTCTCTGACCTATGTAAATTGAATGACTTCTCTGAACCTCAGTTTCCTCATTCATCAAATAGGGGTAATAATAGGACCTACCTCACAGTTCTATGGGAAGCTTCAAGTGATTGTTTTCAATGTGTATATGTACACTCAGGGAGATAAACATATTTACATATTTTATCTAAATCTATATTTTCACCTTTGGAAAGAACTCTCAATGTGGAAACTCCCTTTTCTAATGCATGCTGTTGTAGCTCAGTCATTTTTGTCAGTCATGTACAACTCTCCATGACCCTATCCAGGGTTTTCTTGGGAAAGATCCTGAAGTGGTTTGTCATTTCCTTCTCTAGCTCATTTTATGGATGAGGAAACTGAGGCAAAAAGGGTGAACCTTCCCAGGGACATACAGCTAGTAAGTGTCTGAAAACAAATTTGAACTCAGGAAGATGAGTCCTCCTAACTCCAGGACTGGGGTCACCCAGGTTCCTCCTTCTAAAACAAAAGTGCTACATAAAGTCTGAAAGAATTAGTTGGAGAGATTTAATAACTAGGGGCACTAAGCCCAAATGTATCAGAGGTAAGATTTAAATCCAGGTCTTCCTGAGACCTGATTATAAACTATCCATTATCTCAAACCTCTATACAGGTTTCAGTTCTTAAGTGTCCCAAGTTAAGGACCAAGCTTTTTCCCAGCACTGACCCTTCCTTAGTTATCATTATTTCCTTCATAATTTTAATTTTTGAAATCTTCAAGAGTTGAAAGAGACAGTTAAAAGCTCCTTGTTGAATCTGCAGTCTCATTTTCCCATGGCTACCTTTTCTTGTTGCTATTCTCATTCTAATCTTTAAATTGTAATTAGGGAGGGGCACCCCATCTGCTAGGGCAAGACATACTTAATGGAGTGAATAAAGGCTAAGTTGATGAGGTCACTATCAATCAGATGCCTAAACAGGTTTCCAAATTTTAACAGGTCCAGAGAGCTCAAACTGAATGGTGACCAAGCCTTTCACTTTAATTTTTTTTTCACTTTAAATTTAGATACTTGAGTAGTCAAAAGAAATAAAAATCCAAGGACCTCTACCAAATGATGACAAACGCCCTTCACAAAGGTCTCCAAAGTTTATGGAGATTTCACAAGTGATATCACATTTGATCTTTACAACTACCCTAGGAGATAACTTGTGGTACAGTGATCATCTTTGTCCAAACTGAATTCTACCAAACCTTAAACAATTCTCCTTCCTTCTCTAGGTCTCAATCATTTAGTCAGTCAACACGAATTTAATGAAGGACTAATCAAGGACCCAGGGCTGGAAATGCAAAAGAAGGCCAAACCTACTCTTTGCTCCTAGTCTAATGGGGAAGATTGCAAACAACTATGTACAAACAAGATATCTACTGCATAAAATGGAGATCATTTCACTGGTAGAATTACTGGTTTTCAGGGGATTAGAAAAGGTTTCTTGAAGATGGGGTTTTAGTTGAGACTTAAATTCCAGTTGTAGATGACAACCTGAGAAAATACCTTGAGTTGGAGATGGACGCCTTTGGCATGTTCATATATATGAAAGGAGTAAATTGGACTGAAGATCTCCAATCTAAATCTACAATCCTAAGTAACTTGTCCATAATCATATAACTTGGTGTGCATAAGAAGAATGATGTAAACCCAACTGTCTCCTGACTCCATACTGATTTCATCTGATTTGGCTCTTAGAATTATACCAGTTAACTCTGAATTATGGGAAAAGTTAACCATAAAATTAAAAAATGAACTATTCTTTAAAATTTTTCTTGCATGAAGCTGAAAGCATATGTGTGTGTATGTATGTATGTATGTATGTATGTATATAAAGCTCTCCTATTTCCTATTCCCATTTTTCTACAGAAAGGATTAAGCCTCCTTTTCTTAGGAATGTTTCTAGGTCACACATACTTCCCAGAGGCTAGGACAAGGGAAATTTTCATCACCTGGATCACAAATCACGATGTAGCAAAGATAGTGTCAGCACCAGGGATGTAAGAAGTCCATCTGCCATTTTTGACCATGCCATTTTTATACCTATAATGACTAGGTAGGTCTTAGTCTATTCCCTACCAAAACTACTATAGCTCCTACCAGAGGAGAGATTACCTCTTTCAAAGAATAGTTCAAAAAGTCTCACTTATGTATTTTCTTCTTTTCTCCCTACTTTTATTGTCTCTTCAAATAAATATCAACCAACAAGTCAATTAGTAATCATTCCTTATGAACCTGCTCTCTGCCAGGCTAAATTCTAGAGATACAAAAAGAGGCAAAGGCTATCCCTGACTTCCAGAAGCTTTGGAGGAAATTTAAATTTAAAGATCTTAAATTAAATTTAAAGATCTTAAAAATTCAAGCAAAAAAATTTGTTTGGGTATTTAAGCAAATGCTCTGTGCTTTTAAATATGTACCTGGTGGATCCTTTAGTACTTTCATATGAGGTGGAAACTGAGTCATAGACATTTAAATGACTTGGTCAAAGTTATCAATTCAATTACTATATGTTAAATCTCTTTTTGTTCGGGTTTCATATTGGATAAGATTCCATGGGATCTTGAATTCAAGGTCTTTTAACAGGAGACTGGAAATAAATGTCAGAAAGATGGATATTCAGCCAAGATAAAATAGAGAAGTTTTTACTCTTTCTCTCTTCTACTTTCAATAAAGTTGTAATCTAATTATTGTGTAGAGTCAATTCTTTAACAAGGAATGTCCTAAAAGGACCACCAAACAACAATCTAAAATAAAAACAAACAAAAAAAGATTTATGTATCCCATGTGTATTCTTAAAAATCCCATTTTACTCATTCTTCAAACATTACTAAGTTCCTGCTGTTGGCAATGAGCCATGCTGGGCCTTAGAGAAATTACAAAGAGAAATAAAATATTCCCTGCCCACAAAAAGTTATTAAGAGAGTAAAGGTAATAAGGCACATATACAGATGATCATGACATGACCAAGTATGCAAATGGGATGTAAAGAACTTCGATCAAATGAGGGAATAAGGACACCCAGTTGAGGACAATGCAACAGACAGCAAACATTTGTTAAGCACTTAGTATGACAGAGGCTTGGTGTCAAGGGCTGGAATTCAAACACAAACTAAACAAAAGACAGTTCCTACCCTCAAGGAACTTACATTCTAAGGAGAGAAGACAATACATTAAAGGAAACTAATGGGGTAAGGAGGATTATGGCGCAGCAAAGCCTAGAAAGTCAGTGGCTCAACCAGGAAAAAAATGAAGTCTGGCCCTCTTGGGTCCATTCTCAAAATGGAAATCACCAACAGGAAAATGAAGGAAAAATATTTCAGGGAGAAAAAGCCTGGATAAAGGGGACTTTAGGAAGATTCCATGGAAAAAGTAACATTTGAGGTGAGCCTTGAAGAATAGTTTAGACCACCATAGGAAGAAATGAGAAAAGAGGACATTCTGCATATGGTAATGGTGAGAACAAATGTGTAGACACGGGTAACTATTTGTCAGGGGACAGCAAATAATCCAATTTGACTGGTACATGGAAGTCAGACATGATAAAATGAGAAGAGTGCATTGGAAGCATATTGGATAGGACTTTAAAGGCCACAATAAGAATTTTGAACTTTATTCAGTTGACAATAGGGAATTATGAAAGGCAGTTAGGTGGTACAGTGGATAGAGTACAGGCTCTGGAGTCAGGAGGACCTGAGTTCAAATCCAGACTCATCCAGCCTCAACCACTTAATAATTGCCTAGCTGTGTGACCTTAGGCAAGTCACTTAACCCCATTGCCTTGAATCAATTTTTTTTTTCAAAAAAAGGTTATTGAGCAGTGGAGTAACCCAGTTAAGACTGTATAAGATAGGGGCAGCTAGGTGGCACAGTGAACAGAACACCGGACCTGGAGTCAGGAGTACCTGAGTTCAAATGTAACCTCAGACACTTAATAATCACCTAGCTGTGTGGCCTTGGGCAAGCCACTTAACCCTGTTGACTTGCAAAAAAATCCAAAAAATAAACAAACAAATAAATAAACAAACAAACAAATAAATAAATAAGATTGTATAAGATGATCTGGAGAAGAGAAAGACTAAAGACTAGGAGACTACAAAGAGGTTTATAACAATCCAAATCCTAATTTCTACTGCCTGAAAAATCCATCCTCCATAATCTAGTTTCCCCCAGGTCCCAGTTAGAATGGCATGAAAATTTTTCTGAGGGGTTAGTCCTGCCCAGTAGTACTTTTCTCCTATTGCTGCTTTTCTAGGAACTAGCTTTGTTTCCCCTCTTTTAAAAAGGTGTCCTAAAGGCTTTATATTTTGGTAATGTTTCTAAAAAGAACTCGATGAATGACTTCTTGGGGTAGGGAAGAATATCGATGTCTCAAATATTAGTCAATAGAACTAGTACACAGATATTTCATTCTGAAATGTGTCCTTAAAATTCCAAAACAAATAGTAGGCACCTAATAAGTGAGTATTAATTGATTCTCCTCTAGTCCATTTTTAGGTGATGAAGTCTTTTGGCAGTTAAGGCTTCAGAAGCATGTAAAATAAAATATATAGGATTACAACTGAAACTAAAGGTTAATTAAAAACATAGATGTGATTTTTGTTTCCATCCAATAACCCCCCTTGAATCTACAGACCCTTCAAGCCCCAGGTGGGGCAGTCTTACAGAACTGAATTTCTAAATCTACTGCCCCATACAATGGAATGGAAAAATGTTCTGAGTATAGATTGAGAAGACCTTCAGGTCCTGCTTGTCTCTGCCATGTATGTAACCTTGGATAAATCATTCATGCACTCTGAATCCATTTTTTCCTCTTGTAAAATAATAGAGTTGTATTAAATGACCTCAAATGCCCCTTTGACCCTGAATTTCTGATCCTACATAAGATTTGAAGCCTGTAATCCCCAGGAGAGGCAATGAATATTAAAGGAACTACTCAATAATACTATGTTTGATTATGATTCCTTCAGATTTAGATTCCAAAACCATTATCCAGCCAACATGAAGTCCACTGACCCTGTTAAAGATGCAGTTACCACACAGGAAGACATTCTGATTATTCTTAGGGTGGCTACCCAATTCCATCTAACAGGTCTAAATTGATGATACCCAGGTGCAACATTAAGCAACAGGGGAAGCATCTTAGTGGCTGCCTTTTAAACAAAAACATCCTCATGCATAAGCATGTCTTTGAAAAATTAAGGTAAACATCTTCTGGACATATTGCTGTTGACAGCATGTTTCCAATTTGCAACACAAATTCATCGGAAGCTTTTCTGCCAGGGAGTCGGATAGCTCAGGGAATTAGCCATTGGTAATGAGTCAGCTCTCAGTTACCATTTTGAATCCAGCTCAGACCAACCAGTACCCAATTACCTGATGCTTTTAGAGCCCTTTGTAATTTGACCCTGTCCCCTGGATCCAATTTTTCCTGTACAACATTGTGTCTGGGGAGGGAAGATAGGACAGGACAGGGCAAGGCAGAGAGAAATGTCTTGACCATATTAAAACTTGAGTCTTGATCCTGGTTTTGTCCTGGTCCTGGCTAGCTGAGCTAACTAACCCCCTACCCCTCTATTTCCCCCTTATTTCCACCTACAGGTCATTCTTTCCCCTTGGTCTCCTAAACCATCATCCCTCCCCCCCCCCCCGAAAAATAAATTCAGTTTTCTCAGGAGTTATCCTATGGCATAAATTTGCTTTCCATTTGGCCTAGTGCACTGAAGACCTGGAATTTCTTGAACCCAAACCTCCAGAACAGGCTATGGAGGTGGGGGGGATACATCTTCCTCATCTCTCTCCTACCTTAAAAAAAAATGAGTATTTACATCTTCCTTGGATTTTCCAAGGATTTTTGTAATAGAGAAACAAACTTTGATATCCCTTCTTCTACCAATGCATGCCTTTCTCACCTTAGCTGACAGTCTTTGCCATACATCTGTCTCGTGCTTAAAGTCAGTGTCTACAACATTCTCTCTCTCTCTTCTCTTTGCCTGTTAAGATCTTACCAATCCTTTAGAGCGGGGCTGTCCAACCTTACTTTTGAAAGTTTTTATTGTAACAATAAACAGTATATTTTGCTTTTCCATTTTAGGGAGAGTTCTGCCATAGCTCAGCTTTGTTTACTAAAGCATCTAGTAAACCCACAGGTAGGTTGCAAAAAAATCACCCTGCAGGTCACTTGGGACCCATGGGCCACATTTTGAGCAACCCTGCTTTAGAGCCTAATGCCAATGGAAACTCCATTGGGAAGACTTTCTTGAAAATGAAATGATCCTCATTCAAATTGCTGTTTAGTTTCTAGGACCTCAAACATTACGGAGAACTTGGCAAAGGTCTTTTTAATGTGTTTATCATGTGTTATATTTATTGGGGAATGGAACTTCTCCAAGATTATAAGCTTCAGGAGGGCAGGTATTGTTGGATCCTATACAAACCTTCAGAGTAGATCCTTAACAACAGATCTTAAAATAAGTATTTGTTGAATTACATTGGTAAAATATGCCAAGGGGGCAACTAGGTGACACCATGGATACAGGGCAGCAGAGGCAGGAGACCTGAGCTCAAATCTGCCTTTGGACATTTGACACTCGCTAGCTTTGTGACCTTGGACAAGTCATTTAATCCTGATTACTTTGCAAAAAAAAATCTGCTTGTGTTTATCTATATCTATATCTACAGATATAAAGACATATGTATAAAATAAATGCATAGATACAAACATATATACATATATGTGTATAATATGTGCATAGATGTGTGTGTGCCAGAGTTCATGCTCTACTGGCATAATCCAAAGTCACTTTCACCCTAAATTACATAAGGGAAACAAAAAGGAAATTAAAATTATATACACACAATACATACACACCTGATTTTTGTCACACTTAAACATAATAGATGGAATTACACATTTCCAAGAGGACAATATGGCCAAGGCAATGGGACACAGTGGAAAGGATACAGTC
This sequence comes from Macrotis lagotis, assembly GCF_037893015.1. Lineage (NCBI taxonomy): Eukaryota > Metazoa > Chordata > Mammalia > Peramelemorphia > Peramelidae > Macrotis > Macrotis lagotis. The sequence goes on along the minus strand of NC_133664.1, from coordinate 67,929,158 downwards.
CCAGGAATCAAAGAGGTCAAATCCTAGCAAGGTAGTTTCCTCCCTTTTCAGCAAAGAAGTGAACCTCAATAGGTCCAAGTTTCCCCCTGCTAAAGATTCCTTTAAATTCTAAATGCATGACCCTGATAAGTTCTAAACAACTTGTGAAACCAGATAACCCTGGTTTCTAGTGAAGTTCCTTATTCTATTCCTTCTTTCTAATCCTTGAAATCAACTTGGAGCCCAGTTTTCCTATCCTTTCTTTTTTTCCCTCAGGCCTCCTTTTGCAAGTGGAAGTAAATTCCCTACCTGTCCCCAAACTCAGCCCTAGCCAGCTTCAACATTCACCTTAATACAATAGGTGTTAAATGGCCCAGCAGGCCTAAGGAGGCCAAGGTAGGGTTCATTTACATCTCAGAGGAAATTCCAGACTGGCGGTCTCCATTTCACATTCCCCTAGGTCCCTCTCACTTAAAGAAAAATCCATAACTTTCTCACCATTATTCACTAAAAAATGGCGTCAGTTTGGCAGTCTCAGTTGCTGAATGGTGATTTGCAAGTGGCACCTGGACCATGAGAATGGCATGGTGATGGAGAGGCAAGAGGGAAGAGTAACTTCCATTCCTAGGATTTGTTTCCCAATATTTCCCAGGCACCACTGCTCTGAGTCCTTAAATTAGATCATACCTACAAAACAGTACTTGGGTCTAGATTATCTTTACTGAAAGGTCAAAAATTCCAGGTTTTATTTCTAGCATCCTTATCTAGACCAGATGAGTGTTCAATGCTCAAAATTATCCTATAACTATTATAAAGCTTAACTGAGGACTTTGATATTTAGGAGGAATCCTCCAAGAAGCAAATTTATTTAGAAAACTACTGAGTCTTAAAAAAAAAAAAGAAATAGAAAAAGAAACAAAGAAAAAAAAGAAAAATAATTAGTCTTCTTTTCCAAGTGAGTTATCAAAACCAAATTTGGTGTTACAATCTGGTCTGCTCTGTTTTATTTTAGGTATTTGCAGCCATCCTAAGGGAACCATCTTATAGGAAACAGAACATTTTACATTTCCAGTTTTCCTTACCTATTCCAATTCCATATTTATATTGCTCCTTTTCCTTTACACTCCACAGTTTAGAAGAGCAATAATTCTCCCCCATATATCGTTCCACCAACAACCAATTAACAAATGCTCCAAGCAGTGAGCATTCTTGGCTATGGGGCCCAGTCAGTCATTAATTTGGTGAAGGAAGGGCTAACAAACTCATAAAGGGGAACTTGATTTTTAGAAGTTAGTTCAATTTTACATTATTAAAAAGGAAAATGCAGTAAAAATAATAAGGGCATTGCCAAGACTCTATTGCAAAGTCAATTAGTCTCACAAAAAGCCTGGGATTCTGAGATATAGACTTGCATTTGGAATCACTTACCCTATTAAAGCAACTCCAACTATCATCCCTGGCAAATAATATTTCATTGCTAATGTCTAGGGGCCTAATGATTCTTTAGGTTTTTTTTATTCTTTCACCATCTTCAATGCAACAAAATTTATAGCATCTCATATTCAACTATATGCATATATTATATACATACATATACTTCATAATAAAAATTCCATTCAGTGAATACAAAAGTGTAGCTAAATACTTGTTACGTGTATGTGTGTGTGTGTGTGTGTGTGTGTGTGTGTGTGTGTGTGTATGCAAGTTCGTTAAATGCTGTCAAGGGAAGAGGGAAGGGAAAGGAGGGAGAAAATATGGAATTCGAAAATCTTGCAAAAGGGTGTATGCTGAAAACTATCTTTGCATACAGTTGTAATAATAAATAAATTTTAAAAAATAAAAAATAAAGTCTTTTGGGGGAAAAAAACTATTCAAACTTCAAAGTACCAACCTTTAACAAGCTATTGATCAATCTAGTACTCAATTTTATTTTCTGTAAAATGAGAGTGTCAGACTAGATCAGCATTTCTCAAAGTATGGTCCAGGGATTTCTATGGGTCTCCTCATTCTTAGGGGGGCTACAAAGTCAAATCTATTTTCAAAATTATACTATAGCATTCCAATTTCTTTCTTTTTTTTAAGGTTTTTGCCAGGCAAATGGGGTTAAGTGGCTTGCCCAAGGCTACACATCTAGGTAATTATTAAGTGTCTGGCGCTGGATTTGAACTCAGGTACTCCTGACTCCAGGGCCGGTGCTTTATCCACTGCATCACCTAGCTGCCCCTAATTTCTAATACAATAAGCATTGATGGATATTACCTACATATACAAAAGTTCTCTAGGAGGCTCTTGACCATTTTACAGATTTCACAAAGGTGTCCCAAGCCTCAAAACCACTGAGAACCACTGGCCTATATGATCTTAAGACCAGTTCCAGTTGTACCATTCCTGCTTTCTATGATTCGAAATCTGTGTTAAGAATAAGCTGCATTCTAGTTCAGAAGAGTAATCATTCCTACAATTTCACCGCAATAATTATTCAATATCTTAAAGTCTTCATTTTTTCTGACTCTGCTCTTTTAATTAAGACATTTGGGTAAACAGACCAAAGGAAATATACCATTTGTACATCAGAACAGACCTCTAAATGAGAAACATGTTTTTTTGATCAGTTACTGGTAGGCAGAGAATGGTAGACAAGATTCTTTCAGCAGCCCGTTTCTGCAAAGCAATTGCTTTGCCAAATTCATGGATTCTAAGACCATTTTAAAGGGAAAGAACATTTAACCTTATGAAGTTCTAACAGAAACAACCAAAAGAAAAAAAACCCTCAACATTCCTTCCATGGAAACCAAGCTATATCCATTCAGGCACCCCACTTGCTGCCATCAAACCAAAAAGTCCCAACAGATTCTACAGGTTTTCACAAGGAAGATTCAACTCTAATTAACTGTAATCTTGTACATATTGCATTTTTCTGCTGGTTAAAAGACTAGCAGGGGGTGAGGTCTGCAGAAAAAGGAGATTATTAAAACTTTAATAACCTGAGCCTTTGAACCTTTTCAAATTCTTTACAGTTTTCTCACAATTCCATACCCAGATGTCTACATAGAGTTACTGTGCCAAAGTGGGCTTCATGTTTGTGTTTTCATATCTGTTTTCTTGCTTATGTATTACCACTCCCTTTTTTCTTACAAAATAGTAGAATATGCAGGGCTTCTTCCAGGTCTAGGCAAGAAAGTCTAGTTATTCTTAGAGGGAAATTTGCACCAATGATTTTTATTCATTACTAGCATTAAAAATTTCCAACAACTCAATCATTCCTTCCCAGCTGCTAGAGGTAAATTGTTAGGCAGCCTAGCAACGTGGTAGGTTGAATCACAGCCTTCATCTCAATCCACTGACAAAGAAAACCTCAAGCTCTTAAATAGCATTGATTTGGGAAACCTGGACTAGGCTTGTTACAAAGGGAAGACAAAGAATATAGCCCTTAATACAATGAGGAGGTCATTCTTTTCCCAAAGAGGAAGACATTCCAGCAAGTACAACAATTACCCATATCATATTAGGAGTTACTATCCCACAAGCTATAGTTCCAAACCTGGGGATTTATTTTGTACCTATGTAAAAGATTTATGAAATAAAGCTGAAATGAACATTAGCTATCATCTAAATCAAAGCTTTAGATTCAAACTCTTTGGCTTTCTTTGGGTGTTTCATGGTTTGTTATAGAGCGTCTTACATTTTGTATATTATTGGAACTCTTTAAAATGAAAATTCCTTAAGTCTCCATACAACCTACATACATACATTCTGTAATTCATGATATCAGTCTTTTGACTCAACTCTTACCCAGACCTTAATCATTGAATGGGCATGGTCTTAGAAGAACTGAGACCTTAGAAAGATCTTAATTTAGAAAGTCCAAGGTCACCTATTGAGTCTTGGGCCATCACCAGTCATCTTCACTTTTGTCCTGTCAATAGACTTTGACCACTCTGGAGGAGAGAATGAGACTATTGACTCCATACAGTTTTGTCTCACATAAATCCATTTCACACAAAAATTAAGCTATAACCCTCATGACATTATTGGTTCTCTTTAAGAACGAAGGACAAGGGGCAGCTAGGTGGAACAGTGGATAGATCACTGGCCCTGGAGTCAGGAGTACCTGGGTTCAAATCTGGTCTCAGACACTTAATAATTACCTAGTTGTGTGGCCTTGGGCAAGCTACTTAACACCATTTGCCTTGCAAAATCCTAAAAAAAAAAAAAAAAAGAATGAAGGACAAATAACAGTTCCACCTTATTCAAAGGCTCTATTATGTTAAGATATTAGTCATTTACCTATAAAATAAGGCTCTTGAAAAGAGTATCTTTCTGGAATATTCTCAAATATGAAAACAGAAGTGGGAAAAAGTATTCCTTTTTGTAGATTATAACTCACTTTGGAACAACTCAACAACTTCTGAGTAATGCTAGCAAAAAAGAATTCTCTTTTTTGAAGTCAAAAGAGACCGGAGTTTGCTTCCTGCCCCTGCTACTTTCCTGGCTATGTGGCAATAGGCAAGTCACTTAGGATAATAGAATATAGATTTATAACCTAAGAAAACTTAAAGTTTATCTACATCAAGAATTTTTAAACAGAGGTCCATAAGGGGGCAGCTAAATGGCTCAGTGTAGAGCACCCACCCTGGAGTCAGGAGTACCTGGGTTCAAATCTGGCCTCAGACACTTAATAATTACCTAGCTGTGTGGCCTTGGGCAAGTCACTTAACCCCATTTCCTTGCAAAAACCTAAAAAAAAAGAAATTAAAAAAAGAAAACAGAGGTCCATAAACTTGTTTCGATTGGTTTTTATATTTATTTATTTTGATAACTATTTCAATATGATCGGTTTTCACTGTAATCCTGTATATTTTATTTTTATGCATTCACCAGACTGCTAAAGGAGTCCACGATTCACACACACACAAAAAAGTAAAGAATCCCTGATGTAGCCCAAATTCCTTATTTTACAAATGAAGAAAGTAAACGAGACTGGCCCAAGGCGACACAGGTAGGGAGTACTAGATTCGAAAAGAAAAAGCAAGTCCTTGGAACCCAAATCTAGGAAAAACTCTTTACACTCTACGTTTTGCTACCTGCAAGATAGAGATAACAATACCTGTCATATTCACCTCACAAAGGGGTCAAATGAAAAATGTCCAAAAAAATTCTATGTAACCTTACAGTGCTCCCCTGACTACTGTACTGACCATCTCCCTTCTTGTTACTATCATTAAAAAGTAAAACCATTAGCAGGTGATATAGCCTGCATATTTGTAATGAGATGAGTGTATCTTTTTCCTATAAGATATATTTTTAAATAATATAAAAAGAAGTTATTCATTATTATTTATAATTTTTAATATTTCAAATCCCATTATAGGCCATTAACTTTCACAAAAATTTGAGGTGCCTTCCTATTCCCATTGTAACAAATTTGGGAAGAGTGTCTGAAAACAGAATTTGGTTAACCTAACCACAGTTTAGGAGTGTATCTATTAAAGATTAATAAAAGTAAGTTTTGCTTGAAGACTTGGGAAATTCAGTGTGGTCCAGTGGAAAGAACTTTGGATTTAGAATCTCAGTTTTGCAGCGGCTAGGTGGTGTAGTGGATAAAAGCACTGGCCTTGGAGTCAGGAGTACCTGGGTTCAAATCTGGTCTCAGACACTTAATAATTATCTAGTTGTGTGGCCTTGGGCATTTGCTTTGCAAAACCCTAAAAAAATATACTTGTAGAGTCTCCATTTTACCACTTTCTAACTATGAGACCTTAGATAAGTTTATGAAACTCTAGAAGTTTCAGTTTTCTCATCTGTAAAAATAGTAGATTTAATTACATGATGTTTCAGATCTCTTCCAACTCTACATCTAATGATTCAATGATCAAAAGGACTTTAAATTGAAAATGGAAAGGGAAGGGGAAATACCCACATATTTCCATCAAACCAAAAATCCCAAAATTATAATACATATAAAGAAGTATAACAGTGAAAAAGAAGAAAATTGTCAAGATAGAATACTTAAAAGAAACAATAAAACCTATACAGAGCCTCAGATATATTCAAAATAAGGACAATTTTTAAAAATGAACTTGATATAATAGAAAGATATAAATTTGACCTAACTGAACCTTGGTGGAATATGATTTATGTCAAAAGAAAGAAATTAAAGGAATGATAGAATAAATAAAGCCATATAGGCATAGACATATTTTGTTTTTGTAGAGGGCAGTCCAACAGAGAGCATCAGAGTGAGAATCAACAAAGGTAGAACTAGAAATACACTAGAAAACAGATATAAAGTTGGGGATACATTATAGAGACATGATATAGTGGTAATTGAGAAATTCAGCAATCCAGATTTTTTTTTTTAGGTTTTTGTGGGTCTTGCCGAAGACCCCACAACTAGGTAATTATTAAAGTGTCTGAGCTCAGATTCAAACTCAGGTCCTTCTGACTCCAGGGCTGGTGCTCTATCTACTGCACCACCTAGCCACCCCTGATTCAGATATCTTTTGAGTGCTATTCTGGATCTGATGGGGACCAATTTAAAAAATGAGCTATTATACAAGTAGAACTGATAGGAATTGTGGAAGGAAGCAAAAAGTTTACCTTAAATTTCTTGACATTAAGCAAGAGAATGTTTGTCATATTCTGCTATACACCCTACAGATCCTAGGTTTGGGAAGGGTATAGATTTTAAAGGATTCATAAAAAGGATAGGTAGGATCCCATGTCCTAGAATTCTATTTAGGTAAGTCAGTTCAAGAGGAACTTGGAATTTCTGAAGTATGAAATTCCAGTAACACAAATGGCTCCAAGGAAGTAGTAAAAGGAATATGGTCTAAAAACACAAATTCATGAACCAACATAGATATTAAAAGATAAAAAGACAAGAAAAGAAGACAAGAGCAGATAACTGAGGATAAATCAAAACACAAATGTACAGTCCATTAAGGACAGCATCAGAAAAACTAAAACTCAGACCTGAGTGTGACAAAAAATGCTAAAGTATCAAAAAGGCTTTTTTGAGCTACACTGGGGACAAAAGGAAAAATCAAATAAAAAGTAGAAATGCTTCTTGGTGTGACTGGGTCATAGTGATAATGAATAACAGAGAGGATCATAGCATCATAGATTTAGAATTAGAAGTATGTTTAGAGATCCCTGCTAGGGCACAGTGAATAGACTGGACTTGGAATCAGAAAGGCAGGTTTGAGTTCAAATTTAGATTTGGACACTAGTGGTATGACTTCAGGTAAGACATTTAATGTCTGCCTGCCTCAGTTTCCTCATCTGTGAAATGCAGATATAATAACATCTATCTTCAGTTATTATAAATATAAAATGATATGCTATTTGTAGAGTATTTCACAAATCTTAAAACACTAAATAGATGCTAGATAGCAATAAGTAAATAAATGCTGAATTCAATACCTTCATTTTACAGATGAAAAATTGAGGCACAAAGAGGTTAAGTGACTTGCCTAAGGTCATGCAACTAATAAGTGTCTGAGATGGATTCGAACTCAACTCTTCTTGAATCCAAGTTCAACACTATTAATCCCCTTCTTCATCTCCAAATGTAAAACCACTTCAGTATCCTTGTCAAGGAAACCCCAAAAGGGGTCACAAAGAATTAGATACAACTAATTGATTAAACAACAAGGATCTGGAATTAGGAATGATTAGGGAAAGTTTCCTGCAGAAGGTAGGAAATTGCAGGCCTCTTGAATGGATTATGGCACAGTGGATAGTACAGATCGTGGAATCAGGAAGACAAGAATTCAAATCCAGCCCCGGACATATGATACTCACTAGTTGTGTGACCTTGGGCAAATCACTTCATCCTTACTACCTCGCATTCAGATTCATCTCCAATCATCCTGACTTATATCTAGCCTCTGAATCCAAATGGCTCTGAAGGAGAAAATGAGGCTGGTGACTTAGCACAGCCCTCCCTCCCTCCCTCAAATCCAATTCACTTGCTTGATGTGGCATCACCTCTCTGATGTCATAGTCTTCTACTATGAAGGACAAACATCATCATCATCATCATCATCATCAGTGGGCCAATTTCTATTGGAAACCACCACTCTTGGACACACCACTAGAAACCTCCCCCAAGTTGACAATCATCTATTAAGTTCTGGTCTTTCAAACCAGTCAGCCCAGTTCTAATTCCACCTCACCATCATATAATACACTTCTCTCCATCTTGTCTAGAAAGAGAGTTCAAAAGACTTTTGTCAGAGGTTTTTCTTAAATATAGATAAACTATGTCAAAAAGATCTCCCTGCTTTTATCAGTGCAAAACCCTCTTTTAAAAGGAAATAAAGTTAGTCTGTTGTGATTTATTCTAGTTGAAGCCGTTAGCTCATAGTGATCACACCCTTTCTAGATGTTCAGAAATCATCCCTTTAGTCTAAAACTCTAAAGAATTCAAAAGTAAACTCAATGACCTATATTTACAAACTTCTCTATTTTTTGAAAAAAATAGAGACAATCTTTATCCCCTCTGCAGGCCAGGAGCACCTTTCTCACTCTCCAAAAATTTCTCTAAAACCACTGACTATCCTCTGAACACTACATTGAGCTCCCCTAAAACAGTATCTTGAATTTTTTTTGAAACATCTTTGATTTCAATTCTATATTGAATACATCATTTCTGTTCTATCTTTTCCATTTTTCTTAATAAAAAAAAAACAAGCAAAATGAGTGTGGTGGTATTGCCTTCTCTCCATGGTCTCTTTGTCCTTTTCATATTAAGATCCTCCTCTTTTTCCTCAGTATTAATTTTTAAACATCCTGTTTGGTTGTTCTTATTACTCCTTACCAGACTCAATTCAGTTCCTCCCCTTGGTCTTTACAGACAGTTCCACCTCATTCTGAAGATTCCTCTAGTCTGCATCTCAGCACACTCTGCATTCAGCTTTGGTAACATGTCAAACCACAAGTACAAAAAACTCAGAGGGATCAACTGAATTTGTTTGTTGTACTGGAATTTTGTTGTAAAAGAACATCAGCCAAGTCTTGAACAATGTGTTATTATCAGTATATGTCATATAGAAATTTTCATTGTAATAATATGTTACAAAAGAAACTACCCTCTCCATCATTTTGTGCTCCCCAAAATGTGGCAATATTTTGTTTGTATACAGGTTGACTCCCTGTTTAGATTCTAAGCTCCTCAATTTAAAAACGGATAGTATGTCTTTTGTGTTTATCCTACCCTCCTACTACCCACTCAGATTTCCAATACCTAACACAGCACTCCACATAAAGAAAGGACTCAACAAATATTTAAGTGATGAATAAGTTCTCCTAAAGGACTCCTAAAGATTTGAAATTTAAGGAGTCACATTAATGGCTCTGTCTTAGAATTTTTTTTCCTTTAACTGTTAATTCTACTGTAAAATGGGAGTAAAGCTGAAGAGAATAAACTTCTATGACTCTTGGTTCTATTAATGCTTTTTTTCCAATGATTTGGGAGCCTTATTAATGGCTCTGGTTAGAATTTTCATTTTTTCTTCATTTAACTATTAATTCTTCTGTAAAATGAGAGAGGTTGAAGAGAATGACATTCTAGATGGGACCTTAAGTAAGGTCTTTCTGGAGTCAAGAGCTAGACCTTCAAATCTCTTCCGAGTTAAAATTAATTTTCTTCTGCCTCAGTTAATTCACTCATAAAATGAGGGGTTGAAGCAGAACCTCCCCCATCACCGCCAAAAAAAACCTGCTCTTCTTTGGAGATAACTGCATTCCTCCATACCTCTATCCAGTTGTAATCCTGTGATACATTGAACTCCTCACCATCTATTTCAATGAAATGAATAAAACACTGATTTTTTGGAGTCAGGAAGACATTAGATAACAAATTAAGCACGTTGCCAAACTTCTCTGAGACAATTTATCTATCTTTAAAATGGTGATAATAATAGTGTCATTGAGAGGATCAAGTGAATATATATATGCATGCATGTATGTATCTATGTGTGTGTATGTATGTATGTATGTATGTATTGCTTTGAAAACTAAGGTGAATCATCCTAATTCTAATTCAAATCCATCTTTCACCTGTACTATTCGTCTCCCTAACTCAAGTTCCTCCTCATTCCAATTCACCCTCTACATAGCTGCCATTGCTATTTTCCTAGAGCACGAATTTAATTCTGTCACCCATCACCTCAGGTTTCTAAGTAAACTCTAGTAGTCCTCTATTACCTCTATGACCAAATATAAACAGAAGTGTTTGGTATTTTAAAACAAGTGCCCAGGATGGAGAGCTTAGTATCTCCAATCAAGGTTAAATGCTAGAAATGCAAATAAAAGAACTCAGAATCTATATAGCCTTGTTCATAGTCAGATCTAAGAAAAAGGTTGGATAACAACAGCAATAATGATAGCATGTATAAAGTGCCTACTAAGTTCCAGAAATTGGCACTTTACAAATATTATCTTATGTGATCACAGGGAAAACCTTAAAGGTAAAGGAAACAGGTCTTGGGAAAGCCCAAAAAAAGTTTACTAAAGAAAAGAATTACTTAAAAAGTAAAATCAGTCAAATGTAAAAGGAGGTTCAAAAGGTCATGGAAGAAAATAATTCCCTAAAAACTGGAATGGAGCAAGCAGAAGCTAATGGCTCTGTGAGAGAATAAGAAACAATAAAACAGAGTCAAAAGAATGAAAGAAAAAGAAGGGCATGTGAAATAGATGCCTAATTGGAAAAACAACTGACCTAGAAGATAGTTTGAGGAGAGATAATTTAAGAATTATTAAACTACCTGAAGCCATGATCAAAATTTTTAAAAAGCATAGGCATCATATTTCTTTTTTTTTTTTGCAAGGCAAACGGGGTTAAGTGGCTTGCCCAAGGCCACACAGCTAGGTAAGTATTAAGTGTCTGAGACCAGATTTGAACCCAGGTACTCCTGACTTCAAGGCCGGTGCTTTATCCACTACACCACCTAGCTGCCCCGGCATCATATTTCAAGACAATCAAAGAAAACTATCCTGATCTCTTAGATCCTTAGTGTAAAATAACAATTGAAAGCATCTACTGATCATCTCCTGAAAAAGATCCCAAAATAAAAACAAATTATAGAACTACCAGGTCAAGGAAAAAACATTACAATCATCCAGAAAGAAACAATTCAAATATCACTCAGAATCACAGAAATTTAGCATCTTCCACATTAAAAAAATTGATATTTTGTAAGGCAAAAAGAGCTAGGGTTACAGTTAAAAAAAAATAAGTATAATCCTTCAGGTGGAAAAAAAAAATGGACATTTAAGGAAATAGAGAATTTCCATACATTCCTTATGAAAAGACTAGAGCTGAAAAGAAATTTTTATGTTCAAAAAGAAGGCTCAAAAGCATAAAAAGACTAAACATAAGGGTTTCAATAAAGTTAAACTATATACATTCCTATGTAGGAGAATGATACCTGTAACTTCTAAGAACTTTATCATTAAGATAATTTAGAAGGAGTCTACATAGAGGGCACAGGTATAAGAATGATCTCAAAAAAAGAGGAATGCACTGGGAGAAGGAGAGAAGAAATGATAGGAAAGAAATTTTCTGATACAAAAGAGGCACACAAGAAAAATCTTTTTATAGTAGAAGGGGAAATGGGGGAGGTAGCAGGCAATGCTCAAACCTCACTCTCAGAATCGGTTCACAAAGGGAAGAATACACAAGACATCCATCTTAGTCAATTTGGAAACGGAAAGGAAAGTAGTCAAGAAATATGGCAGAGGGTGGCTAAGGTGGTACAGTGGATAAAGCACCCACCCTGGAGTCAGGAGTACCTGGGTTCAAATCTGGTCTCAGACACTTAATAATTACCTAGCTGTATGGCCTTGGGCAAGCCACTTAACCCCATTTGCCTTGCAAAAAACCTAAAAAAAAAAAAATATGGCAGAGAGGTGATAAAAGAGAGAGGGAAGATTAAGGGAGGCAGTGGTCAGAAGCAAAACAGACTTTGAGGAAGGATAGGATCAGAGAGAGAGAGAGAGAGAGAGAGAGAGAGACAAACAAGAACAAGACAGGATGGAAAGAAATACACAGTAATCATTACTGTGTGAATCGAATGAGTTAACCCATAAAACAGAAGTTATAGTGGATAGCAGAATGGATTAGAAAACAGAATCCCAACAATGTGATGTATATAAAAGATACACTTGAAATAGAAAGACACAGAGTGAAAAATAAAGGCCTGAATAGAATCTATTGCTTCAGTTGAAGTAACAAAGGCAAAGGTAGCAATAATGACCTCAGAAAAAGCAAAAGTAAAATTTTACCTAATTAAATGAAATAATCAGAAATACAATATTTTGCTAAAGGATATCATATTCAAGGAAGTAATAACCAAAATGTTTAAGGGAAAACTTCTCTGGCAAAGGTTTCATTTCTCAAATAAATAGGTAACTGAGTCAAATTTATAAAAATAAGACCTCTTCCCCAATGTATAAATGATCAAGGAATATGAATATGTAGTTTTTAGAAGAAATCAAAGTGGATAGTTATATAAAATTTCTTTAAACTACTGTTAATTAGAGAAGGGCAAATTAAAACAATTCTAAATTACTACTTCTTACACCTATGATAAATGATAAATGCTGGAGGGAATGAGGGAAAATAGGTACATTAACACTGTTGGTGGACTAGCAAATTGATCCAACCATTCTGGAGTACAATCTGGAACTTTTTCCAAAGGAATATCAATCTGTGTATACCCTCTGATCCAGCAAAGGTATATATTCCAAAGACATCAAAGAAAAATGAAAATGAGCTATATGTACAAAATATGTGTAAGCCATTCTTTTGTGGGAGCAAAGAATTAAAAATTGAGAGGATGTTCATCACTTGGAAAATGACTGAATGAATTGTGGCATATGATTGTGATAGGTTTCTATTGTGCTACAAGAAATAATTTGGGGGATTAATTTCACAAAAACCTGTCAAGACATATATATATATATATATATATATATATATATATATATATATATATACTAATACGAAGTGATCTAAAGTGAAGTGAGAAGAGCTGGAAGATCATTGTACACAGTAACAGCAATGTTGTAATGATGATCAACTGTGAAAGACTTGGCTACTCTGATCAATAGAATGATCCAAGTCAATTCCAAAGGACTCATGATAAAAAAAAAAATGCTACCCACCCCCATTGAGAGAACTAATGAGCTCTGAGTACAAACTATAGTTTTCTAGCTTTCTTTACTTTTTTCTTTTTCTTTTTGTGATATGACTTATATGGAAAAATATTTTGCATAATTGCATATATAATTGATATCATTTTTGTTACCTTTTCAGTGGATGGGGGAGGAGCAGGAGGAAGGGAAAGAATCTAGAACTAAAAATATAAAAAGAAAAGAATGTTTAAGACAAAATTTAAACAAAGAATTTAGGGGCAGCTAGGTGGCACAGTGGATAGAGCACTGGCCCTGAAGTCAGGAGGACCTGAGTTCACATGCAGCCTCAGACTCTTAATAATTACCTCGCTATGTGGCCTTGGGCAAGCCACTTAACCCCATTGCCTTGCAAAAAAAAAAAAAATTAAACCTAACAACCTCTCTAAAATCACCAGAATAAACCAAAAAGAAATCAGTGATTTCCATAAGACCACAAGAAATAGTAGAACTAAATCAAAAGAATGAAAAAAATAAAAGGAAATGTAAAATATCTGATAATAAAAAACCAACCTGGAAAACCAATCAAAGAAAGAGAAGTTGAGGCCCAATAGTCTTCCTAAAACCATTATTTTTAAAAATCCTGGACACTATATTTAAGAAATCATAAATGGATATTTCCTAGGTCAATTAGAACCAGAGAAAAAAGTAAAGCTGGAAAGAATGCACTGATGGTCTCAAGAGAGAAATCACAAAAGGAAAAGCTCCATGAATACTATAACCAAAATCCAGAGCTCCCACATCAAACAGCGATGCTCAGCAAGAATCCAGAAAGAGTATGTGTACCATGGAACCATGATCATCCAAGACCAGAGAAGGTTTTGGAATACAATGTGATAAATGGCAAAAGATACACACCCAAAATGAAGTTTAATGTAATCAGATGAGGGAGAGGAATAAGCTATAATTAAAGAGAGGATTTGCAAATAATACATCAGGGAGGTAAAGTGGATATCAATAGTGACAGAGAGAGAGAGAGAGAGAGAGAGAGAGAGAGAGAGAGAGAGAGAGTTTTTTAAATACCAAAAAACCCCAGAAGGAAACAGAAATAAGCAAGACAGTTTTAAAAGTAACATGTGGAATTTATTATATACTTTTTAAAGCAAGAGCTAGAGAATAGAGATTCACAGTTTCATAAACAATTCTTTTCATATTCTGATGTGTATATGAAAATACAGTACTCTTTCTTTGTGTATGTTTGTGTTTGATGATGGTTTTCGTCCCTCATTCTTGAAATGACATCAGGGAGGTGATGCCATGACATGCAAATGAATTGGATTTGAGTGAGGAGATGCAGGGTTTAGTCACCAGACTCATTTTCTCCTAGCAGGAATTTTAGCAGGTATTTGAAGGAAGCCATAGAAGCCAAATGGGAGAATGAAAAGTCATAATAAAATCCTTCACCATCTTGGTCACTTCCTCTGGACACTCTCCAAGTGAGTCTCCCTTCTAAAACTGAAAAGTGGGCATTATACATCACGTGTGATTGGGCAAACACAAATGTAAGGCTTTAAGATAAAAGAAGGAGGGATTTTTGATGGTAAGCTTTTATGACTTTAGAGTTTCTCCAGGATCCAGCTCTACTTGTGTGGCCCCCAGGGTAACTGCCTTTTGGAAAATCTATATTTAAGAAGTTTTCCAAACAATCTCAAGGCAGAAAGAACAATGTATGTTTTCTGGATAGTACGTATCCTTCACTTTCAAGTATTATGTTTAGTTTATGAACATTCATCTACCTGGACTGCTACTGGGCCAGAGTCATGAAGAGACAGCAATGCCAGAGCAAATGTGACAGAAAAACGGGGAGCAAAAGGAAAAGGGTGTGGCATGGGGCAGCTAGGTGGTACAGTGGATAGAGCACTGGTCCTGGAGTCAGGAGTGCCTGAGTTCAAATCTGGCCTCAGACACTTAATAATTACCTAGCTGTGTGGCCTTGGCAAGTCACTTAACCCCATTGCCTTGCAAAAAAAAAAAAACTTAAAAAGGATATGGTATAGGGTTTTATACATCAAAAGCCAAAAGGGTCTTCAGGTATCATCTAGTTTAGTTCCCTCATTTTACAAAAGAACATAATTAAAGCCCAGAGCAGTCAAGTGATTGGCCTGAAATCACATAGAGAAATAGTGGCCAAATCTGAATAAGTGGGGTCTAGTATTCTTTGCATCAGCCCTACAGAATTTTGACTTTATCCAGATTTATTCTAACTTTATCCACTTCAATACTTTAATGCAACTAAAGAAGCATTTCCCTCCAGGAGAAAAGATCATATCCAAAGCCCATATTTACATATGGAGTAATTCTTGTCTGTCACCTCCTAGAAATCCACCACACCAGACTCTATTCAACAAGCTGGAGATCTTCAGCTAGGTCTTTTAACATCCCTGGTGTTCCATTGGTGCCCTGGGGCTATCTCCTTACCTGACAAGCTCACCTTTTCTAATATTAGATTTTGTGGTTGATATCTTTTACATCACTTGCTGCATGAAACATGACCAATAATATACTGTAGCCAGTACCCACCATATGTCTCCATTGCCCTTTGGTTCACCTGAGTCAAATCCACAAGCATTTGTTAAATAATAATTTTTACTCACAATGTTGATTCTTTGGAGAACAGTTTTTCATTGATTTGTGGCAATGAAGCACCACTGGGAGAATGTTGGTGTCAAAAAGAAGAGATTTGTGTGTCAAGGAGAAATTTGGGGTGACGGAAAGTGTGAAGCTATTTTCCAGATGTTTTCCAGCCTACTCTCTTTTTAATTCTGGTTCCAGATCATTGTCCATCTGCAGTGCCTTTGCAATTTACATAACTAACAATAACAGCAATAATAGTTTTAGATTTGCAAAATACTTTACAAACATCATATCATTGATATTCACAACAAACTTGGGAGGTAGGTGCTCTTAATATCTTCATTTTGCAGTTAAGGAAACTGAGGCAGGTAGGAGCTCAGGGACTTGCCCAGGGTCACAGCAGGTAAATAGTTGAATTAGGATTTGAACCCAGGTCTTCCTGTGTCCGGATTCAATGCTTTATCCACTGTGCCATCTCGCTGCATTACATTGTTGTACCAATTCAATTGGTTACCCAAATAACCATATGTGGTAAATGTGCTTCATTCCCTCGTTTTCCTCTGAGCTTACTACAAAATATCCACAGATTGCCCTTAAATTTTATTGAAGAGGTCCCGCAAGACTCTGAAGCTTGATATATAAGCACAATGTCATCTGTAAACAGAAGCATCTGGAGAACTTCACTATCCAGAAAGAATTCATCTTCTGTTTGGACTCTGCATAAAGCATGCTCCATGAAAATGGCAAATACCTTTGGTGAATATTTGTCTTGTTTATTATACCTTACTTAATATTAGTCATCAGATGAATATCGCATAATGTTTTCTCTGTGACTTCATCTATTGAGAAATCTTGTAGAATCTTAATATACACAACTGAAGGCGAGTTTTTAAGGCTTTGTTTTGCTTTGCCAAATCGAAAGCTTTTTGCAATAATAATAAAATAATAAACACTGAAGATTATTGTTATTGTTGGAGTCTGAGAATGCCCAGGTTGAAAAGTGGGATAGTCATACTCTACAAAGTATGTCAAGATCCAGATGCCAATCTTTCTGTGGACTTTATTTAAAAGATATTGAGATGTGTCCACCAGTTGTGTGGAAGGAGGTTTAGCCTGGGAGTTGTAGTTAGAAGAGTGACTCCTCCTGGAGAGCATCAAAGTTTATTTAAAAGAGGAAAGAGTAAGTAGAACATATCAAGGAAGAATTTATTTTTCAAGATTTATCTACATTCTTGTGTTGTACTACAAAGTTGCTATTTAAAGGGGACTTTTTATGCAAAGATAAATGAGGGAAGACAGTAAAAAGATCAAAGGCATGAATCAAGTAACAGGTAGTTTTATTCTCATAAAGAAAGGGAATTCAGGAACAGTTGAGAGGCATAGTGGAGAGAACACCAGCCCTGGATTCAGGAAGACCTGAGTTCAAATCTAACCTCAGACATATGGCAGTAATTAGTTATGTAAACCTAGGCAAGTTACTTGATCCTGATTACCTTGCAAAAGGGGGGAGGGGCAAGAGAAGGATTATAAGCAATTAAAAATTATATAATGATTATAAATCATTGAGTAGTAATATTCAAGTCTTATTAGGACATTTGTAAAGGGCCTACTCATTAAGTATTTTACATTTCACTTGATGATCCATGACAAGAAGGCATTTTCTTTACGGATTGTCTGTGTGATTATCTACTTAGCTTTGTTTCTCTGTCTCTCCATCTCTCCCCTTCTCTCCATTCTTCTCTCTCCTCCCTTTTTCCTCCCTCTCTTTGTTCCTTTTTTCTCTCTCCCTTCTTTTTCCTTCTTCTGTCTCCTCCAGCTCCCTCTTTTTCCTCTCTTTTTCTCTTTTTTCTCCCTTCTCCTTCTCTCTTTTTTCTGTCTCCTTCCCCCCCTCTTTTTCCTTGATCCTCTCTCTCATTATCTTTTCTTCTCCTTCTTCTTCTTCTTCTTCTTCTTCTTCTTCTTCTTCTTCTTCTTCTTCTTCTTCTTCTTCTTCTCTCTCTCTCTCTCTCTCTCTCTCTCTCTCTCTCTCTCTCTCTCTCTCTCTCTCTCTCTCTCTCTCTCCCCCCTATAATTGCTCCTATAATCTATATTGATTTTCAGGAGTCCTCCAAGAAAAGGAAAGATTCTAGCTAGCTTTCAAGATTTCACAATACTCTGAACCCATCCCAGACATAGATTTGCCTAGGAAACCTTATATTAACGGCCTCTGACCCAGTGGTGGTGATGGTGGGTTTAGAGAAGAGTATTCATTCTACTAATCCTTCAGAGTTCATGGAGTTATCCTTACACTTCAAGGTCAGAAGAAGGAACAAAGATTATTTCCACTAAATCATACATCTAAACAAGTTTCTCTACACTGGCATAGTGGGTCATCTCCTATTTTCCTAAATGATGGTCTTTCTTAAGAGGATTCTTTCCTCCCTTGACAATCTTCTTCCACTTTGCTCCACTCCACCTATTTTATGACCTTCTTTGCTATTCCATCACATCACATCAGATGCCCCTGCTGCCCTAGAATGTTCTCTATTCTCCCCTTCATCTCCTAACTTCCCTGGCTTTCTTTAAGTCTCAGCTAAAATCCTATTTTCTGAAAAACACTTTTCCTCCCCCTCCCATTCACACTGTAAATATCTTTTACATAAATAGCTGTCTTTTTGTTATATCCTACAATAGAATGTGAGCTTTTTGAGGTCAAGCAATGTTTTTAACTAATCTTTATATCTCTAAAGCCTGCCACACCAGTAGAAGCACTGGTCTTAGAGTCAGGATGATGGAAGTTTGAATCCAGCCTCAGACACTTGCCACTTACTAGCTGTGTGACCTTGGGGAAGTAAGTTAACCCTAATTGCCTTGCCTCAAGGACCATCTCCAGTAGTCCTAATTCATGTCTGGACACTGGACCCATGTGATTCCAGAGGAGAAAGTGAGGCTGGTAACTTAGCACGGCCCCCCCCCAGTTGAAATCCAATTCATGTGCTTGTCATGGCCTTGCCTCCCTGATGTCATGGTTTTCTTCAAGAATGAAGATCAAACAATAGCAACATATCCATTAGAATATCATGTTCTTGAGTACAGAAATGAGTTTTGCATATGTCTTTATCTCCAGAGCTTAATTCAATGAGTAAGTGCTCATTAAATTGAACATTTCTGAAAGTACCAACAAAGGATTCGCAGTCCCTTCTTTGGAGGGCAATGAATTGAATTTTCCTTCTAATCTGAGCCTTCAAGACCAAGCCCTCTGTCAACAATGCCAGTTGATATTCTAGCAGCTCAACTCTTGGCTTTTTGAAGGGGTCTAAGCTCTTCCCAAAGAGTTTTAGGGACACAAGGTACAAGAAGAACTCAAAAGCTCTGAAGCAACAATTTAAATTATTGTACCAAATCAGCATGCCATGTTTTCTTTGACTTACTTGTAAAATGACCATTAAAAACAGGAAATTAAGCCACAAGAAAAAGAATTTCAACAAATTAAAATAATGTTCCTGCTCTGTCCTGAGCCCACCAAAGCCAGGAATTTTACAGGCACATTTGACTCTCTACTCTTAACTTGCCCTCTTGGGCCAAGGAATTAGAATGGAGCAATTTTGCATCAGGTCTGAGCAGGAATTTCCACTCACTAAAAGGCTGGGCCTAGGACAAGAGTTTCCACTGTGAGTTTGATTGATTGGTTTTCAACTTTTTTCATTGAGTCATTTTGAATGAAAGTGTAGTATTTTGTTGTAAAGAATCTTGAAAGAACACCTTCACACTCAACCTCATTTCATGGTGCAGAATTGGGCTTCTGCCTTAGCCTATCTTGGTGATTCTACAGCCTTATTCTATCACAATTCCTCTTCTCCTTTCCTTCATTCTCACTGCCCTTCCCCTCATCCGATTTTTCAATCAATGTTACGATGTTTGTTAAGTGTTTATAAGATGCCAAACACTGATCTGGGTTCATGTTCTCATGCCTAAATTACTATAGCAACCAACCTCATTGGTCTCATTGATTTTGGTCCTTCTTCTCTCCAGACTATCTTAACTTCCACTAGCAGACATCTTCCCAAAAATCACTTTCATCATAGGATTTGAGAATTTAAAACTGGAAGAGACTGGAATACAAGGGCAAAAGTTACTGCCTTCAGTATGGGTATAGTATGTATTCTTAACCTAGATTCTTGGGGAAAGAAATTGGAAAAGATTGGGGGGAGGGAATTCTTGAGGAAAAAATTACATCTTTTTTTAACTATCTTCTAACTGAAATTTAGCATTTATATTATAAATGCAGGCAACAAACTACAGAAATAATAAGTTTCACCAAACTATCAAAGGCATCCAAGACAAAAAAAAAAGATTCTTGCCCCTCCCAGGTGAAGTTCATAACTTCTAATCTCATCATCATGCTGCCAACTGAAGCCTTGATTGCCACCACCTCCCTAGGGTTCTTCTTCCCTCTGATTGGAGAGCTCAAGAACAGAGGACTAAATTCAATACTTTCTTTTACTGAGGGCAGAAAATGGACTCTTCACTTTTCATTTTCTTCTCTGCCTTGTTGCAATTCCATGGAACTAGAAACATGGCAGGGAACCCCAAGTATTTCTTTCCCCCACCTTCTTGCCTCCTTTTAAATGTCTCCTTTCATTGGATTGTAAGCTTCTTAGTGGAATACCTGGCAAAAATGAGTAATAAATATTGATTGGACTGAATTGGATTGTTCCCAGAATACAAGGCACATCATATCTGCAGATAAGCAAATATAAAATATATGTGAAATAAACATAGCTAATATTTAAAACTATTAACCTAGAAGTCATAGAGAGGTCACAATCTGTGTAATTAGCAGAGTCACGGTTCCAAGTCACTAGGTTAATAAACATAATATATTATAGAAAAGTTTCCATCAAAAGTAGTTTTATTGGATTTTATTTGGTGTTTAATAAGAAATTGCTTGGAAAACTCTGTTTTGTGAAATCCTCATTCCCTAACAGTGTGTCAGTACTTCAATCTGGACATTCTTAACTGCTAGAAAGAAACAGATATGTGACAGGTTGGTTCAGCCCTTATCATCACAAGAAGAAGATGATTCATCCAGTTATGATCCAGCACATCCAACCAGATGCTATAAGTCTCCTAACCAAGTGGAATGCTGTCATTCAAGAGCTGCAGGTAGCACTTGAGAAAATTTTCTACCCAGATGCAATAGAGGAATGGCTGGAAGAAAACATCCATCCCACCATCGAGAAGCTACAGCAGCTATTTCAAGATTTAGATGCAGCAATAGCAGTTCAGTCTTTACCATGGAAGTAACCTATCTTATGTGGAAAGCTTACCCGCCACTAACCTCATGGGGATTATTACAAATGGCTAAGACCAATCATCTTAAACATGAAAGCAGTGCTGAGGGGAGGGGAATAGGGTTGGGAGGATTCCTGTGAGTATGATTGAAAAATCTGATGCTAGGTCAAAATCTGAAAAGACATTGAGGCATGAAGGCTGGATATTGTGTTAAAAGCTATTACTATGCAAGGATGAAGCTGAATTTATTATGTCACAAGTGAATCCAAAAAATTAGAGGTGTGGCAATCATAGTTTCCACAAGGCAGCAGTTAAAAAAAAGTAAAAGTAAAAAAGCCAAAAAAAAAAAAAAGGTAACCAAGGAAATTACATTGTTTGAAATGCTATAAATAAATAATGTTAATACTAAAATATATGCACAAAAACAGCAAAGCATTCAAATACTTGAAGGAAAAAATAATTGAATTATAGGGTGAAATAGACAACAAACTTTAAGAGTTGGGAATCTCAATGTGTCCCTTTCTACCTTTCTTTACAAATGTATCAATAGAAAAATCAGATATGATAGACATGTGGTAATTAATGGATGGAAAGAGAAAGGTAAAAGTTCTCTGCTATGTATGGTACCTTTACAAAAACAAATGAAAGTTTAAATACATCCTTTATTGAATGGTTCATTGACAAAAAAAAAATCTGGACATTCTTTTTACTGACAGATGACAACTCATCCTTACAAGACAATCTATGAGCATTTCAGGAACCAACAAATCACCTTGTGTCCAACTTTCTCAAACTGGGAGAAGCCGGTCCCATATCAACAGCCCTGGATCTCAGACAATGGACACCTAGTTAATCTGTCATTAGACTTGTACTTGAAGACTTTCCAGCTTGGTTGAGACTGCCAGAGCTTGAGCTCCATTGGCCTAAGAGCTCAGGGTCATCTCCATATCCTGCTGAGACATCATCAATAAACATTACTCAATAATAGGTGGTGCAGTGGATAGACTGCCAGGTCTGCAGTCAGGAAGATGAGCCTTCCTGAGTCTAAATCTGGTCTCAGATACTTACTAGCTGTGTGATTCTGGGCAAGTTACTTGACCCTATTTGCCTCCATTTCCTCAAATATAAAATAAGCTAAAAAAGGAAATGGCAAACCATTCCAATATCTTTGTCAAAAACACCCCAAATGGTGTCACAAAGAGTCAGCCATAACTAAAAACTGACTAACAATAATTGGGAATATATGAGGCATACTATCTTATACTTCTTTGTACATATGTTGCCTAGAATCATGTTGACAATACAATCTGTAATCAACAAACATCTGTTGAACAAATGAGTAGGAACTATCTATTATAACTTCTCAGCATTTAGTCAAGAGAGACCACTCCTACCCTCTCTTCCAAATCTAAAGACTGATCCCAGAAATAATGTTATAGCTTGTGAACAGTCCATGTATGTACATTTTGGTGGTTAACCAGGTTTCAATGCACATGATAAGAGCCAGCCTTGGTAGTCAAGTTGATGGTAGCTACCAGTCATCAATAAGCCTTGGCCATGGGTCACATAGCAAAATTCTTTTTATTCCTCATAATTGGAGCTCCTGCTTAAGAACCTAGGTGACTCCCTATGATTGGCATGCAGCAGCATTCTTGACTTGAAATTTATTTTGTTTTTTAACAGGAACCCTTTCCTTGGTCTTCTTTGTTAAGGAAAGCCTCATCAAGGAATAAGATTTCAGTATATGATTAGGAATCACTTGTGATATTTATGTGATAGTTTTCATTGTACAGTGCTGAAGTCATTCAAGATCCAAGTATTCACCTGAGTCCATGATACTAACAAGTCATCTGTCTCATAGGACTACCTCCTCACCAGATAGTTTAAATAAAGAAAGGGTTCCAAAGTATTTGCATTTCAGAGACAGTCTGGAAACAAAAGAAATAGGAAAGGGAAGGGAAGAATTTTTGTCTGTGTTCACATCTGACAAAGCAAAAACCATTTTAACCATTTGGTTTCATTTTCTTTCTTGATCTCCAAACATAATTGAACTCTGAACACCAGAAATGAAAACCAGAGTTCCTTCCTCATTATCCCTTAAATCTATTCCAGCTTCTTCCCTGAATGGTAGTATCAAGCTGATGGTGAAGCATCTGGGAAACTCATCTCAGTGGTATTGATCACCCCTAAAATACTCAGGTCTCTTAGAAAAGAAAACCATGTAAAGAAGAAGAAATGTATCATTCAAGAGGCCCTAGGCAAGCAGCTTTTCAGAAACAATTATCTCATACAAACTGTAGATACAGTTTTTTTCCCCCTCCTTTTGGCAAGGGAGCCTTTAAGAAAAGTGATTTACTGTTGCCTAATAGGATTAAATTCTTAACTGAAGCATTTTTGTCTAATCCATCCACTACTTTCTAATCCCTCATGAGTCAGAGAACCTAAGGAAAAGTTTCTACTTTGAATCAAAAGCAACAGTCTTCCATTCAACAAAATTTAAGAGTAGGCCCCACATCTCTCAGACTAAAGGGCCCCTCTTCTGATGTGACAAGGCCAGACTGAATGTCAAAGTGGCAACAAATCTACAAGGACTTTTGGATCGTTTTAAGAATACCAAATTATCTAAGGACTTCCTTCATATCCTTGGTCAGCTGGATGACCCTTTCTTGCTCCTTGGCTCTTCCAACTTCACAGTAGAAGTAGATAGCAGCTAGATGGTGCAGTGCGTAGAGCACTAACCCTGAAGTCTGGACCTGAGTTCAAATCGGACCTCAGATACTTACTAGCTGTGTGACCTTGGGTAAATCGCTGATTGCCTCACACCCAGGACCATTTCCAATCATCCTGATTCCTATCTGGACACTGGACCTAGATGGCTCTGGAGGAGAAGGTACTCAGCACATTTGATTTCTCATTCAAATCCATTTCACAACCTTGTTATGGCATCACCTCCCTGTTGTCATGGCCTTCTTTGTGAATGAAGGACAAACATCATCAGAAGTAGAGGTGACTCCATCTGCCCCAAAATAATATTTATGAGATCTTGAAAGCCAAGGGTTCCCTATAATGTGCTCCCAGAGTGGTTTTGTTTTCCACAATTATAATTTTGCTTTGAAAATCCCTATGAAAATCCTTGCTTGCATGTTAACCCCCCCCATTAGATTGTAAGCTCCTTGAGGGCAAGGACTATCTTTTGCCTCTTTTTGTATCCTTGGTGTTTAGCACTTAATATCAGAGGCACTTAATAAATGCTTACTGAATTGTAATGAATTAAATTTATTGAATTTTTGAATAAAGCATTGTAGTACAATGAGAGAAATACTATATTTGAAGTCAGAAAACCAGAGTTCAAATCCCAGCTTCAGCAGGTACTCTCTGTGTGTGATTTTATTTTTCAAGACTTCTGTTTTCTCATCTGTAAAAATGAGAGGATGGATTTTCTAATTTTTAGCATCTCTTTCAGCTCTAAATCTATGATGCAGGACTAGAATATTCACTTAAATCCTATTATTTTCTTGGGGGGGGTTGCAAGGCAATGGGGTGAAGTGACTTATCCAAGGTCACATAACTAGGTAATTATTAAGTGTCTGAGGTGGATTTGAACTCAGGACCAGTGCTCTATCCACTGCACCACCTACCTGTCCTGTGATTTTCTGAATAGGACCAAAGAACTATTTCTCAGTATAATATATTGTTAAGAGACAGGATGCTGAACTATAAAGAAAACAGATCTAGAAGGAAGAAGACTTCACTAGCCTAGTCATGGGTCTTCTTACTACTTTCATTTGATTTCTCTGAATGTCAGCTATACAAATGTGAACTGTTGATTATTATCATCATCCCAGGGACTTGTTGGAAGTTGAAGGAAAAAAATGCAAAAAAGCACTTTGAAATCTATCGGGATCATCACAAACCATCACGATGATTATTACTGACATAGTGTTTTCATATAAGCCTTATTATCTTCCACTCTAAACCTTAGTCCCAGAAAGTGGTTAAAAACCCTTTTACTTAGAATAAATACAAAGTATTATTACTAGTATTATCTCTTGTATAGGGTATCCACCCTAATAAATACCAGTTATCTCTGGTCCTCTGGACAAGACTGTGAGTCTATAAAAATAATATTAATGTTATTTAATCCTGGGTTATCAGAGGTTTTTCTGTTTGGCAGGTGTAATAGCTCTGTTGGCATAAGATGAGACTGTTAGACAAGGTCAATGTTTTACAGAAATATTTATTTCTGCAGCTGAACAGGAATTTGCACATTAAATCACTGGAAAGATCTTCATGGATATGTGATATAAGAGTATGCTTTCCCATGAAACTATGTCTAGTATAAAATACCAAAGTAGATACCTATAAATTGGGAAGCATTCTTGTGATTTATTTATACAATTGAAGGGGAAATGAGTGTTTCATGGTTTAATGATCAGGTTCATGGCTTCTCTATCACTTTTTGGACATATTCTGTTGAATCTTTCCCAGAGAACCCTTACTCAGTGAACTCTGACTGCCTCCTGCACTACAAATCATATGGAATTTTGTCAGACTTACAATAGTGTCCAAGCACCTAAGTAAATGAACAGAGCATCTCCACAAAAAGAGAATGCCCAGATATCCAGGTCCTGGAAGGACCTCAGGTATCTGGTCCTCCTGTGCTCTGACCTTCCACCAAATTCTTCATCCCTTCCTGTAAAGCACTATATTGAACAGCTTGCTAGGTGACACAGTGGATAGAGCACCAGCCCTGGAGTCAGAAGAGCCTGAGTTCAAATTCAACCTGCTGTGTGATCCTGGGCAAGTCACTTAACTCCAATTGCTTTCACCCAAGGCCATTTCCAGTGACTTAGCACAGCACCCCCTCACTCAAATTCAATTCACATGTATGTCAAGACCTTGTTCCAGAAGGAAGGACAAAACAACAACATAATGAACAGGTTACCTCCCATAGCACTGGGACAGGTGTGGCTGTCCTCTGATTAATTAGACCCTTAATAAATACACCAGAAACCTTTTCTGTCCCATTCTAGCAGGTGACTCACTAATTGCCAGTAATTACAACTCCCTGATAGACCTGCACCCATTTCCCTGTGCAAATACAGGTTTTTATCCCTATAACCATACCTGCCTGAAAATATATGCTATTGTGATGTAATTGGAAATGGCTGAAAGACTCAGCCCTAAGTAGCCATAGGAGATGTGATTTGCATATTTAAGAGAATAAAGTCTTCCTCTAGGCCCCCCCTGCAGTCAATGGGTTAAGTTAAAATGGGTATGTGAGTTTTTTTAAATTATATGCCAGAGTTCTTTTCAAATTTTGTTGTTTTTTTTCTTTCAGCATAGGAAAGGTAAAACCACATAGTCACTTCACTATTTCAGATTAACTGGGGAGAAAACCAGTCAGAATGACAAGATTTTAGAAGAATTTCTTTCAAATGGATATAGTTAAACAAAATTAATAAGTAATAACAATAGAGTATAAGCTATTTGCGGACAGGAACTGGTTTATTTTTTCTTTGTCTCCCCAACAACTAGTATGGTTTGGTTTCCTGTACAAATAATCCTCATAGGAATACCCATCAGTTGGGAAATGGCCAAACAAGTAATGGTATATGAATGTTATAGAGTACTATTTTTCTATAAGAAACTATGAAGGATCAGACTCTAGAGAAGCATGGAAAGAATTACAGAAACTGATCCAGAGTGAAGAGAGCAGAACCAAGAGAGCATTGTACACATTAGCAACATTGTGAGCTGATCGACTATGATGGAAGCAGCTCCTCTCAGCAGTTCAGAGAGTTAGGACTATCCTGGGAGGTCTGTTATGGACAACACCATCTATATTCAGGAAAAAACCAAAACACAGAATATGGATGTTCACTCTTTCAAAAATTTCTCTTATGTTTTTCCTTCTTTTCTCATGTTTTTTTTTATTTTCATTTAGTCCTAATTCCTTATACACAAAATGATAATATATAAACACATGAAATACAAATATACATGTACAATGTTCACTGGACTTCGCCACTGAGGGAAGGGAGAAGTGGGAATGAAGGGTGCAGGAAAATTGTGTAACTTACAAATATAAAGGTGGATGAATATTGAAAAACTTTCATAACATGTAATTGAAAAAATTAAATAAAATAAAATACCAATTAAAAAATCCAAATAATCCCCATACCAAAAGTTCGCTCAACTGAATTGGATACTTAGTTGAGACTCTGCTTTAATAAATAAAAATTACTTTTAATTATTGTATTATTAAAAATTCTGCTGACTCAGTAACCCATTATTCCAGCCCTGCTTGCAATCAATGTTGGGAAAGGTGTCACCCAGTCTTCAGCTTTATATTACAGCTATATATCACCTACCAAGACACCCCTACCTGTTTGTACCTGGAAATTTTCACAGCCTTATGCACTGAAGAACTGAGATGCAATGGCCCATCTCCTTTTGCTGATGTGGACTTCTGATTAGTTTTTATTTTTTGACAAAAGTGATCAATAAAAGTTAGCTCTATCTTGAAATCCTTGCAGACCTCCAGTGATCAGGTCTTCAATGTATTGCTACCTGGATGTACTTTTAATAAACTGTTTCATTTTCTTTAGCCTGAGATTTGTCTCCTTAATCTGGGGGTGGAGGGAGCTCGAACAAAGAACTTTCCTTTTAGCATTATCAAAGGTTTGTAAGTGAATGATGCCCTTAATGGGTTTTTAGGACATCCGGTTCTTCTATAGATTTTTAGAATCTAAATACTGTAGACTAGAACTTCTCCCTAATCCCTTGCTAAGCCATTAGTTTACTTTAAACATTTTCTCCACAAATAACAACAAAAATAATAATAAATGACATTTATGGGCTTCAGGGTTTAATCTTAGGAGAACAAAAGTAAACTACAAGCAATCTTCTCCCTACCCCCTTTCCTAATTTATCATGAATTCTGGATTGTAAGGTTTGAGTTAATGAAGTTTGGCTGTAATCTTACTAATAAGACACAGGAGACACAATACTGATAGGTTAATGTCAAACTCCTGAACCCCCATGAATCATTTATCAGTGTATCCTAAGGCATGTTCTGCTTTGTGGAATACATGAAATTACTAATCCTTACATCTTTTATGGCATAAAATAAAAAAACCACAGATTATTAACACCAGATTCTTGAACATTGTTTCTCCCCCCACCTCCACTTTCCCGCCTTGAATTGGAGCTTTGTAGGGAAGGCAATAATGCATTGCCCTGGAAAAGAACAAAAAAATAAAAATAGAAATCTATGGACATCACCATGCCAATATAAGAAAAATGGGAAAATGTTTACTATTTAGCAGAGGACTTATTGCAGTAGCAATTGTGGAATGTTGTCTGTATCTCAGCTGCCTAGCTACCTCAGCATAGTCAATGACATTCTTAGTGATGTTCGGTTAGCAGCCTTCTGAAAACCCCTTCCTTCTAAAGAGACTTTGGACTCTAGCTCCTACCAGCTCTTGTAGAATGATCATCTTAACCAAGTTTGATTTTCAGTACCCTCTTATTTGAAAAGTTTGAAGAGATAGCACTGCCCAGTTCTGCTCCTTGTTGTTTGTCCTTTTGAAGAGGACCAAGGACATCTTGGGCAACCTTATGATTTAAGAATGAATTGTTGCTGCTCAGTCATCAACCTCACTTTTTCTTCCTAAGTCATGGAAGTTCAGTGGTAAGACAAAAGTCTCGATGACTTCCATTAGGTCTGAGGCTGGCTGATTACTTCAACCCTGCTTACCAGGATGTAGCCACTGCACATGCTACAGTTTCTTTGGAGCCACAGGTGAAAGTTGGGTGGCAAATCGTTACCAAAGGTGAGTGAGCATTCCTGAAAAAGACTCAGCAAATCCTCACACCAAAGGTGCTGGTCCTCCTGAACACCCATACATCTCTAACAATAGCTCATTGGCATACAACTGCAATTCAAAAAGCTCAAAAAAGGGGCAGCTACATAGTGTAGTGGATAGAGCACTGGTCTTGGAGTCAGGAGAGCCTGAGTTCAAATCCAACCTCAGACACTTAATAATTACCTAGTGGTGTGATCTTGGCCAAGTCACTTAACCCCATTACCTTGGAAGAAAAAAAATCAAAAAAAGTTTTTTTTACATAATGGGTCAATGGGCTGTACTAAAGGAGCAGAATTAGCAAAATCTGATCTCTTTGATGAAACTCTCCAGTTCTTTAAAAGGAATTCACAGAAATTCAATCAACAGACATTTAATCTTGTATAAGACTTAGAATACATGATTCAATTCACCTAAGGACCAGATAGAGGATGGAAATACAAGAATGGGGGGGGGGAGAGACAGTTCCAGCCCTCAAGGAGTTTCTACTAAAGGGAAGCAACTTGTTCAAAGAAATATGCTTTTAACCTAAGGCAAGGAGGTGACTCCATATATAAATAAATATAATTTATTATAGGAGTAATAACACCTGGAAAGGTGGAGAAAAAGAAAAGGGAAAGGGACATTGAAAAAAATTAGGAACAATTTCTTGTAGAAGACTTTGATTTTGCCTCCAACTCTCAGAGGAATAGACTATAGAAAGACTTAGAAAGAATGGAATTGGGGCAGCTAGGTGGCATAGTGGATAAATCAGAGAAGGGAAGAAGGTCCAAGAAATAGGTAGATGGGGGGAGTTGCTAGAAGGAAATAAGGCAATGTCCCATATTGTTTATACTGGTTTGGGGATTTAAGATGGGTTGTACTCCTAGCTCCAGAATTTAACTAGCTCTGAAACCAAGAGCCCTCCCTCTGTTTTTTCATTTGTAAAATGGGGATATCTTGTATCACCTATGCTTAGCATAGTAACTAGTATATAGTAATATAGTATATAGTAACTAGCACCACCTAAAAGGTCTTTCCTGATCCCTCTGGATCCTAATGACCTCCCTTTCTAAACTTACTTTGTAGATATTTTGTCTATGTTCTGCATATTCTTATATATTTACATATTATTTATCTTGATGGTATATGAGCTCCTTGAGGTCAGTAATTGCTTTGCGTTTTTTTTTTGTATTCCTATCAATCAACCATTCAGCAAACCACTTGATCCAAGGCAGAGAAAGCCACCTAGCCACCCTTCCCCCAACATTTAGAAGCTCACAAGGTCATAGACATCCCTAATACTCCTTTACCTAAAAGTAGGTTAAAACAAATACACAAAGAAACAAAGACCTTGGATCAAGTGGTTTGCCAATACAAGTCTAAGGCTTCCTGCATATCTCTCTCACTCACCCAAAGTCAGAAAATATTTGGGCCTGGTCAATGACTTTTGAATATATCCTCAATCTATGGAATAGGTTCCGCTACTTCACATAATTCAATACCCATATATCCTCTGAATTAGCAATCAGATACCTTTCAGAAGTATGACCTTCTCTAAGCAGGCTCTGCATTCTCTTCCACACAGACTATCAGTAGTTGAGGATGCTGTCCGCGCTTTGTAGATGAGTCTCCTATTGGCCAAGCCCCTCATCCCCCATAGGTTTAGAATCAGAAGAAACCTCACAGGCCTTTTAGTCCAATTCCTTCAATTTACAAATGAGAAATTGAGATACAGAGAGGTATTGACTTGCCCAAAGACACAAATAATAAAGCCAGCATTCGAACCCAGATCTGATTCCTATCTTTTCATTGATCTATAATTACTAGCTATATAACCATGGGCAAATCACTTGATTCTCTGACTCCTTAGTCACCTCCCTCATTGAATTATCTAGAGATTATTTCTTGTACTTTTTATTAATTTTTTTATTTTTGTACAAGTGATGTTTTTTATATATTACTAAAATATTCTTGCTTAAGAATAAACATAATATCCCTTCCCCCAAAAAAATATGGACCCTCATGAGAAATAAAGTAAAAGAAAGAGAAAAAAAATGTGTTTCAGTCTGTGTTCTCATACCATCAGCTCTGTCTTAGGTGGATCACATTCTTTGTGATAAGTCCATTACAAAAGTTACTGCCATATTTTTTCACTGTTGTTGCTGATCACAACCCCTCCATTCATACCTCCCCACTACCATATACTATATTTTCTCTCTCCTTTCACTCTGTCCCTCTTCTAAAATGTGCTATAGCTGAGTGGTGCAGCAGACTGATCACTACCTCCTGGGGTCAAGAGACCACCCCTGAGACCCAACAACCACCTGGCCCCGTGGTCCCACACAGGCCTCCCAATCCCAGCCCTTTGCAAGAAGTAAAAAAAAAAGTGTTATATCTGACTATTCCGCCTATGATCTACCCTCTCCTCTATCACCCACATCCTTCCTCTTCCCTCTTTCCCCCTTCTCTTCTTTTTACTCTAGATGTCTATACCCTATTAAGTATATATGCTGTTTCCTCTCTGAGCCATTTCTGATGAAAGTGGAGGTTCCCTCATTCCTCCTCACCTTCCCCCCTTTCATATCACATGGAATAGTTCATTGCAATAAAATTTAAAAAATCTTTTATATAAAATATCTTAGCCTATTCCACCTCTCCTTTCTCTTACTCCCAGTATGTTTCCCTTTTATCCATTGACTCCATTTTTACAATATATTATATCTTCAAATTTAGTTCTCTCCTGTGCTTCATCTATGTAAGCTCATTCTACCTACTCTATTGAATAAGAAGTTTCATATGAGTATTATCAGTATCATTTTTCTATGCAGGAATACATGCAGTTTATCATCATTAAGTCTCTCATAATTTACCCTTTTCCTCTGCTCTCTATGCTTCACTTGAATCCTGTATTTGAAGGTTATACTTTCTGTTTATCTCTGGATGTTTCAACAGGAACATTCGAAATTCCCCTGCTTCATTGAAAGTCCAACTTTTCCCCTAGAAGAAGACATTCAGTTTTGCTGGGTAGTTGATTTTTGGTTGTATTCCAAGCTCTTTTGCCTTCCAGAATATTATATTCCAAGCCCTATTAGCCTTTAATGTAACTGCTGCTAAGCCCTGTGTGATCCTGACTGCAGCTCCACTATATTTGAATTGTGTCCTTCTAGCTGCTTGTAATATTTTCTCTTTGACTTGGGAGTTCTGGAACTTGGCTATAATATTCCAGAGGGTTGTTTTTTTTAAGATCTCTTTCCAGGGAAGATTGGTAGATTCTCTCAATTTCTATTTTGCCCTCTGCTTCTAAGATATCTGAGCAATTTTCCTATAGGAATTCTTTAAAAATGAGGTCAAGGCTCTTTTCCTGAACATGACTTTCAGGTATCCCAATAATTTTTAAATTATTTTTACTGAATCTGTTTTCCAGATCAGTTGTTTTTTCGGGTTGTTTTTTTTTTGCAAGGCAAATGGGGTCAAGTGGCTTGCCCAAGGCCACACAGCTAGGTAATTATTAAGTGTCTGAGACCAGATTTGAACCCAGGTACTCCTGACTCCAAGGCCAGTGCTTTATCCATTATGCCACCTAGCCACCCCATGTTTTTTCAATGAGATTTTTCATATTTTCTTCTAATTTTTCATTCTTTTGGTGTTGAAGTACTGTCTTGACTTATTGTAAAGTCATCAACTTCCTTTAGCTCCATTTGACATCTGAGGGATTTGTTTTCCTCAGAGAGCTTTCTTATCTCCTTTTCCATCTAGTCAATTTTGCTTTTTAAAGCATTCTTCTCCTCAGTAATTTTTTTTTTAGTTTTTGCAAGGCAATGGGATTAAGTGACTTGCCCAAGGCCACACAGCTAGGTAATTATTAAGTGTCTGAGGATGGATTTAAACTCAGGTACTCCTGACTCCAGGGCCAGTGCTCTATACACTGTGCCACCTAGCCACCCCCTCAATAACTTTCTGAACTGTTTTATCCATTTATCTTATGCTAGTTTTTAACATGTTATTTTCTTTAGCATTTTTTGGATCTCCTTGACTTAAGCTAATGACTTCTTTTTTCATGTTTTTCCTGCATCTCTCTCATTTCTTTTCCCAATTTTTCTTCTATCTCCCTTACTTGATTTCCAAAATCTTTTTTGAAGTCTATCATAACCTGAGACCAACTTTTGTTTTTCTTGGAGTCTTTAGATGCAGGAATTTGTACATTCTCATCTTCAGATTGAGTATTTTGATTCTTCTTGGGATCATAGACAATGTATTTCTCAATGGTGTTCCTCTTTTTTCTGTTTACTCATTTCTCCAGCCTGTGCCTGGTTTTGGGGTGCTTCCTGAGTTTCTGGGTATTATTGGAACACCCCCATACACATAAGGATTTCAGTGTGTGAATCTCTGACTTCCCTCCTGGTTTGTGAATGACCACAAGCACACCCCTCTGCCACATCTAGAGATGATTTCTGACATTAATTTCAATGTTATTGTTATTATAAACAAATTCACTGGTGTGGAAGACAGTGAGGTTTAAAAAGCTGAACTTCTTAGAAATGTTAAAGAATTTGAAAATAAGAAAAATATCAATGCATTTGGTCATAAAGAAGCTAAAGTTCTCTTTTATGTTAACAGAGAAAAGTAATTACAGTATTCTGAAATA
This sequence comes from Macrotis lagotis, assembly GCF_037893015.1. Taxonomy (NCBI): domain Eukaryota; kingdom Metazoa; phylum Chordata; class Mammalia; order Peramelemorphia; family Peramelidae; genus Macrotis; species Macrotis lagotis. Next base: position 67,895,636 of record NC_133664.1, on the reverse strand, counting down.
ATCTCTCTCCCTTTTTTTTGGCCAAGGAACCAAAAGGTCATCTGCCCTGGAATGTCAAGAAAGAAAGATATTTTTTAATTAAGAAATACAATCACAAAGCAAAATGCCTTTGGTGTGATTTTACTTTAAAAATCTCTAAGCTATATGGGCAAAGTTGAGAGAGCTAAGTAATTTTTAATAACACAAATTCTTCAGAATTCTGGTGCTTGTTCTGCTTGCCTGCAGTCCCCTGGAGAGAGAAGCTACTAAGGAAATGAAGAGTGACCCTGGATGCTTGTGGAAAGGAGAGTCAGTCTGTAAGGAAGCCATCCTATGATACAGTAGCTCATATGAGACTAGATTCGGAACTTGAAGGGGACCTTAGAGATTGAGTCTAATTCTCTTCTCTACTTTACAGAAGGGGAAACTGAGGCCCACATACGTTGGACATCTTACCAAAAATCCCATTACTCTCATTCTAATTATAGCTTCTATAGTTAAGTATAAGGAGGAAGAAAAAGAGGTTCTCCCAGCAGATTTTATTGGGGAAGTCAGGGAATATGGAGCCCCAAAAGCCAAACCTAGGACCTGTGTTGCTTTTAAGGTCCAGACCCAGGCCCTCTGGCTCCTCTGAATGAGAAAACCACTCCCCTATCTAAATTAAATGCAGGGGCTGAATTAATACAAAGAGGAAAGCTATGGTAATAAAGAATGGCTTTTCATGATGGGCAGGGCAGTGCAGATCATTGGTCCAGAGGATGCCAAGGTTTCAGCCTCTGGCTCTCCTCAAAGAAGAGGAGACCTTGGTTTGTGCCACTGAGACATTTCTATTTTGAGACTGTCTGCTCAGAAGATGAGGTTGCCACATCAGTAAGAGCTGGCTTGGGCCTTTTTTTCTCCTCTCTTCCTCCCACTTGTACCCCAGCCATTAATTCAAAGCATAGCTTGGCTTCTTCCTTCTCACTGGGCCTTTCCTATCAACCTCTGAATGAGCAAAACAAACCTTTCTATTTGAAAGATTATCTGACGCAAGTCCACTTTGAGTCCTATTACCATGATTTTTTTAAAAAGTCTGTCTACTTGAAACAATCCAGCAAAGAAGGTCTTTCCCACATGGATAACCTCCCATCCCAACCCCTTCTTAAAATGAAAAAGGACTTGATTTTCAACAGTACAATTTTATTCAGCTGTTCATCTACTCTTGCTCTCTCTTTTTAATCATTTGGACTACAAAGTAATTAAAGGGAATGACATTCCCCAGTAAAAATATCAACAGAGCTTTGTAATTCTAATTTATACATGTAGATCATTGTAAATGTTCATATTAACACTGGATTGGAATGAGTACTCAATGCTAATTACAACCCAGACCCCTGACTTTTTTAAACACCCACATTTTTCCACAGGGTCCCAGATGATGGGTTCTAATCACCCCCATAAACCCATCTGGGACTTCCTTCCCCTCAGTTTCCAAACCACCACTACCCCCAACAACTCAATTCAAAACAGTCATTCTTCATCAAATCATTGTACAGGCAAAGTTAAAATAATGTTTTGGGAGAGGGGGGGGAGGAGCAGAGAATGGTAATTATATTCCTAATCACATGTAATTTTAGAGAAAATGAGTAGATGTGAGAAGTAGCAGTTTTCTTTCTGTCTCATATGTAATTCCACAGTCTGGGGGCACCCCTGTTATCACCTGGGTGACTCTCAAAGCTACCCCCAAACTCAGTGGCCAACCTACTAATTACCATTACTTAAGAAAGAAGTTTATTCATTCCCTGGCATCTGCAACCAATGAGACAAAACTATCATCAGTTACCTCCCAAGTCCCAGAGATCTTGGTGGCCAACTCCTTTGTTCAAGATTCTCAGGACTTTACAGTGATGATTCAAATGGCTCAGGAGACACATGTGGACTTAATAGAAGTCAGGATAATTTATGTAAAGTTAAAGGAACTTTCAAGATCATTGTAGGTGAGGAGTACATCATTTTCTTCCCAAACCCACTCTATTACCAATTCCCCTATTACCTTGGAAGGTAATCTTTCCAGGGTAAAAACATCACTTGTACAAAAATATTCATAGCAGCCGTTTGTAGTAGCAAAGAATTGGAAATTAGATGAATGTCCTTCAATCGGAGAATGACTTAAACTGTGGTATAAGTATGTCATGGAACACTATTGTTCTATTAGAAACCAGAAGGGATGAGAATTCAGGAAAGCCTGGAAGGACTTGCATGAACTGATGCTGAATGAGATGAGCAGAACCAGAAGAACATTGTACACCCTAACAGTAACATGGGGGTGATGGTCAACCTTAATGGACTTGCTCATCCCATCGTGCAGAAATCAGGGACAATTTGGAGCTGTCTGCAATGGAGAATACCATCTGTATCCAGAGAAAGAATTGGGGAGTTTGAACAAAGACCTTTAATTAAAAAAACCCATTATCTTATTATGTAATTTTGCTGTCTCTTATACTTTATGTTTCTTCCTTAAGGATGTATTTTCTCTCTTATCACATTCAACTTAGATCAATGTATACCATGGAAACAATGTAAAGACTAACAGACTGCCTTCTGTGGGGAGTGGGGGGAGGGAAGCAAGATTAGGGAAAAAATTGTAAAATTCCAAATGAATAAAATCTTTCTTTTAAAAAATAAATAAATTACTCCACCCTGTTTAGCCTTTATCCAATTTGTCAAGTGAAAATATAGTTTAATTGTTCACTAAATGTGAATAGAGCCTGGGAACTTCAATAGATGCAACAAGAAATCTATTCAGATTGATTTAGGGACTTGGTCAAAGTCTTTTATAATCTGAATGAAGACCTAAAGCTTGGTGGAACCAAGATATTAGAGTATCTGGCAGTAGAAAGGAGACTGAATGCTTCTATTTGGTCTGGAGGAATCCAGACTTTTGGTGTTCCCATTGGTGTCCAAAAAGTGTCTTCAGAACAGTTGACAACAGTATCTGCATCAGGAGTCAAGGACTTACTACATGAAATTAGGAAAGCAGATTCAAGGATCTACAAAATTCCCAGTAAGAACACTAAATCATACATACCAGGAACATCATTAGCGTTCCAGAAATAGGACTTCCAGAAACTGTGAATTACCCCTAACCCATGTGCCCTCTCTTAGTTTTAGCTAACTTTTTCTGGGACTCTGATGTCCCAGAATGTATGGGAAAGAATGTTCCAGACTTTTCAGAGTATATTTTTATACCAATAGCTCAAGTTAATTAAATCTGGCTAACTAGTTGATATCAACTAATAATCAAGGCAAGAAAACTAACTGATGAAAGTATATGAGATACAGCACTAGAAAAAAAATGTTTCCCAGGACCTCAGTGATGAACCTAGAGCCCTGAGGAAATATAGTAGCCATACTCTGGATGCCTATTCTACCAATGAGAGTAGAGAATGAGATAATATCCCTAGAACATGTGAGCATTGATCTCATCCTTTTTAAATTTCTGCTTTTGTGTAGGTTTCATAATATATATATAATTACTAGCACATTAATTTATGTTTATTGGTTATAAGTAAATATCTATACATTGCATTGTATTCAATTATTTATAAACAAATAATCAACTATTAAGAATGTATGATCAAAAATATTTTACTGAATGAGGTATGCAATCAAAAAGTTTTGAGGTCTAGAAAACCTACTGAATCTAAATGTAGGCTGACAGAGCTAAAAGGGAACTTACAGGACATTTAACCCATTTTTCTTGTTTTAAAGATAAAGAAACTAAGGCCATGCTTGATAATTACATGACTCAACTCCTCATATTCATGTGGTAGCAACATGTCACAGGAGAAAGAGTAACTTTTGAGTCCAAGACTTGAATCTGTATCATGACTGCTACCTATGTGACACTGAGTAAATCATTTAACCTCACTAGACTCTATTTCCTCATTTGTAAAAGGAAGAGATTGAAGGAAATAATTTCTAACTTTCCCTCTACTCCTAGAAATACAATCCTATGATCTCTTCAGGTATATGCTAGCTCTTAAGAGCAGAAATCATATCTCTGAATCTTCCATGGAGGACTGAGAAAAGATTTGAAGTAAGAAAAACTTGGATTTGAATCCCCACTTCACACACTTACTAACTGTGTAACTCTAGGCTTGTCATTTTGTTACCCCAAGCCTTAGCTCTGTGTTCTTTGTAATGATAATGACAATATAGTAGCCACATCACAGGGTTGTTGTGAGTTCCTCCATGTTAAACTATTTCAAACATTTCTGCATTTAAATCCAATCTCATCCTAATTGCCACATCTACATATGTGGAGAAATTTCTACCAAGAAAATGAATAGAATTATTACCCCTATCTCATAGGAATGTGAAGGATCTACAATCTCCCTCCATCAAACAGATCACAACTGGCATGTTTTTTAGCAGATATGTCCTAGCGAGTTGCTTGAGGAGTATAGAACTTAAGTGACTTACAAAAGTTTACCCAATTAATAATTTTCAGGAGTAAAGATTCAAATCCTCATCTTCATGATGGCAATTCTAGCATACTCTCTCCACTCTACCAGGCTTCCTCCATTATCCCCATATTACAGATCCAAAAATAGAGACCCTGTAAAAAGAGTTTATGTCCATACAAGGCAAGAATTAAACCAAGATGCAAGGTCAGCATCTCCAGTGCCACATCTTGTATGCTACATGATACAAGAGCAAAAACCACTTAGCTGAACACAGTATAAGGAAAGGAGTTGAAATTTTAGGCCTTATATGAAGTTCAACTATAGTGACAGTTTGGCTGGATCCCAAAGCAAGAATATAATCACCCATTTCCACACATGATACAGGTGAGTATGCCTGGAACCCTCTGAAGAACCCGGCTGCCTGAACATGTAGCCAAACTGGCGAAACTTGAGAGAAAATCCACCCAAGTGTTTAAGTGGATTTTTGAGGTAAAGCATCAAAGAATGAAATATTCAAACGAAGTTAACTGATGACTGGGAATGGGACATAATCACTGGCAAGTTGCAAAAGGGTACCAATTTAGGAAGAGAAGAATATTTTAGACACAAACAATATTTTGGAAATGAGCAAGTTCAAGTAGAAGGACTCCCTTGGTTTATGAAATAAAGGCAATCCTGAAAATTGCTATGCAAAGCAAATTCCACAAATACAATCCTATTTTCCCAGTGACTTCTATCTTAACACTGAAACTACATCCCAGAGTTAAGGAAGAATTATGCTCAAGTGCAGTGACTTTCTGACTAGTGGCATACTTAAGCTAACTTTACTCCCCATCTGTAAATAATTTAGGATTCTCAAAGGATGATTCAATTCAGACCTGTAAAGGTTCTATCCTCATCCCCCCAATTGCTAATGTCTTCCTTTTTCCCCAGACATTATGAATTTATTCTGTATATATTTTCTTTTTACTTATCTGTATACACATTATTTCCTTCAAAATAGGATATAAGTTCCTTGAGGGCAGGAATTGATTTTTTAATCTCTATCTTCAGTGCCTGGCATGTACCAGAAACTTAACAAATACTTGTTGAATGCCCATTGAGTGAAGTTAATACTCTGCCATCAAGGAATATACAACCTAGTTGGGGGGCAGAGGATAGGTAGGTAGTGAAGTAAATAGGTAGGGTAGTAAATAGAATACTAGCCTTGGAGTCAGGAGGACCAGACTTCAAATTTAACTTTATACATTTGACACTTACTAGCTGTGTGACCTTGGGCAGGTCACTTAGCCCTGATTGCCTCAGATCCAAGGCCATCTCCAGTCATCCTGATTCATATCTGGCCACTGGACCCAGATGGCTCTGGAGGAGAAAGTGAAGCTGGTGACTTAGCACTCAAATCCAATCTACTTGCTTGTCATGGCATCACCTCCCTGATGTCATTGTCTTCTTCAAGAATGAAAGACAGGGGCAGCTAGGTGGCGCAGTGGATAAAGCACCAGCCCTGGAGTCAAGAGTACCTGGGTTCAAATCCAGTCTCAGACACTTAATAATTACCTAGCTGACCGGGTTTACCTTGCAAAAAACCTAAAAAAAAAAAGAATGAAAGACAAACATCAGCAGCAGCATCATTATCATCATCAACCTACTTGGGGAGATAAGATAAATAATACAAGTTTAACAATTGGATAAGAATTAACAAATATAAAAGAATGTTATAATACAAAGCAATATATTAGGAGTACCAAAGAGAATATTTTAGACTACAATTAAGAAGCCTTTTATTTTTAATGTATCTGGATGGAAAGACATCAATTAATTCTTTCTTAGATTCAGAAATACTCAGTTTAATATAGAATAAAAGTTTTCTAATGTACATTATAAGCATTTCAAGGAAGAAGAGATCACAATGGGTTGGATGGAGTGCTCATAGAAGGCTTGTACCCAAGATTCATACTTTGGGGGGGGGGCAAGAACTCACTATTTGATAAAAATTGTTGGGAAAACTAGAAAGTAATTTGGCAGAAACTAGGCATAGAGCAACATCTCCCACTATATAATAAGATAAGGTAAAAATAAGTACATGACTAAGGCAGAAATAAATATTGTAGGGGAACATGGAAAATTTTACCTGACAGATTTATGGATAAGGTAAGAGTTTATGACCAAATGAGAGAGAGGATTATGAAAAGTAAAATGGATAATATTGATTACATAAAATTTAAAGTTTGTGAATTAAAAAAAATGCAACCAAAATTAGAAGGAAGGAAGAAAACCTTGGGAGAAATTTTACAGCAAGTTTCTCTGAAGGATTTTAGGCCATCTTTCTCAAAAATATATATATTTGAAAACTAGGTGAAATTTATAAAAATAAGAGTCATTCTTCAATTGATAGATGATTAAATGATACAGAGTTTTCAAAAGAAGAAAACCATGTGTGAAAAAATACACTAAATTAGATTAGAAAAAGGAAAATTAAAGCAACTCTGAGGCACCACATATCACAGCAGATTTGTATTTCAAAGAAATCAAATTAGAAAGGAAAAAAATACTTATAGCAGCCTCTTCTGTGGTGAAAAAAGACTTGGAAATTAAGAGAATAGCCATCAACTGGAGAATGGTTTACCAAGTTGTGGTATATGATTATGATAGAATACTATTATACTATAAGAAATAATGAGGAGTGTAATTTCAGAATAACCTGGGAAAACCTGTATAAATTGATAGAGTGATGTAAGCATAATCAGATGATCATTGTACAAAGTTAAAGGAATATTGTAGCAATGATCACCTATAAAAGATTTAACTACTCTGATCAAGACAATGCTCCAAGACAATTCAGATTTACTCATGAAAAACAGATGAACTCTGAGGGAACACAATTTTTCACTTTATTTTTTCCTTTTTTTTTTTGCAACATGGTTAATATGGAAATATATTTTATCTGATTTCATATGTGTAACTATAGATCGCTCGCTTTCTCAGTGGGTGGGGGAGGGGTGACAATGAGAGAAAGAATTTGGAACTTTCCAGTGACATTGATATGCCATTAAAAGAGGGGTTATTTTTGTTCCAGAGACAAGTTATTTATCTCAATTCAAAATCGGAGAATATGGAATATATAGAATGCAACAATTTCATTCTGATACCAGACCAGGGTGAGATAAGAAGATCTGGGTCAGACCAACAGACATACTATAGTTCCTTGAGAAGACAGTTTTCTATTCAAGAAAGTTCCAACATTTTCTAAAGGGACAATATCTGGAAAGCAAGGATAAATTATACTCCTTCCTTTCTGTCCTTGGCTGCAATACTCTTGCAACAAGACTATTAATTCATCCACTTTGTCCTCTTTAGCACTTACAAGCTATACATCATCATAAAAAAAACTTTAAAAGCAAAATCTTAAACTATGTCCATACAGACCAGCATCATATTTTATGATTTCATATCATAAGATCATATATTTAGAGTCCATCTACTCCCTCCCTTCATTTTACAAAAATTGAGGTCCTTCTGCCATTGCTAAGTCAAAGGCAGCTGTTCAAAATGAATGGATTAAACAATGATAAACATTTATTAAAGGCTTAATAAGTGCTTGACCCTAGTCTAAGGATATAAATACAAAAAAAAACAAGGTAGTCCCCATCCTCAAGATGGGAGGAAACAACACACAGAGAGAAAGTAGGATGGTTGGTTCCTGTTAACTGTTAAACAGTGATTTATCATTTCACACACAGAGAAAAAATGTAGGTCAAATCCAATGGGTTGTGAGCCTATAAAGCAAGGTAAAACCTTGAAGGAGGCAATTCCACAGCTCTGAATCAGTCTCAAGAGCTCGTTGATCCTTCATATGTTCTTGTTCAAGACTTTTGGTCTAAATCTAAACTTCCTGAGCATCAAGTTTAAAGAAGCAGAGTTCAGTTTACATAGCTATGAAATTTTTCACCCAAATACTAAATTTATTGATATTAATCTCATGCTTTCTATAAACCCGTCTGTCAAAGTAGTCAGTGTGGCATAATAGTAGTAGTAGTCCTTCATAATCAAAGAGGACCATAAATACATATCATCTATATGACAGCATAATTTGCACATTATATTTATTATAGTGAGGGGAATGTTGTGCAAAGACACCACCTTAAAGAGAGAGGACTGGACTCTGAGTCAGACAGTCCTTAGGTTTGAATTCTTTTCATGACACTTGTTTCCCCATGTAACCATGGACAAGTCATTTGACAGTTTCTTTTTTTTAAGAATGAGGATAGGGGGCGGCTATGTGGCACAGTGAATAGAGCACCAGTCCTGGAATCAGGAGTACCTGAGTTCAAATCCGGCCTCAGACACTTAATAATTACCTAGCTGTGTGGCCTTGGGCAAGCTACTTAACCCCACTGCCTTGCAAAAACCTAAAAAAAAAAAAAAAGAATGAGGATAATAATATTCCTCATACCTACCTCACAAGGTCATTGTGAGAACCAAATGAAATAATAAATCTAAAAGGCTCTGTTAATTTAAAAACCTCATATAAATATTAGTGATTATTGCCTTTTCTTGACATAGGAAGAAACTGAGGCTCAGAAATGTCAAATGACCTGGTCAGAATCAACAAATCAACTAGCACTTAATGTCTACTATAAGCCAGACACTATGCCAAATGTTGGGGATACAAAGAAAAGCAAAAGGCATTCCCTGCCCCCAAGAAGTTTAAAGTCTAATGGAGGAGAAAATGTACAAATGATTTTGAACAAACATGATAAAGTCAGGATAAATTATAGATAATATACAGAGAGATGGTTCTAGGATTACAGGAAACTGGAGAAGAGAAAGATTTCTTGTAGAAGATACAATTTTAGCTACGACTTGAAGGAAGCTAGAGAGGTCCCATCACTAATAAAAATTGTGGCTGGGATTCAGGCCTCTCCTAATGTTGGTTAAATGTTCCTTCTGCTACACTGTTCTGCCTTTCCAAAAAATCGAAATTTTTAGCTATACCATTATTATAAGAGGAAATTTTAGCAGTAGAATTTTACCTAGAATCACACAACAAACAGTATTTAACACCTAACCCCAAAGTCAGAATATAAATTGAATAATAGTCAAAAGCAAGTCATCTCTATAGTACATGCAAACCTGGTCCAATGAGTTTGTTAGCCAGTCAACTTGTTAAGACACAAGGACCAAAGAGAAGCGCTACATATTATCTTTTTAAGTTTTACCTCCACTATTGAAACAAGAAAGATAATTCCTGTTGGCTTAAAAAGGAACATAATAGCAAGTCCCTACAGCAACTGAAAGCGTGATAAATCCACCCTAACAGCAGCGATTTCTGCCTAAACTAACAATTCATTTCATTGCTACAGTTCGCTGCTATTGTCATCACTTTCATGCCTCTAATTAACGTACATCTGTTTTACGTTTGAAGTTTACAACACTTGCCCACTTTGGCTACAGTAGTTTACATCTAACACCAAACATATGTTTATGTTTACTACATTCCAGTTCTGCATTCTTGGACTTAAAATTGTATCAATTTATAATCCCATTAATGGAAAACTTATGAGAAGGATCCGGCTCTTTTAATAAAACTAGAAAGAACAACCATTTGGATGCTGTTAAGTCCAAGCCCATACTGAGGGCTAAATGGTTCCATTAGCAGTACCTCACTCAGATAAGTGGCCTTCATGAAATACTATCTTGGCTGCCACAGAGCAAACTTTGCTTGGAGATGCCTTAAGACCTCCCATTTTCTGGTCCTTTATTCTCCAGTCCCATGCAGTCTTCATTTTGGAGACAAGCAATGATCAAAGAGATGAGAATTGGGATGTACTTTAATCAAATAGATTGGTTTTTAACTGGTATTCCAGACACATGGAAGCCATGTTTGTGATTCAGCATGGAGGACAAGGAGAGACAAGTTGAGGGTGGGTGAGGAGTTAGGAAGTTGAATTACTGATTGGTGGGAGCCTCTTCATGCAAAGTTCCCTAAAAGATGGCTGGTTACACATATCTGGACATCTCTACCACTGAAAACTTTCCAAAGCAAACTATATGCAGATAAGGACAATATTTGAATCTGAAGGCTTTTAGTTCCATAAAAAAATACTCTGGGAATTTGGAAGAGATAAATTTTATTCCCACATGTTTCATTCCATTAAAGGGAGAACAACTCTTTTCCCTGAATCCTGAGGAGTCAGGGAGTCAAATAATTGTCTCTGCTATCTTTTAGAGTCCTTCTTTTATTGACAAAAAATTTGATCCCTAAACCTGGTAAATAGACAAAATCCTCTTTGACTTGTCAGTGACTTGGAGACTCTTTTCAAGAAACATTTCTTTAAAAAAATATCAAAGAGAAATAAACATGTAGACTGCTCATTCAGCAGTCAAGATATGAGCAGTATCCTCACCATTTGAGGACATTCAAGAATAACAAATCAGAATGACAGCTATGAGGAATCTGGGTCGTTTTCACTAACATGTCTTAATTCTGACACTTTTCCTTCTTTTTAATTGTTTCCTTGCTTTGTATATATTTGTTCATATGCTGTCTCCCCCATTAGATGAAAGTTCTTTGAGGGTACAGACTATCTTTTGCTTCTTCATGTACACTCAACACAGCACCGTGTTGGGCAATTGATAGACATTTTTAAATGTTTATTGATTGATATTGATTGACCATTCTGTTTAATGAGGAGTTTTCTTGGGACGAGACGTAAATTCCCTGGGTCTTATCTATAGAAGACTTCACAGGAGGATAGGAGAAGAAACCCCCAAATTAAAATGAACCTCAAAAAGTTCTCCTAGAAACAACATATATCAATTAAAACTTTAAAAACTAGTCCTTCTCAAGCTCTCTAAGAAATAGTGAACAATACTAATTACATCACTAGTTGATCCAGAACTGTGATTGATATGGAATACTTTGCTGGAGATTTTTCCCATCTTTACTCCCACCCACCTCTACCACTGCAGTTCTAAGAGAATTTAGATCTAAAGAGCATATATACACTCTTAGACACACAGAGTCAACTTGAAGGTTTAGTTGAAGGTCAGGTTATAAATGTGGATCTTAAGTTCTCTTAGAAGAGATAGCTGTGTCTGAGTTCCAATCCAACCTCAAACAATTGACACTAGCTATATAACCCTAGGCAAGTCACTTAACAGCTGATTGCCTCATATAAAAGGGAAAAAAAGAAGAGGTATAAAGAGGACAGTAGATTTGGCATCAGAAAAGATCTGGTTTTGAATTCTGGCTTTCATAATTACTAGATGTATCTCATTTTCTTCATCTGTAAAATGGGTATAATGATATATGCACAACCTACTTCATGGGGTTGTTGGCAAGAGAATGTTTTATAAACCTTAAGGTGTTATGTAAATGTGAACTGTTATTATTAGAAATTCTTCTATAAATCAAACAGCACTTAGTAAAAGTATTTTTCAGGGTTGGGGGGAAGGGAAGAAAAGAGAAAAGTTTTTCAAATCACTTCCATGGGACTACAAAGAGAATTCCAGGTAAGTCAAAACCCCAATAGTGCATTCTCAGAAGTAAACAGAACCTTCAGGGGAGTTTCAAAGATGGCTTGCCTTGCTCATGTGCTCTCTCTATTCTCTGTCTCCATGTCTATCTCCTCTGTCTCTGTCTCTCTGTCTTTCTTTATCTCTCTGTGTCTCTATGTCTCTTTCTGTCTCTCTCTCTCTCTCTTGGTTTCTGTCTCAGTCTGTCTCTCTCTCTCTCTCTCTCTCTCTCTCTCTCACACACACACACACACACACACACACACACACACACACACACACACATACACATTCTGAGGAATTTCCTAACTCCATACTCAAAGTTTTCAAAAGCTCCCTTCCTCTATTTACCTGGAGTTTCTCAATAGCTAGCAGAGCTTAGTTGCAACATAAAACTCTACCAATATTAATATCATCAATTAACACATGATAAAGTTTAGACTGAAAATTTCTTAAATGTAAGACTTCAAGTGATGGAAGATATGTAGTGAGAATGACAGATATTGAGTCAGGGATTTCAAATCCCAGTTCTGTCACTCCTTACCTTTAACTTTGAGGGGACCACTTGGCTCTCTTTGGGTCTCCTCCTCTTTGGCACAGGGATGTTGTGGAAGGGAAAGAGAATAAGCATTCATTAAGTGCCTGTTCTGTGCTATGATCTCATTTGATCCTCACATCAATCCTGGGAAGCAGGTAGTATTATTATTCCCATCTTACAGAAGAGGAAGCCAAGTCTGAAAGGGGTTAAGTGACTTACCCAGGGTCACATAGCTAATCTGAGACCACATTTGAAGTCAAGTCTTCCAGACCCAAGGTCCAGCTCTCTCTCTCCAGTGTGCTACCTGGCTGCCCCAAAATAAAAGACTTTTGACATCTCTCCTGTATCAGAATCAGTGATCCTATAAAAATATAAAATGAATGGAACCTGTAAGATCAAGTTTGTACATCAAATTTACTTTAAATCAAGGCTAACATGGCCTTGGTAGAATTCCAACTCCTTAGTCTGAATCTAGAGGTATACCCTTCTTTTTTCTTAAGGTTTTTTGCAAGGCAAATGGGGTTAAGTGGCTTGCCCAAGGCCACACACAGCTAGGTAATTATTAAGTGTCTGAGACTGGATTTGAACCCAGGTACTCCTGACTCCAGGGCCGGTGCTTTATCCACTCCGCCACCTAGCCGCCCCGAGGTATACCCTTCTGTGGGAAACACAGGATGTTATAGGGATAGATGCTTCTCTATTGATATTAGCAAGAGTTTTCTCAGTAGTTTTTTCTTGTAATTTTTGCAGAAAACATTAGTGCAAAAGAACTAACTATGGATACCAAATAGCCTCCCTTACCCTAAATTGGAAAAGAAATCTCTTCTGGAAAAGAAATCTGCAGGTTTGAGGGATGTTTTCCTTGACCTCTCTTGAAGAAAATTTTTCTAAGCAAGTATCTTTTTGCACCTACCCAGTGGTTAAGCCATAGAACTAGTCACAGATTGCTTTTGGCCCTCTGCTTTGGATCTTGGATAGACCTTTCTCTTTAAAAAACAAAACAAGACTTTTGCATAAATGGTCAAATTTATTGGATCAGGGTATAAATGTGTGGGCCATTGTGAGAAAGGAAAAATTTTCCATCAAAAGTCAAAGGTGGTGTAGCAAATAGAGTATCAGCCCTGGAGACAGAAGGATCTAAGTTCAAATCTGATCTCAGATACTTACTAGCTCAGTATGACCCTGAATAAGTCACTTAACCCCAATTATCTCCAAAGAAGCCAAAAGTCACACAAAACTTTCAGAAATAGGGGAAATTACAGGTACCATGAAGGTCATGACATTTTCTACAAGATGCATATTTTTAGAAGTAAACAACAGAAAGTTAAATACCCTCTTTTTTTAAGCAAATGCAACTTACTGATTATCTGATTCTGTCTGAATTCTCCCCACCTCATCATCCAATCTCATGTAACTTTGTAGTTATCTATATCTCTTCCTTCTTTCTCAAACATCACAACCAGTCACCAACTCCAGTCAATTCTAATGCCCTATATCCCATATCTTTCTTGCACAAAACAAATGAAACAATATTATTATGGAAGTACTATATACAGATATGATATATAATAAGCTATTTCAATAGAAGTAGATCAAAAATGGAACAAATTGTGGAGTCTCTTGGAAGAGAATGAGGGCTAAGCCATTATTAGATAACTGTGCTAAACCCTTAAGGAAATAATACAATATTGCTATCTATAAAAGAGCAGAGGAGACAGACAGCAGACAGAGAGACACAGAGACACAAAAAGAGATGGGTAGAGACAGAGGAGAGAGAGAGAGATAAAGAGAGAGAGAGAGAAGTTTCTGATATTAAGTCACGCACAAATCCACTATGTATGAACATTGAGTTGAGAGTACCTAGTCCCTAGTGGGAGCCACTATAATAGCTCACATTTATATAGCACTTTAAAGTCTACAAAGCACATTATCCAGATCAGCCCTGACCATTTTGTAGTTGAGAGAACTAAGACACAGAAGGGTAATAACTTGATAAGGGTCACACAACTATTAAATATCAGGGAGTAGATTGTAGCCTGTCCTCTCCTAACTTCGGGCCCCATTCCTTTCTACTATAACATCCTGCTTTGATATAATTTGCAGAAGACCTGGATTTGAATCCCATCTTACTGGCTGCGAGTTCTGTAGTCTCTGTTTTCTCCCCTATACAATGAGGAGAATGGACTAGAATCTAGTCACTAGACCATCTCATCTTTGACTCTCTAGCCTAAAGCAAATACAAAACTTAACTTCTTGATTAGATCTGGAACTGTTCTTTAGATGACAAGTAAGGAGCTTCAGAACACAGGTAGAGAACAGAGGCTCCAGAGCTTGACAAAGATTTTCTAATTTAGCAAGACATTAACAGGAAGGGTATCTAAACCCATCTGTTTTTCTTGAAGGACTAGTTAAGGCAAAAGAAAAGTTTCCAGCTGATAAGCAAATGATAATATAGCAAATTCATTAGACAATAAAGGCTAGACTAGATGAATATATGCTTGGGAGTAACTCCAGTCTCCCACTTATGTAGCTTTTAGAAAGCTTATTTTATATACCACCAGCGGGAATTGTCCTTCAAAGCCATTCCCTAGATTGAATAATTATGTAGCATGTCTTCAGGGAGGGTTCCATCTGTAGTCAAGAATCCTCATTAAAATTTGTGGGAAAATGCCCTGGCTCTTTCATTAGAGCCAAAATGTGATCACCCAAGATTAAAACGCAAGGAGTGGTTAAGTGGTTTTAAAGGTGAACAGCAAAGCTAAATTGAGAGTTGACTTAATCCCATTTTTATGGGCTGATTAATGCCTCCAGTAACCAGGCTGTGGAAGGGGTTTAGGGTCTATTCTCCCTTAATGGAATGTTCCTTACTTCTTGGACTTGTCATGCAGTCCTATGACCCAGACTAGACGTTCTGAAAAGTTCCAAGTGTCCAATGGGTCCCCAAATAGTTACTTACCAAAAGTAAGGGAAAATAAAATAGACCAAAAATATTTTGATAACAGGCTTTAAAAAAGCACATTCTGCAAGTGTGGATACTAGTTAAATGTAAACTAGGATTAAACCCCAAGCGCCTACTATTGAAAAGGTCCCTCAGTTAGATTGATGCTTCCTTTATTAACCAGAACTGTACTGTTTCTCTGATTTCAGGAGCAGTTTATTTATAAATTTATGATTGTTTAAAAATATACTCAAAAAAGTTTTTCTCTTATATAAACCCCATGAAATTCACTCTTTGATTCAAGATTATTCACATCCTGTCATTCCAGATTTCCTGAATTCCTGTGAGTAACTTTGTATGAGGCACTGTGGTAGAGTGGATAGAGAACTGCTCAAAGATCTGGGAAGACCTGGGTTCAGATTCTGTCTCCAACACATCCTGTCTATAACATGGGCAAGTCCCTTAGCCTTACAGTGCTCTAGGCAAATGTAAATCTATTAATTACAGTGAATGTGCCCATCTGAATTCATAAAGGAGCTCCCTTACCTGAAAGTTCTTTATATCAGTAATTTCATAGGTCCAATTACTATCTCTATCCTAACTTTAGAAGAACACATGATAAGGTATTAACAACCTTGGTGGATGAAGTTTGGAAAATGGTTGTTTTGGGTACCTATGGGTATAGATTACACACACACATACACACACACACACACACACACACACACACACACACACACACACAGTGTGACCATAAATTTCTAAGTTTGATTCAAGGAGTCCCAGATGAAAAACAATATTATGGATATACACGTACCCACATAAAATACACATATGTGTATATGAGTATATCTATTTTAGATTTCATGAATTCTTGAAACTTCATGCAAGACACTGTGGTATAAACATATGTGTGCATGTGTATGTGTGTGTGTATATATATATATATATATATATATATATATATATGATATATATGAGTGTGTGTGAGTGTGTATATATGTATCTAGCCATAAAAGTTACAGATGTTTTCCCATAGAAAAAGTAAATAGTTTGACTTTATTAAATTGCTTATAAAGACCAATGTCTTTAATGTTTACCTTTTAATGTTTCTTCTGATTTCATTCAGTTCTGGTTGTTTCCTCATGAATACCTGAAAGTCCTTTAATTCCTTAAATTTCCATCTTTTCCAAGGAGGATTACACTCAGTGCTTCTGGGTAAGTTATTCTTGGTTACAAACCCTATTCTTTTGCTCTTTGGAATATCATGTTCCATGCCCTTTGGTCTTTTAATGTAGAAGCTTGTATGACTGTGATGCCACAACATTTAAAATGGCTTTTTTTTAGTTGCTTATAGTACTTTCTCCTTGTCCTAGAAGTCTGGAAACTTAGCTATAATGCTCCTGTGCATTTTCATCTTGGGACTCCTTTCAGTAGTGATTGGTGGCTTTTTTAAAATTTTTATTTTACCCTCTAATTCTAAAACTTTAGGGCAATTTTCCTTACTAACCATAACTTTCATGTTGTTCAACAATTCTTATATTGTCTCTGCTTGATCTGTTCACCAGGACAATTGTTTTTCTAATGAAATGCTTCACATTCTGTTCTATTTTTTTTCATTGTTTTGAAGTTAATCTTATGAAGTTAATAGCTTCCCCTTGGCTGCTCAAGTCTAATTTTTAAGGAGTCCTTTTCTTCCATAAATTTTTGAATCTCTTTTTCCAATTAGTTAACTTTCTCTTTGTAATTTTCTGAATTTTCTTGCATTACTTTCTTTGCAAAGTTTTCATTTAAAATTTTGTGAGGCTATGCTCCTTGAAAATCTTTATTAACCTACTCCATAAGGTCTTCAAATGATTTTATAATCTAAATTGTAATTTTCCCTGGTTTCCAAATCTATCACTTGATTGGTTGGTTCTTATCCTTTGTTATCAAAGAAAACCAAAAATGGCATCAATATATTTGAGACAGATTACACTATGTCCAACTGTAGCTGATCTGACCAATATGAACTTGGAATGCTCTACTGCAGGTTGGGCACAAATAATCCATGTGAACATCTGGGGTGAGTACTCTAAACTTACATATGTCAATTCTGCCTTCCTCATAGAGTGCAGTACCCTCACTGATGAGGGTACACCATGCTGGGCAGTCCTGTGTAAGTGTCTCTCAAGCTGTCCAATCAATTCTAAAGTTTTCAAAGAAACCTTCAGAATGTCCCTGTATCACTTCTTCTGAGAAATGCTTATGAGCACTTTCCCTTTGTGAGTTCTCCATAAAAATAATTTTTTTTGGCAAGCATATGTCTGGCATTCTAATAATGTGCCCAGTCCATCATAGTTGTACTCTTCTATAGTAATGTTGGAATGCTTGGTAGTTTAGCTCCTGAAAAGACCTCAGTACCTGGTATCTTCTCCTGCCAGGTTATCTACAGAATCTTCCTAAAACAATTTTGTTTTTTTTTTAGGTTTTTTTGCAAGGCAAATGGGGTTAAGTGGCTTGCCCAAGGCCAAACAGCTAGGTAATTATTAAGTGTCTGAGACCAGATTTGAACCCAGGTACTCCTGACTCCAGGGCCGGTGCTTTATCCACTGAGCCACCTAGCCACCCCGAAATACTTTTTAAGATTCATTTTTAAAACTTTGAGTTCTAAATTCTCTCTCTTCATCCCTCCTCAAACCCCCTCATTTAGAAAGCAAGCAAGTTGATATAGGCTATAAATGCAAAATCTATTTTCTTAACAATTTTTCATTTTTATGTCAATTTGTTTAAATAGGGTTAGATGAGAGTCTCTTCAAGCTATCTCTAAGATAAATAAATTAAAGCATCTGATAAAATATAAATGTTATTTGTTGTTATTATTATTATTATATCTGAATTGCATAATATATAGAGTGTTGGGCTTGGAGTCAAAAGGCCCTAAAATTTAAATACTACCTTAGTTATTAACTATATGACCCTGGGCTAGTCACAACTTCTCTCTGGCTCAGTTTCCCCATCTCTAAGATGCAGACAGTAAATCCCTCATAGAATTATTATAATAAATAAGATAATATCCATAAAAGCACTATGTAAACCTTACAGCACAAACTAAATGTTAGCTATTTATCATTGTTATTCAAACATACATTATACTTTCTCATTTTTATCCTTAGAGGCCTAATGTTCTCCCAGAAATTTCCCAGTCAAACCTGATTTCAAGTAAAGATTTGAAACTCATTAACACTAAAGTATAACAGCTTTACTCCCAGAGGAGATTAGCATTTGAGCACATATTAGAACTATGAATTTAAAAATAAAGTTCCTAAATTTTAAACATCAATAAGTAAGTAAATGAAATTTGAATTAAAGAAGAGGGGGGCAGGTAAAAAGCCTTCCCAGAACTCCTAAAGTCACTTCTCCTAGCCCTATCTCTAGGTCTCATCCAACAGTTCATTTCTGTTCAGGTAGTGAGTGATGTCTCAGCTGAAATTGAAGCAAATCATTCCTTCCTCCACCCCCTCCTAAGAAAACTTAAAAGATCAGGAATAGATATTTTAATAGATCAGAAATTCTTGATCATTTTTGTGACATGGATCCCTTTGGCAATTTTATGACGCCTATGGATTTCTCAAAATAACATTTTTATATTATACATGAAGAATCATGTTACACATATTTCCATATTAGACATGCTGTGAAAGAAGAATCAAAACAAAAGGGAAGTCATGAAAAAGAAAAAACAAATTAAAAAATTGAAAATAGTACACTTTGATCTGCTTTCAGATTCCATAGTTGTTTCTCTAGATGTGAATGAGATTTTCCATCATAAGTTTTTTAGAACTGACTTTGTTCTCTGTATTGCAGAGAAGAGCCAGGTGTATCATAGCTGATCATCACACAGTTTTGCTGTTAATGTGTACAATGTTCTCCTGGTTTTGCTCACTTCACTCAGCATCAGTTCAAAATTAATATTTTTAAAATGCACAAAGAAGATGGGCTGCCAGATCTCTTGAATGGAATCCCCCAACCACCCAAGTTTAGATAAACCCACAGAGCTGCCAAAGTCCCCAAATACTTTAGTAGCTAGAGTTTGGAAGCAAAGAAAAAAATCAGTTGCTGGGATTCTAGAGGGACTCCTTAAGTACCTGACTAGCATCTATTATTTTGAGCCTAAAGTCAAGTAGAAGGATCATTTCAACTTTCTCTGTTCAAAGCTTCTATCTACCCTTTGAGAGAAGATAGTATTGCCCCAGGTGAGCCAGAGTCAGCTCAAACCTCTTCCTCTTGAGATTCATTATTAAACTTTCAGTGTGAGTGACTAAAAATTTTCAGTCACTAATAATGAGAGCTTGATTTATTGTTTTATTGATTACCTCTGCTTAAAGTAATGTAGAAAATATTAGTAATGTAAATTAAACTTTAAATGTCCAGTGTACTTTTTTTCAGAGATTATGTTGTTAAATATTTACCAGCATTCTGTTAATCTTTCCCTCTCATTCCCACCCTCCTTCAATATCACAATCAGGGTTAGTTATCACAATAGGTATGAATCAAATCCACCTGCACTCTGAGCAATCATGAGTATGAATGGGGATAAAAGGAGTTCTATAAAGGTCCAATTGTTGTCATTACTCCTATTCTCCTTAACAGGGAACAGCACTACTAATTTTATACAATCCTTCAGGGTATTTTTATGTCCCCAGATTCTTTTTCAGGCGACACTTAAATGATAGCCAGAGAAAACATTTTCATGATTAACACTGAGTCATATGACGGAGTCTCCCTTTCTCTCTCTCTCTCTCTCTCTCTCTCTCTCTCTCTCTCTCTCTCTCTCTCTCTCTCTCTCTCTCTCTCTCTCTCTCTCCTCTCCTCCAAACCAGCCTGCCAGTAAGAGATGACTAATTATATTTATTCCCAGGGTGTTTTTTTCTTCCAATTTTGTGTTTGAGAGGGAGGAAAGGAGATAATAGTTGGTATTAGTGGTTGGCGTGTCTGCCTTATTTCCTCTTCTACAAGAGGCTTCCTCTTGCCTTTTCTTACTCTGGATCAACATGTCCATTTTAATACTTGAGCCCTTAAAGTTTGCATGTGTCTTCTAGATATTTGTGTTTCTTTTTTAGACAGGATAAGCTTGGAAGCCCAAGCATATATCAATCTAATACAAAAACTGGATAATGAATTGGATCTTATTTCAGTAACTTTCCCTCCATACTTTTTCCTTTCCCTCCCTCCTTTTTTTTCTTTTCATCATTCTTTCCTTCCCTCTTTCCCTCTCTGCTTCCTTCCTTTTTATTTCCTTTCAATACTTCTTCAAACAGGAAACTCACAGGCTGTCTTATACAAAGAAAATTGAAATAATATCCACCTCCAGACCTAACCAGATACATTCCCAAAGGAAATGGAAGACTTAGACTGTTTAATTAGATATTTACCTTTTCCTGAATGGGAAACATGCTCCTATATGATGCATCAGCTCCTATATGATGCATCTGTGACAAGGATTGGTGAAAAGCAACTGGGAGGAGCTACCACTTGCTCTCTGGACCACCAATGAAATAGTAGAGCACAGACAAAAACAGAAAAGAAATGCCCTAATAGTACTCCAGTAACAAATGCACTTCTCTATACATACTTGTATCTTACCTGGATTCTTCTTTCTCTCTTTTTATGAAATCACTTCAGAATAAACAGTTTGATTGTGTGTGTGGGGGGGGGGGGGGTTGTGGCTTGATGTCTTCTTTGTTTTTATAGTCATTGATTATAAACTTAATTACAATGTCCACAAAAAAATTCAAAAAGGGGAAAGTCCAAATTTATTTTATCCTTTGATTTTAAAAATGAATATGTGCAAACTAGAAAATTACCATAACAATTTATTTGCTCTGGGTCCCCTTCCCTTCTTTTCTGTGTCTATGTATTTACTGTTTATTGCTGTTATTGTATTAAGACACAGTCAATGTGTACATTCTAATTCTTTCTTTTTCTATATTTCTATCTTTCATAGTTTACCTTAAGTTAATAACCTATTACATGGATAAATGGACCACAATAATTAACAATTTTCCAATTATTGAATTGATATGTATCTAATTATAAATGTACTTTTAATGTTTCTGTATAGTTATATCTTTTTATCCTATGAATAATATCCCTTAGATAAAATCTTAGTCATATAAATCATTGTGTTAAATATGATTATTTTTACTTTTAATTAAATATTCCCAGATTTCTCTTCAAAAGAATTGTATCAGCTTGCAGTTCCTAACATATTCTTAAGATGCCCAGTTTGTCAAAGTCACACCACCAAAGAATATCATTTTAAAACTTTTTTGTCATTTTTAGTATATATTTGTACTTCAGGTACTTATATTCCTCTAATTCTCAGAGTTTGAACAATTTCAAGGCAAAATTAAAAATTTTATTGTCTCTTTTAATAAATCATCTGTTCAGCCAGGAATGAAGGATCCCTTCACCTATATGCCTTTTCTTACTTCATGGAATAAGTAGAGAAGTCCTTCACTTTCAGAAGGAAATGCAGAGGAGAAAAAAACATTTAGGTGTTAATATCAATGTATAAAAAAGGAGATCAGCAAAATATTCCCAGAAACCATTGAAGAAAATTCCCCAGAAATATTAAGACCAGATTTTTTGAATTTATCATATACTTTTGAAAAAGCAAGTTCTATATACAGTAGATTTGTATTTTCATATAAAAAGCTTCATTTTTCTATTCTATTTTTATATGTGAATGTTCTTTTGGGGAAGATTTATTAAATACAGAATTTAAAAAAAAGATTTTTAAATATATGTGAATAGAAAGAGGACTAGATTTGCAAGTGGACATTCTGATAGCTGAAAGGGATAAAGAGCATTTATGCAAGGAAAACCAAAGGAAATCAAATATAACCTACTCAGATAAAAAGGTTTAAAGGAAGACACACATCTGGGAGAAAACTGCTCCTCAGATGAATGCACTGATATCTGTTTGAAAGCAGAACAGTGACTCCCTTAAAGATGGTTATGTGGGATTGTTGTGCATAAACTCATTTGTATGTGGCTATTTTCAGTTTTGAAAGGGCTGATAAAATATAAAACAAGTAATTGTTTGGGGGCAATGGGAAGATTATCCGTTACCTATCTGACAGAAAAGTAGATTTGCAGTATCCATAGTTTAGTAATTGTTCAAGGCTATTAAGAAAGCCAGGATCTGACACACTAGAAGCCAAAGGAGAGAAGTAGCAGATGATTAGATGAAGATAGAAGGAAAAGAAGCTTATGTAGGAAGCTTTCAGAGATAGAAGACACAGAAGTTATGGAGAAAACTGCTTATAGAAGACAAAATATAAAAGCTAACAAAAACCAGGATGACAAGCAGGCTTTGCAACTATTTTGTTGGGAACTGTGGATTGGAAGAGAATGGCTGAGGACTGATTGGTGGGAGAAAGTGAGCATTCATCTTCTACCACCAACAGCCTGAAAGAAGGGGAATTTCTTGAAGATTTGCTTATGTTGCCTTTACTGCTCTCTATGATTCAAGAGGGAGAAATAAAGGATTAAAGTCAGACTTTGTATCTGATTTGCAGTGAACTGTGTCAACTAAAGAAACAACATGTCTTTACTAAGAACTTGATATTTTGTAATTATGAAGGTTAATGTTCTTGTGCCTGAGGGAGATGATTTTCAGGTTTTTCTTTACTGAAGTTCTATGGGTTCTATTTGTGGAGTGGTGATGATTTTTTTTACAATCCTAGAGAATTTTCTTGGACTATCTGCTGAAGTACACAAGTGTTTAGGTTATTTTCTACTTTGACATTTTCTGAGAACCTAATTCTGCAGAGAATCCTTTCCCTTGTTTGAATCTATTATTTCCATTTACAATTCTTTCAGACCTTTTCCTGGTCATGTTCTTTCCCCCACTTTTCTAAAATACACACAAATTTTCCTTTACAGTTAATGAAAGATTCCTTATCCTTACATCTTCTGAGTTGACAATATGACCATACTTCATTGCCTGTAGTCAAAATACAGACCCCTTAGCCTGACATTTAAGGCCCTCCACAACCAATTATATTTGCAGCCTTATTTCATATTACCATTCTCATGAATGTTAAATTTCAGACAACAGCACAACTCCCAGACTTAATACTTCATTTTCACATTTCTGTGCATTTACATAAGCAATGGATTTCCGAGACAGGCACATTCCTAGAATGTACTCCCTCCTCATCTACAACTTTCCAAATACTTATCTTCTTTTAAGATTCAACTCAGGGGTCATGTCATCTCTTCTCTGAAGCTTCCCAGATTCCCTTATTTGTCAGTGCTCTCTCCCTCCCAATTTTTCTTTTTTAATGTCTATTTGTATGAGTTCTACCCACAAGCAGAACATAAACTCCTTAGTACTAGTAACTATTTAATTTGTATTTTTATATACCTAATAGCTTGAATATAATAGATAATAAATGACTAAATTCCATTTATTCCTTTTTATGGTAGTATACCTCTTCCTATTTAATTTTTCTAATGTACCTGGATAATGATTTCTCACTCTATACTTCCCTAATAATTTCTGTTTCCTCTCTCACCAGCTAAACTATTTTATATTGATTTTAAAATATTACTATGTTCTGTTCAGCTATGTTATTTTAAATTTTATGTTCTGATAACCTTATTTGAAAGATTATTTGAAAGGTTATTTCAAAAGGAAGTTCAAATCTATTCCTATCTAGGTAATATTTTCTGTGAAACTACTTTATGTAAATTAAGAATCAAACAATCTTTAGCTTCAAAGGACTAAGAGAACTACTGCTGAAAGGGAAAATTACTTCTTTGGTAAAAGACAATCACAGGGTTTCACATGAGTAAATGTAGAAACAAACTAGATTTTTTTCTTTCTTTGCCTAACTGGCTGTGGACAGAGTATTTGCTCAATGTCTTACACATGGTAAACACTCTATAAATATTTGTTGATGGATGGAATGACAGAAAAAGCTAATAGAGCAGAAGGGACATTCAGAAAGCCAAACCAACTGTTGGCAGACACTTTTAAATCAAAAAGAACATTACTAGAGCAACTAAAATCTATCCTTGGAATAACTGTAGATGCAGAGTTGGAAAGAACTATATCTCCTTGCCCCCAACTCCAGTCACCCTCCAGTTTGTCAAAGTGTACTTTTAATTAGGGAACATGTGATAACTGTCTTCAAGTAAAAGAGGATTGTCCTATGAAAGAAGGGCCAACTTTGGGGGGGGGGCAAGGCAATGGGGTTAAATGACTTGCCCAAGGTCAGACGGCTAGGTAATTATTAAGTATCTGAGGCCAAATTTGAACTCAGGACTTAAGTATCCAGGACCGGCAGTCTATTCACTGCACCACCTACCTGTCCCAAGAGCTAACATTTTGTAATAAACTGAAATAAAACAGTTATGTTCTCCATAAAGAAGGACTTTCTAACAATTAGGTCTATCCAAAAATGCAATGGACTACTATGGGAGGTTGTGAGGGACGAAAGAGCTTCTTCATGCAAAGGCTGGATAAACTCTAGCCAGGTAGAACAGATTCTTTTGAGGGGGTGGGGGGTGGGGGGGTTAGATGAGACTCTTCCAAATAGAGTCTCTCCCATATGAGGCATTATGCAATCCTATGAAACATAGCTAGAACACTTGAAACTGAAAACAGTGTGGGATCAGATGGGATCGGATGAGGCCTGACCACAGCTCAGAAGGACCACTACTTTCTTGTGACTTGCATTCCTTTTGTGCAGTTGGAGATCACATTACAATTTGCACTCCTCTAGGTCAAGTCTAAAACTTCTGTGATCCTGAGGTGTGATAGTCGCCCTGATTTTCCACCTTTTATTCGACACGGAGAATGGAACGGATAAAATACACGATGGACTGAACTGACTGCATCAACACTCTGTTTCCTCTGTGTGCAAGCAAAAGGAGATATTAGCAGTTGTTGGTTTGTTTGTTCTTTTGGAACCTACTTGATGGTTCCAAGTGATTAGGCTGTATAGTCTCCTGGAGGGAGAAGAAATAGGATACATAGTAGATTGGGTCATGGGGTGATGACAGTTCTGGGGGAAAAAAGTGAAAAGGATGTCTTTGAACAACATTCCCCTGACTATAATCAACATAAAGTGCATGCCGTGCCATCATTCATTTGATGTCATGAATTTTGATTTCAGAGGACAATAATAACAGCATGTTGAATTAACTGGAAGTGCTACCATGGTCAGAACTGGAAGATCCGAGGATCATGTGTCCCAAAGAGGAAACTCAGAACTGAGAAACATAAAAAAAGGAAATAAATAGTCATGATCTAAGCTTGGTTCTTGTTCATGTCCTCAGCTTTTCTGTAGTCTCATAACTCAGTTCTTCCAGCAAAATGTTCTTTTCTTAACTCAGTTTTAAGACATCTGGCAAAATAGATTCTGAACGGAGGGGAGGAATGACAAGGCAGAGGCCTGAGCAAGATGACTTTCATGTTCTCCAACCCCGCCCCCCTCAATTTGGGGTCTGGTAATATTCCAACACAGATCCTGTAGTTCATTCAAGTGTCTTCAAAACTGGGTCAAATACAGAGAGGGGGCAGTTAGGTGGCTCAGTGGATAGAGCACTTACTCAGGAGTCAGGAGGACCTGAGTTCAAATCTGACCTCAGACACTTAATAATGACCAAGCTGTGTGACCTTGGGCAAGTCATTCAACCCCATTGCCTTGACAAAAAGCCCATAGAGATTCTAGGACATGCCTGGGATTTAGTTTATCAGAGCCTAGAATGATTCTGAGGAAAGGCAGAGAATGAATCTTGAGCCAACTCTAAATTGGAAATGAATGGATACCAATCCCCAGAATAGTGAAGGAACCAATCTCACCTCCCAAGGGTTCCTTCAGTAAGGACCAGGCTAGACCCTCTTTGAAATTCCTAAGGTCAAGAACCTACTCATCTGATTAGATGTAAAACCATGCAAAACCAAAGCTAGAGAAGATACACCAAATGATCAGAGATTATTGGAAGGTCTTGTAGAAGGAGCACTAACTTTGGAATCATAGGAACTGGAGCTGAATCACAGCTCTAAAATCAATGACCTGGATATCCTTCACCTCTTGGGTCTCAGTTTTCTCATCTGTAAAATTAGGACATTGGTCTTTATGACTTCTAAAGTCCATGTTTGTTCCATGTTGCCTCTAAATTCCTAAAACAGGCACCCACACTCCACAAGTTACTTATACAATTAACACTTTCAGTGGTGAAATCAAGTATAGTCCTTCAACCCTGCTTTCCCACAAGTGTTACCTAGATTATTATCTACTGAAAACTGGAAGGAAGGAAACAATTAATAATACTAATCAGCCTTCAGTCAAATCATGGAGTGTGTAGGCTCCAAATGGAGTCCAGAATTTGGGATCTAGGCTGGAAAATGTCATCTTCTCTAAAGGAAGCTATTGTAGACTAACAGAATCAACATGAAATAGATAAGAACAGTTGCATTCAAAAATAATACTATGTTAAATGATCTGAAATTTTACTTATGACACTGAGGGGCTTCATAAATTTCAAGTGAAGTTCATCTGACACATGAAAACTTTGGGCATGATAGATTCTAACACATGGAAATGTGTTCTCTGTGTCTCTCTGTCTCTCTGATCCTGTCACCCTCTCTGCAAGTCTCTGACTCTGTCTGCTTCTCTCTAATATATCTCTGTTTCTCCATCTCTATATGTCCATCTTTCTTTCTCTCTCTTCATCTCCCTCCTTTCCCTCTCCCTCTGTCTGTTTTTCTGTCTGTCTGTCTGTCTGTCTGTCTGTCTGTCTGTCTGTCTCTCTCTCTCTCTCTCTCTCTCCCATCTCTGTGTGTCTGTCTTTCTCTTCATCTCTTTCCTCTATGTCCCTCACTCTCTCTCTGGCTCTCTCCTCATCTCTCTCTCTCTCTCTCTCTCTCTCTCTCTCTCTCTCTCTCTCTCTCTCTCTGTTCTCTCTCTGTCTGTCTCTGTCTCTTTTCTCTCTCTCTCTCTCCTCCTCCCTCCCTCCCTCCCTCCCCTCTCCCTCCCTCCCTCCCTCTCCCTCTGTCTGTTTTCACTTCCTGTCACACTCATGCCTATTTTTGCTGATTTAAGTTAAACTTTTAAGAGAATAATATTGATTCTTTATAAATTAAACCCATTCTTAGTCTAATATCAAATAACTCATTCAATGGCCCAATGATGTTATGATTTCTGTGTTATTTCCGTACCTCTGCACTTCCATTCTACTCTTTCTAATAATGATATAATATCAAATATTCATTGGCAGATAAAAGTTAGCTGTATCTGTACTGGTCCATTATGATGGAAACAGATATCCCATATTCTATGAACTCAATCATATTAAAAAAAAGTTCTGCTTTGTAATGTTCATTGATTATTTTCTAAAAATGGGAGATCTTTTAGTAGATCTCTATGAATGGAGCTGTCAAATTTTATTGATGGAGAAACTAGCTTCAGAAGGAGTCTCATAATCCATATAAGAAACCTGTTGACACATAGTTTCTTCAGAGTGTTGTAAGGCCATGGAAATAATAAATCAGACAGAGTTTCAAGGTAATGGCTACCAAGAAGTGTGTGCTGATATCATTTACCTAAAATTTTAGCAGGAGTTCCACTCCTCGATGGGAAACATAAATCAGAGTTTCTATAGCATTAAACTGAATGAGGCATTTTGGTTAGTTGAGGTGCTTTTATATATTTTTCACAAGACAGCAAATTACTCAATCTTCAAAGTTCTCTTAAAAAGGTTCATTCCTTGAAGTCACATAAGATCTCCAGAATCAATATTTAGGAGAAGAGGTTGACAGGAGAGGAAGAGACAGGCAGAAATGTGAGAAAGGAAAGAGAAACTTCTTTCCCTCTCTCTTCTCCTTTCTCTGTCTCTATCTCTGTCTCTATGACTCTATCTCTGTGTCTCTATCTCTGTCTCTGTGTTTCTGTTTCTGTCTCTTTGTCTCTGACTGTCTGTCTCTCTCTGACTCTGTGACTGTCTCTGTTTCTGTTTCTATCTCATCTCTCTATCTCTCTCTGTCTCTGTATCTGTCTCTGTCTCTATCTCTTTGTCTGTGTGTGTGTGTGTCTCTCTCTGTCCCTGTGTCTCTCTTTCTCTCTCTGTGTCTCTGTCTCTGTTTGTCTCTCTCTCTCTCTCTCTGTCTCTCTCTCTCCTCAGTCTATATGGGGGAAAGAGGGGAAAGAAAAGAGTAAAAGTAACTTCTCTTTGTCTGAGGATTGAAATAGTCACTCAGGACTAGACCAGATCACAAAATATACTCACAGAATTGAAGCAAAGAAAATGAAAAGAAATTTCTCTACCACCCCCAGCCCCTATTCCAAAAAAAAAAAATCTTTCAGTAAGATAGAAAATTCTTTCATGCTTCCATTGGGAGGGATGGGTGGTAATTTGGCAGAAGGGATGTGGGTTTTGGAAAGCAGGATTAAGGTTTGGGTTTAGTTTGACTTTTGCCTTCCTGAAAGGTGGAGAACCTATCTTGGACAAAGCTTCATTGTGAAGCTTCCATTCAGAAATGAAATATCATAGACTTGACTTTTTTCCCCCCACATCATTTTTTTCACGAACTCTTGAATGAGGAAGTGCCCAAAAGACAGAAATGCTTGGTCTGTCTTTAGTTCTCTCATGGCCTTGAGCAAATCACTTCACCAGCTTTTCCATCTATGTGAGTGAGAACACTTATCTTTGCAAAATGTTTTGAGATTCTTAGACATAATATCCTACAAGTGGCCATTAGAAAACCTCTGATGAAAAAGGAAAAGGAGATTTTTTTTCACCTTTAAAAGTCATGGTTGTGCCTAGTATCCTTATTCTGCACTTTCTTCATTTAATGAATTTCAAAGAAGCATAGGTCTGATGACAGTAAAAGCAAAGAGTATTTCATTGTTACCTAATATACCTGAAGACTTTGGACAAAAGAGGAAAATCTTTCAAGTAAAATTATCTCTATATTGTGTTTTATCTGGTCAGGCGTTTTGTTTTTTTCCTTTTCATTTTATTTAGGGGCCTCAAAATGAGTGTGTTCATTTTTTTAAATGTGCAGCTAATAGCCTAATAATAATATTGTGACCTTTCCTTTTTTTCCCTTAAACAAAATTAAATTTTAGGTTGATTGTTTTAAACCTAAATTACATTATATCTGGAGGGGAGGGGAGGTCAGACTTGTAATTTCTTTGGTGTAGGACAGGGAGGGGCTTTTAATGGATAGTTTTCAGGGGATCAGTGACCCTGAATAGGAAAAAAATACATCTTTATTTTCACTCATCTCTAATTGCATTATAGCATTTCTTTGGATTATGAATGTAAACAACAAACCATCAAGCTCTGAAAGCTTTACCAGATTGTTAGAGGAGTCTATGATAAAAAAAAAAAAGGTAGGAAGCCCTATATTAAGGGAATTATGTGATGAAGAAACTCTCTCCACCAATGCAGGTCCACAACTGCTCTGCAACATAGCCTTAGAGAGACACTTCGAAATTGGAAGTTATGTGACTTATCCAGAATCACAGTCAGCCTGTGTCAGAAGCTGAAATTAAACTCAGATCTTGAATGCAAGTAAGTGATGTTTGTCCTTCATTCTCAAAGAAGACCATGACATCAGGGATGTGATGCCATAACAAGAAAGTAAATTGGATTTGAGTGAGGGGGTGCTGTACTAAATCACCAGCCTCACTTTCTCCTCTGAAGCCATCTGGGTCCAGTAATCAGATATGGATCAGGGTGACCAGAGATGGCTCTGATGGGAAGCCATCAGGGCTAAGTGACTTGCCCAAGGTCACACAGATATCAAGGCTGGTGCTCTATCCATTTTCCTAATGCAGCAGATTAAATTCTGGATCTGGAATCAGGAAAACCTGGGTATGAATCCTGACTGGCATTCACTATGTCACTAACCAAGCATAAATACCTTCACTATGTTGATTGCTTTCTTGTTCAGTCATTTTCTACTCTTTGTGATTCTTTTGGGGGTTTTCTTGGCAAAGATACTGGATTGCTATGCCATTTCCTTCTCCAGTTCATTTTACAAATGAGGAAACTGAGATAAAAGGGTTAAGTGACTAGGCCAGGGTCACACAACTGTAAGCATCTGCAGGCATGATTTGAACACAGTTTTCCTAACTCCAAGTCCCATGCTCTATGCATTGGGCGATCTAGCTACCTTTACTTCACTGCTGATTACATCCCATTTACTAGAAACAAGACTTGTTGTGGAGGGACAGCTAAATGGCACAATGGCTAAAGTGCCAGCCCTGGAGTCAGGAGGACCTGAGTTAAATTTGGTCTCAGACACTTAATAATTGTCTAGTTGTGTGACCTTGAGCAAATCACTTAACCCCATTGCCTTAAATAAATCAAATTTTTAAAAGAATACTAGTTTTCATGTTGCCTCCCCTATTAGATCTGAATTAGATCTTTTGAAAAGAATCCCAGAGTTAACAAGGTGCCTGCCTAGCAACCATATGGTGGGTTCTTAATAAAGGTCAACTGAGTGATTTCACCTCTCTAGGCCTCAGTGTTCTCATATGTAAAATTTAAAGAACTTGACTCAATGAGGTCCTTCCCAGCTCTAAATCCATGTCTCTGTGTCTTCCCAATGCTGAGGCCACTTCACTATCCTCTCTTTACCAACATGCCTTTCAATTATAGACCATCTTATTAATGTGTTGTGAGTCAGGGAAAGTTGTAGAGAAAGGAAAGATCGCCTCAAGCTTATGGAGCAGTGAACTTTTTCCATCTTCTTAATGCCTATTTTATTGGTGTAGTTATAAATATTCTGTTAGAGACATGATTTTAAAACTTCATGAAGGGTAAAGAGAAGTGAAAATATTTTTAAAGGAAAATATGGAAACATGATAAAAATCTTTCTAACAAAAATAGTATTTTAATCATTTCTATTTGTTTACTGACTTTCCCAGGGAGATCAAAGCATCTTCATGAAATAAAAAGAGCAGGGTGGTACTGTGGAAAGTATTGGATTTAGCATCAAGGCCCCTCTTGTTCAGAACCATGGTGACTTCTTATGTGACCTCGGTCAGATCACTTCTCTAGTCTTCAATGTCCTCGTCTTTAAAAAAGTGGGTCGGCTGAAAAGACAGCGTGGTATTTATTAATGAGGAACCGGAGTTAGGAAGTCCTGTGTTCAAATGTTACCTCCAACACTTCCTCCATGTATAACCAGAGGCAAATCATTTAACCTCTCTCCAGGCCTCAGTTTCCTTATTTATAAAATGAAGGGATTGGACAAATGATTTCTAAGCTCCCTTCCAGTTCCAACTCTTTGATCCTAACAGTTTCTTGAAAAACAAAACAGAAAATCCTCAACTTGAAGGCAGAGATTACTTCATATTTTTTTCTGAATCTCTGTTGCCTAGCCCTAGGCCTGGCAAATGCAGACCTTCAATAAATGGTTGTGCATTGTGTGATGGATTTTTCACTCCAGCTATGATCAGAGTGAGTGGCTGAGTGTCA
Source organism: Macrotis lagotis (assembly GCF_037893015.1). Classification (NCBI taxonomy): domain Eukaryota; kingdom Metazoa; phylum Chordata; class Mammalia; order Peramelemorphia; family Peramelidae; genus Macrotis; species Macrotis lagotis. Next base: position 67,863,724 of record NC_133664.1, on the reverse strand, counting down.
AAGACAGTATAGCCCCCTTTCGATCAAGGGAAGAGCTGGGAGACCCCATGGAAACTAATTCAATGTTGATAACCATGAAAAATAGCCTCATAAATCTAGAGGCCTTGATGAAAGGGGTGGACTTTCCTCGACTGCACTAAACAAATTGAGCATTTCAAAGAGATCTTTTAGGTACCAACCCCAATTTGCATATGAATGTCAACAGCTAACCTCCCATTGCTCTACAAGGAGGCAAAGGCCATTGGGTTTTATGGTCTAACCGAGTCCCTGGTCACAATCCAGACCCTCCAAGAGACTGACCCCACCTTTGACTTCACAACTAAGTGACAGGCAGGGAAATGACCCTCTGTATTTAGCTGCCTGTGTTAGTTAGACATGTCTCCACCTCCCCAGCAAAAAAAGAAGAGAATACAGGTGAGGCCACCTAATCTATCGCCAACAGCCCCTTAATTTTCCCCAGTTTGAGAATTTTTTAAGACTCCTAGAGCAGCCAAGGTTGGAATTAAACAATAATCAGATTAGGCCTGGGATTCAACTCAGACAACTTTGATTCTGTAAGGGATCTTTTACACTTTTTAAATCAAAGAAACAGGTACATTCCTAATACACCTGGGAAAGTAACAGGTAGCTTAACTTCCTATCACTTTTCCTAGTCTTTCTGCAAAACATTCATACTCTTAAAAGCAAATTAACAGGGGCAGTTAGGATAGAGCACTGGCCCTAGAGTCAGGAGGACCTGAATTCAAATTCCTCCTCAGACATTTAATAATTACCTAGCTGTGTGACCTTGGGCAAGTCATATAACCCCATTGCCTTGCAAAAAAAACAACAAAAAAGGCAAATTAACAAAATATTCTTTGTTCTCTGGGATGGCTGTCTAGGAAGGGAAGGGAAAGGAATGGATGGAGAAATTTAGACTGCGTAAAAGCAGAAGATATCAATAAAAACTTGTGTTTTTTTAGTTTTTTTTTTTTGCAAGGCAAATGGGGTTAAGTGGCTTGCCCAAGGCCACACAGCTAGGTAATTATTAAGTGTCTGAGACTGGATTTGAATCCAGGTCCTCCTGACTCCAGGGCAGGTGCTTTATCCACTCCCACCACCTAGCCACCCCTAAAACTTGTTTTTAAAAGAACAAATTAACATAGGTTTGAGGGATTCCTTAGACTAGAGATATCAACTTTTTCTAAATCTCAGAAAAGAAAAGTTACAATCTGAAATAGTCCATTTTTTCTCAGTTTAATCCCTATGAGAAATTTCAGGGAGAGGTGCAGGAGTCTGAGTATCCATTTGAGTATCCTTGAGAAAAAGATAACATGAGCTATTTATTATATTTACTAACAAATGTCAATGAGCAGAATTACAAAAAAAAAAAATCTCCTGAATAAAGGGAAGGAGAAAAAGCACCATAGAGTTTTCTCTCTCTGGGGTCTATAGAGTCCCTCTTTATACCTTTAAAAATGGGATTAGACTGATGTTTTCACTTGTAACAAGCAAGCATTTATTAAGTGCCTGCTATATGAAAAAGTACCAATCCTGGAATCAGGAAGACCTGAGTTCAAATCTGACCTCAGACATATAATACTTACTAGCTGTGACCTTAGACAAATCACTTAACCCCTTCACTCATCCACCCATCCCCAAACTAGTACCTACTATTTGCTAAGAAATGAGAATGCAAAAAGCAAAATCCAAAAATTCTTACCCTCAGGAAATTTTTATTCTACACATAGGATTTTATCAGACAAAACTTGTAGTTCCATTTTTTAAAAAAATTCTCTGCATTAAGATGCCACCTGACCATGGACTTTTTAGTTTAGCTTTTATTAAAGTAACTGAGCACCTCCCCCACTTGAGAGAATTCTGGTCCTCAAATATCTTCGGCAACTGTACCCATACTTAGGAGGCAGGCCAAGCAATTTGACCTTTGTGATGCTTCATTAATTCCCAGGCCATTTGGATCTTTTCTCCTCTGCTCGCTTAGCTGACAGTTTGTTTGCTTCAGGATTCCCCCCTCCAGGATGATAAACTGAGAAACAATGGCTTATGGGGAAACAAAAGAGGAAGACAAGGTTTGTTTATTTTGGTTAAAAACCTGAATTCTGTGGGCTAAAGACAAGCCTTTTTGCTTAATCCCAATCTAATTCCCTCTAGTTTTTATGGAAATGTGCAAAGGTTAGTATTGGCATATTTCAGCTGCCCTCCACTGTTGGTCACTGACTAATTATTAAACTGAGACCTGAATTAAGCTTTTTTGAAGTATCTGAAAATGGGAATCCTAAAAATAGTACAGACCCCCCCCCCGAAATATCAAAGGGGAAAGGATTAGAGATGACTCCTAAAAATTCTCTTGAGAAACGAAATATTGCCTTTTTAAAAATATATATATATACCATATCATTTTTTTTTTACCTCCAACACTGCACTAGTGAAGACCCCAGAAGAATTCCTGAATGAAAAAGGACTGGAAAAGATGGTATTTTCTGGGATTCTTCCTGGGGGGGGGGGTTGTTTTTGTTATTTAACAACAATTTAAACTCATTTTATTCTATCAGGTCTGTAAGGTTAGATGTTTCTGAGTCAATTTAGACAACAGGGAGTTCATTTTATTCACTGGAAGTTATTTGTTTTGTTCTCACTATGCTGAAAACAAAGGAAGTTTCTCAGAACCACATTATTCCAGCCAATGTAGGCTTCACTTGCGTTCAGAATTATTAGAGAAAGAAGCATCCAGCATTTCTTCAGTCTTGAGCTAGTTCTTAGTTTTCCAAATGAACTTGGCAGCAGTGGAGGGCTTAGAAGGTAATATGAAATAGATCTTTATAAATAATTCTTATTTGATTGATCTTCCCAGGGTCCTACTGGTCTCCAAGGAAGAAGAAATTGAACCCCAATAGACTCAACTAAAGCAGCTCCTTAGAGAACTTTCCAAATCCTAAGGATTTAGTGAGGTAAAGGAACAGAAAGACCATCGACTTGCATAGATGAGCTGAAAAGAGACACCTATAAACACTTTGAGATACAATCTTGACTGCTCACCAACAGGTACCTCCCATTGTGTCCCTCCTTGCCCCCCACCCCTTTCCTCAAGAGTTTGTCAAAGCTGCTTCCTGTTCCCCCAGCTTGTATTCTAAAGTCCCTTTTTAAATTCAAGGGATGGGGGTGAGGTGAGCCATTGCTGAAATATAGCCAGAGGGTCCCCCCTCCCACTGAAAGGGTTTACAACCTCCACAAAGTGGAGAGACCCACTGGGAAACTGCTAACTAGCTCCAAGGATTAATCTGATTGCCAGTTAAACTCGATTCTCTTCCTACCAGTCCCTTTATCCCTCTCTCACCTCCCTCCTAGCCTACATTACTCAAGTGAAAACCTATACGTTACCACCCCTTCTGATATTAACAGAATGAATGGGACGTTAGGTAGTTAGAACAACATTGAATGGCAAAGCTGTGTCCTAACCAGAGGGCACCAACTGAAGCTTCATTTCCTAGGGCTTCAAAATAAATGACATGTTCTAAAACAACAGAGAAGAGGGGGGTTGGCAAATTTAACTAGGAGGAAGACTATCCATTTGGAATCCCCTGATTTAAAGAATAGATATCCAAATAGATTACTCATTTCTTGCAATACAACACACCTGTATTTTGGGGGGGAGGGGGCACTGCAAAACAAAGGGGTTAAGTGACATGCCCAAGGTCACACAGCTAAGGAAATAAGTGTCTGAGATCCAATTTTAACTTGGGTCCTCTGGGGCTGGTGCTTTATTCACTATCCAAGGGCAGACCCGTATTAAACAGAAAAATTAAATTCTAAAAACAAGTTGCAGAACAACTTTCTATTTGTTTGGAACAACATAGATACAAGTTCTAAAGCACCCATTAGAGCCAAGCAAAGATTTGCCATCCCAGCATCTGAACTGGAATCTAAGTTTTGCTTCTTCCTATAAAATCAGATAATATATGCAAAGACTTTTGCCTATCTTAAAAACAATATATAACTGAGCTATTATTATATTGTTATTCCCTTGGGACTTTAAGCAAATCATTTCAATTCTCTGGAGTTCATTTTCCTCATTTGTAAAATAACAGATTGGGACTAATATCTCTAAAGGCCCTGCCTACCCCAAATAATATATTCCACTTTCTTGAAAGCCTCAGATATCCAGAGTGGATTCATGAAGTTTGCCATATTAGGTAGAATGAGCATGATATGGTGAATAGTTCTGGATTTGGAGTCAGAGACCTGGGTTCAAATTCTCTCTGTGTGATAATGTACAAGTCATGTGAACCTCAGTTTCCCCCTTTGTAAAATGAGGATTGGAATATCTTTTTCACAAAAGCGTTGAGATTCCAATAGGGTGTATGTGTGTACCAGAGCTTTGCAAATGTACATAAATGCCTGTTATCAAAACAATCCCTCTGCTCCAATTTCCTGAGAGGATAAACTGGCTGCAAGTAGCAGAATTACCAAAGAAACTACCATTCCATTTGGATGTTTTCTGCCAGAAAAACATCAACAGTTACCTAAAATCGAAATATTTCTATCATCAACCCTTGAGGTTATTTCAAAGGGAAACCACTGCAAACCAACCTGAAAATTAGAAAAGATGTTTCTTCTCCAAAGACAGCAAACCAAGAAAGAGATGGAAAAACCCTCTGTCTGGTTTGCAGGTCTCCATTTGTAATCCTCAGTCATCCTAAATAAAGAAAACAATGACCTAGAAAGATGGAGATAAGCTCCCATATAGTTAACCTGTCATGGCGGGTCAATCCATCACTGATAACATGTCTCTTATTAATTATATAATCCTTAAAGCATAAAGCTTCTAAAATATCTTAGGTTAGTTGGAGCAGAGGGAAAGATGTAAGAGGCAGCAAGCAAAGGATCAGTCAAATGTAAAAAAATTATCCTAGCTCTGAGAAGCCTACATCCAGCTCCCAGATACTGGATGCCACTGGTTGCTTTCAAGCTTTCAGCCTGTAATCACCCAATATTGAAACCAGATTTACAGGCCCTTTAGAGAGGGGAGCTTTGTGATTTTCTAAAGCATACATGTTTGGTATTTTAGAAGGTCAAACCCCCTGTGGTATAGTGTTTTTAATAGAATCAACTCAGCAAAAGTTAGGAGGAGACACATCAACCAAACCCCAGGAAGTCTGAGACCAATTCCAAAAGAGAGCAAAAGAACAAAAAAAAGTTAGGCCTATTGTACAGAACAAGATGACCAGGAACACAAGAGAGAGTGATGCTGTTTGAGTATCATAGGCATTCTGAAATAACCACTCCTAAGTTGGAGAAAATTTCCCTCTCAAAACAGAGGATATGATTCTCAGAAGTTTAGCATTTTTGAAGGGATCAAATTGTACTGCCACTCGAATAGAGCAGTATTGGGGAAGAAAGTAAAATCCCCACTCCCAACCTGCAAAGTCTGGCCTTGAAAATGCTCTAGCCTCTCCTCAATGAATATTGTTCTTTAAGGATTGATTCCTCAAAATCTCAGCATCTGGGGCGGCTAGGTGGCGCAGTGGACAGAGCACCGGCTTTGGAGTCAGGAGTACCTGGGTTCAAATCCGACCTCAGACACTTAATAATTACCTAGCCGTGTGGCCTTGGGCAAGCCATGTACCCCCATTGCCTTGAAAAATTAAAAAAAAAAAATCTCAGCATCTTAAGTCCTCCTGGAGAAAAAAGAAATAGGTTCACACCTAAACCTCTAAACAGGCTATATCACCACAGAAAGTCATTCAAATTTTGTTCAGAACAATGAACAGAGGTTAGTATTTTAAGAAACCAAGTGATGTTTTCACATGGAAACTTTACCTGGGGAAAGGGTTTTAAGCCTGGCATCAAAGAAGCAAGGTCATATCTAAAAGGTTGAAATGAAGTTCTAAGTAATGTAGAGATGGAGCTGATCTATTTGTTTTTGCTTGCTGGGCAAAGTAGAATCAGAAATCAGCTGACCTCTAATAAGTTTACAACCAAACCTCTGAAATGCTGAAGTCAACAGACGGAATGAATACAAATTTAGAAAACATAAGACAAAGGATCGAAGCTAGCTAAGACCCTAAATCCATTCCTTCCTCTGTAGGAGTTAACTAGTTCAAATTTAATTTTGTTCACTTTAATGTAACCTTAGTTTCATGATTTAATTTGATCTCAGTTTTCTGACTAAGAATTTATGAACTGAAAATTGGAAGCCTAATGTTCTCCAAGTATTTCAAGATCTGTCATCTGGAAGTGACAAAGAATTTTTCTGTTTAGTCCCTGATTGGAGATCCATGAGTAGAAGCTGCTGAAGAAGACATAAAGATGTATCTCGGATATAAAGAAAAACTTCTTAATAGCAACCATCATCCAAGCACAAGAACATGCTGCCTTCGGAGAGGAAGATCCTCCCCACCAAAGATGTTGGAGAAGTCTAATGGATTTATACCAGGGAAGGAACTTTACAGGGTCACCTAATCCAACTTTTATTTTAAGCTAAGGGCAACTTGAAGCCCCAAGAGATCAAATACTTTGCCCCCAGGTAGCTAAAGCTGATAAGCATGACTCCCAAAGCAAGTGCAGGTCTACTGCAATCCTGCTCTCTACCATTAAAGTAGGGTCCGGACTAAAAGACCCATGAAGAGTTTCCAAAAAAATTTTTTCCCTGATAACTTGGCCCTGGAGACCAAGGTATCAGAATCATCTGATATTGCCATGGGTTATATGGAAAAATGTCAGTTCAGTACCAGTAAGACTGGAAGATCTATATGTAAAATCCTGCTTAGAGAACCATCCATTAAGGTTACATGACAGTGGCATAGACTAAACAGAAATATATAGTACAAAAATCCATGAAGCTGTAGGCTTTTAACTTGTTAGATTGGACAAACTAAAATACCAATAGATAAAGGACACTAACATTTGACCTTAAAATTAATTTTTACCAGAAACTTCAAAAAAAAGCACAATGCTAATGTTGTGACTTTAAATATTTAATTTTAAAAGGCTTCCTTATCTTTCCAGAGCTTCATTTCCTTCAGGGACCATCAATCAAAATTGATCCAAGCATTCAATATAACTTTGGGATCACTCTAGTTGAAGGCAGAACTGATCATTACATTAACCTCATTATAGGATTAATTTTTTTTTAACTTTCACAAAAATAATATGCCCCAGAAAGAGATAGTAAAAGCAAATGGTTTTTCCCAACTCATAGAAGAGAAAGTCTTAATTCACAAATATACAAATTCGTAGGTCCTCTGCAAGTCAAAGAGATCTTATGGCCAACAGACATCCGTAGATTAAGTATAAATTAAGGCTGGACAGTATCAGCCCAAAGAAAATACTTAAGAAGATAGTGTAAGGATCTTGTTTATTTAACCACATCCTTGGCTAATATCAATGCTACATTGGGTGGCATTAATCAGATGACTACGTGTAAAATAAATTAAAAGAGATAACTTCCTACTCATATCATTTTTCATATCTTAGCTGGCACATCAGGTTCAGTTTTGTTAGGTCCTTTTGGAACGAAAGGAAATAAAGAGATGTCAGGATAAGGAATGGATAGGTGATAATAAGAGCTGTGATATAATGGAAAATCTGGTCCATTTAAGTGTGAAACAAAATGAAATAAGGAATCAATCACTCAACAAAACAAGTGCAAAGTGATCAGCTTGAATAAGAAAATCTAGATTGGGGGAGGGGGGGTGTGGATAACCAATAAGCAAAAGGGTGAAGCCAATTTAAACCAACGCTAGAAGCATTTCATAGAGATTTGACTGAAATACCTGGCCTGGGATAATTAAAGTTAGCATTTTAGAGAAGGCTGAAAATAAAGAGGATTCTCATGACCTAGACAATTTTGGGTAAGGGAAAGAAAGATGGATATGGCACATTTAGGGCACTATCCAAATTACCCAAAATAATATATATGAAAAGAGTATGTACAATCTTGGTACTCTTTACATTGTAACAGATCAGATCAAAACATTTATTGAGCATTGATTCCTTGTAACAGAGCCTCAAATATACAAGCTAATCTGTAGTTAGATCATCTTCCAACTGTTTTTTTTTTAATTTAAGAAAGACACCACTAAATTTCAGACAAAATAGATATAATATATATTTTTAAATCTTTACAATAAATCAAGAAACATGTAGGAGCTTGTGTACTGTATATTTCAGTTTATTTTGGTACTCATTTCCAGCTCCCTACAGTTCAAAGAACCCTGGTGACAGTGTACAACTTCTACTTTTTGCTTTTACAGCTTTAAAGCAAATAATACATTTGAGTGTATTTTAAATCTGTGCAAATAATCCTTCAGAAGAAATCTCCAAGACTCTGTTTGTAGAGGTTATTCTCTCTCTCAAAGATGATAAGTGAATTTTGTTTTGTTTTTCTTCAGATAAAGTGCTCCTGTCCAGCAGAACCCAAAGGCCTTCAAGAGTTTTTGTTTTTTCCCATTGTTTAACTGGGGGTAAAAAGTTGGTCATACAAATTCCAGCTTCCCATGCCCACTGTACATTCCCCAGTGAACCAGTGAGAGGATTTTCTCGTTGCTGAGGTCTGTTTGTCTCATTTTATCACAGGTCATACAGCAGTTCTCATGCCCACTGACTGGCACCATGCATTCTAAGTCTAACTTTGCCACCTGTCCCTTTTTGGAATGGTGTCCATGAAAACTATAGTGCAATCGGGAAATCATCTGCTGCCGCTGGTCCTGAAGTCTCTTGTTTTCACTGCGGAGCATCCTCAGAGCTAACATGATAAGCAACACTAAGATCAGCCCACCAGCTATGGGCACAGCGATGACGGCCGCTCTGAACCACAATTCTTTGGAAGAGGTCAGCTCCTGGACCTTGGTGATGAGATTCCGGCTGCTGTCAGGCTGATATCGGTTTCCTTGTCCTGCCGGGGAAACGAGATGAGAAAAACCATCAATCCTCTTTGTTTTAATTTAGGGACAAGTCACTTTTGACCCATCCCAAATGAAAAACACAAGATTACAACAAAAAGACCTAAGAGTGACTTGGCACAGGAGGGTTGGTTAGACAATCCTAACCCATTTAAAAAAATACCATGCTATGGACTACAATCGCTAAGACACCCAATATGAATGAAGACTAATGTTCTTTAACCTCTTAGAAATCTTGAAAAACCAGGCCAAGCCTATTAGGCAGACAGACATCTAATGCTTATGCAGACATAAAAGCTACTCTAGAGAGACGCATTTTTGTATCCAGCCATGCTTCTCCCTCTGGTGTCTCTAATTACATTAACAACAAAATCAATAGCAGACATACAAAGTCTTGGCTGTCACAGGCCTATAGATCAAGCAAGCGATTGAGTTTACAAAACCTCCTTCTCCCTACCTGAGGTCTCACCCTTGGGAGCAGAGAGAACATCATGCAGACCTCTATAATTGCACATATCTTCATGACAACATTCCAATGTGGGCACAGCGGTGCCGGAGTGGTTTTGTGCCTGTTTGGCTTGGCAGATGTCTGCTCTGCTTGCAATAGAGTCCAGGCAGCCATGAGTAAGTGGGGAATTCGTATTCTGGGGGTCAAGAAGTCTAGAGAAACAGGCATTCAGCTCCGATTTACACATATAGCCAGTTGCGACACAATGGGCTGCATCACAGTAACATCGGATTTCACCTGAAAAGGAAAGAAATCGGGTCAAAAATGGTAGCAGTGAGGAGGATGGGGTTGGGGTGGGGTGGGAGAGAACAGAGAAAGCAGAAGGAAGAGTATGGAAAGGGAGGAGGCCTACTAGAAGTAATTTCTGTAGCTAGTTCATTAGAGTAAAATCTTATCCAAGGTCCTTTTCATTGAGGTATCTTTTATTTATTTTTGGAAAGGAGGGGAATAGATCATGAAGATAGACTGGGTGAGAAGCCAGTAGAATATTCAACTCTACAGTATACTCACAACATGGAGTATTATTGTTAAAGCACTCTGGGTAATTGGTGACTAAATCCCAGTTCCTATTAGACTATAAGCTATGGGTCAACAGAGTTTTACAGAAACAAATTTCTAAAGAGCTAGAGGGTAATTAAAACGGTACTTTTTAAAGTAATAATTTCTGTTTTCTTGATTTTTTCCTCTTTACAGGAAAAGTAAATCACATTCTTTATTCACTTCATTCCCACATGACTAGAGAACATAAAACTGCTGGGCTTTTTGATTTTGTCAGTATAAATATTTGATCGGAACTGCTGAATTGTTTACTACCTCCAAGAGCTGTGCCAAGGTTTAAGAGCTTTACCTAACACCTTATAAAGTTATTAAGTAGAACCATAACAATCTAGAAACTTTTTTCAGTCAGGGGCTTTAAAAACGATGAAACTGGGCAGCTACTCTGCAGTGTCTCCAGAAAAGGCAACTTTTCCTATAAAGATCTTTTCATGCAAAGAAGTTTTTTTAGCCAGTATACTGTAAAATGGGCACTGCACAGTTTACAATTAGTGGTTTGTTTGCCAAAGTCAATTTCTTTCAACCTAAATGGAAAGTCATAAAAAGAGGCAAATCTGCAAAATGTTCAAGAGTCTCCTCCCTTCCCTCCCCTTCCCCTTCATATTAGCTCACCCTTCCTTTACAGTTTTACATGAAATTCAACATGTGATCTAAAAGGGGAACCATTTAACCTGGAAAATCCTCCACTGCTTGGATTAAGCCTTGTCCCCCCCAAGAAAAGTCTTCCAGGGAACCTCAAAAATTTCTGAAGGAAGCGATTTTTTTCAAGTTTCTTTCATAAAACTCTTTTTGTGAGCTCTGCCACCTCCTTCAGAGCAATGTGACATCTTCCTCCAGAAAACTTAAAACTCAACTATTTCAAGATCTATGAGTTATCACTAATCTGGAAGTCCCATCCGATCAGACTTTGCTCATTGTTCTATGAAAGGCTCACTTGGATGGCTTCAACTTCTTTCCTTGCCAAGTTCTCAAAATCTGAAAATCTGGAAATCTGTCTTCCTCTTACAGTCTAAACTGTGAAAATAAGCACCAGTGACTCTCCCATAAACCTGTTCTCATTGAGGACCTCTCCTCCCTCTTCTTTCTAAATCCATTCACAAACTCGACATGGCCTGAGCAAGGTAAACCAGCTGATTTTTCTGTCTCACTTGCAGTCCACCTTTGCCCACCACCCCTCTATAGCCTCTAACACAAGAGCACACATCACTCTCTGGCAGCTGGGTCAAAAGATGAAGTGGCTTGCTCCTAGTCTGAATTCATTCTCTTGGGCTTAATAACCCAAAGTAAAGTGAGCACCAGCCATTCCTTCCTTCCACCCCAGGTTCAGGAAGTTTTCCCCGTTTCCTCCCCTCAATCTTTGTCAGTATTTTTTCTAGAATATCACTAGATCTTGAAGCCTTGGTGAGGCTCTGCTAAAGAATGAAGAACCTCCACTTCACGGTTTTTAGATGTCAAATAAAAACAATTGACCTAAAAATCATTTACTCCTCAGAAGACATTATGAGATAACACAAGATGCCATTTTCAATGTCTGTAGGAGCTTGTTTAAAATGTTACCTTTTTCATTGATCCAAAATGGTCTAATAAACAAATTTCGACAGGCTAGTCATAGGATTGTAACCAGTCTTTTTAATTAGTCACATTTTTTTCCCCAAGGAGAATGGACTTTTGTGCTACTGTATTAAAATTGTAATTTTTTTTGTCGTTTCATAAAGTTTCTTCCTGTGGTATGCAAAAGGCCAGAAAGGGTATTGGTATTTTGAAACAGTGAACAATGCTCTTCTGTTTCCCCCCCTTTCTTGTTACTGTATGTAGCTATTAAACAAAAATGTCTGCTTTTAGTCAAAGATGGCTACAGGAGACTGCAGGCTTCCCTTAAAAGCTTTTGAAGTTAACAGCAGTCAGAAGTCTGTGATCCCCTAATTATATCATTATCAGGCACATAGTTTCAGTATCTGTGACTTCACATCAGTCTCAGTCACTCCCTGTTCTCCCTGCCTTTGATGGGGCCAGAAGGCTTCCCTCTGCAGGCTGCAAGGGCTGTTATTTAGGGCTAATTACACCCTTCCTTCCAAAATAAATAAATACTGTAGCACATCATCATCACTGTGCTAGCTTATCCTTTAACCTCATGCAGTGAACATAGCAATTAGAGGAAGGGGGGCTAAATAGCGCTGCTTACTTAAAATACATATAGGATCTATTCACATACTGCTCTGGGGGTGGGAGGAAGGAGAGGCGAGCGTTCTGTAAGGGAAGCCCAGCCCTTGCTACCCAAAAGGTGAAAAACGGGGTGCGGGTAAGAAAAATGACCAAATCCATGGCCCACCCACCCGCTTTTGGGGCAGATCGGCGGCAGAGTTCAGAATAAAGAGGTGGATCGTGGCCGCACAGACACGCACAGAGACACACAGACACACTGTCCCCCACTAGCCGGCTGGGGCGAGGGGGGGAAGAGGCGGCGCGCCTCCACTGGAAGTTCATTAAAGACAGACGAACAAAAACATTTTGACAACCGCCTGCCCCGGAGCTCAGACTTGGCCTCAGTGAGCGGGGCCGCCGGCTCGGGGGGGCCCCCCGCGTCTCGGGCAGCCCCCGAAGGCGCCTCCGCGGCCGGGCTTGTCGGGACCTGCGAGCCCGGCGCTGCGAGAGCAGCTCTCCGCGGCCGCCGACTACCAGAGGCTCGGAGCGCCCCCGGCCCCGCACCCCGGCCCCGCACCCCGGCCCCGCGGGGCACCCCCGCAAGTGGAGAAGCCGAGGAGTGGGGCCGGGGCCGGGGGTCATCTCCTGCACGGCCACTGCGCCTCTCGGCGCGGCGTGGAGCCCGCGCGCGCGGACACCCAGGCAGCAAGCCCTTCCCACGAGGGGCACGCGCGCCCGCAGACACACAACCCGAAGGCCCGCGCCCACGGGCGCCGGGCACGCTCACACACGCGGCGCCCCACGCACCTTTGGTGAGCAGGATGGCCATGGCGCACAGCTCGATCTGCAGCCAGATGAAGATGTAGCTGGAATGGCGATCCATTTACCCACCCCCCCTGGCGCCGCGCCCGGCCGGGCTCCCGACGTCGGGGGGCTCCGCCGCAGCCTAGGACGCCCGGGCCGGGCTGCTCATGGGCGCCGGCCCAGCGCGGCCGCGGCCGGACGGACGGCTGGAGCGAAGCCAAGCGGCCGGCGCCCCCGGGTGGCCTCCGGGGCCCCGCTCGCCGCGTCCGCCCGTCCTTCGCGCCGGCCGCCGGGTCAGCCGCAGCCCGGGGCCAGAGCCCGTCCCCGCCGGAGCCCGATCCCGCCGGCTGCCGGGGCAGCGCCTTGGCCTTGGCCTCGGCCGTGCCGGGCCCGGGTGCCCCCGCCTGGGCCGCGCGTCCCGGCGCCTGTCTCGGGCCGCCCCAGCCCGGGGCCGCGGGCTCCGCCTGGCCGACGGCCGCCTGGCTGCGGGGGACGGCTGCGCTCGCGGGCCCGGGCGAGCTTCTGGCCGGCGCGCTCGCCTCCTGCGCTGTAAATAGCGCCGCGGCAGGCCGAGCGGGGTCCGCGGGGCCCCGCCCCGCCCCGCCCCGCCGCGCCCCCGAGCGCCGAGCGCCGCCCGGATTGGTCCGGAGGCCTCTGTCAGTCAGTGGGGGGAGGAGGGGGCGAGGGAGGGGGGAGGATTTGGGGTCCAGTCTCCCGACGGGGAGACCCCGGATCGTGTGACACACACACACACACACACACACACACACACACACACACACACACACACACACACACACGAAAACTCCCAAAGAAATGGTTAATCACTTTGATAGACATTCTCTGTCTACACACGCACACATACACACAGACATGTGAAAAATCCCAAAGAATTGGTTTGATAGACACACACTCGGAGCTCACTCACCCACTGAGTCCCCACCCCTTTTGCCCCCCATCTTTAGAAGCTTTAACCGGCTGTGTGCATGCGGCTTTCTACGGGGTGCTGTTCTCACAGCAGTTCCAAAGGCCGCTTAAGGCCAGGGCCACCTCGTTGGACAAGGGAGGAAACTGAGGCCGGAGACGCGGACTCTGCGGCAGCCGCTCCTCCGCGGCTCTCTGCCTGGCCCTGGCCCTGCCTCTGCGTCCCAACCGCTCTGCCTCCCTCCGGACCTCCACGAAGCCTGCACTCCCCTGCACCCCCACTCCCTGCACCCCCACTCCCTGCACCTCCACGCTGGCCCTCCTCCCGGACGCCGAGCCAGCGCAGCCCTGGAGAGCAGGTGCGGCTCCCTTCGGCGCTGGGCGCCCCGGGACGGGCCCGCCAGGCTGGCAGCAGAGTCGTTTTGCACCTATGGAGAGGACCGCGGCTCAGGCTCCCATCCTTCCCCCTGCCACCCTGGGCCGCCTCGACCCCTCCTCCCCGGGATCAATAAAGCCCAGACAGACAGACTGTGGATCAGAAGGAGCCGAGTGGGCTCTTTCTCCCCAGCAGACTGGGTTCGAGTAGCCCGCTAGAGACACTTAACGAAAATTAGCAAATCCAAAAGCAGCAGGCGCCAGAGAGGCGACCCAGGCCGAGCCTGACACTCAATTATCCCCCGAACAATCGCGGGCAAACACACAGGCAGGACCTGATCGATATCAGCCCCGCCGTGAGCTCCTTCCTGAGATGCTAATTCACTTATTAGGGCTGGCTCCCGGGCCGCCCGGCCCACACACCCCGGGCGGCTCAGCTCTGGGGATCTGGTTCGAAACTCTCTCCCAGCAAATTCCCTCCAGGGTTGCAGCAAGCTAAAGGCAAACCCAAAGGCAAACCTGCCTTTTAAGACCCAGCCAGGTAAACTTCGGTAACCCCAAACGGGTACAGAACAGACAGTTGTCTGATTGCTTTTTCTTAAAGGCATCTCCCTGGAGACGCGTTTATTTAATTTATTCTTGGGTGGCAGGTGTTAGGTAAAATCCTAATAGTGAACACTAGTGCTAAGAACTGTGAACCGATCCGTTGGGTGCAATCACCTAAAAATGTCCCAGCCTGAAAGTTAAAAAGATGCGAGGTGTTTGCAGATTTTACCGAGGAAATGATCTTCGAAAAGAAATTGCTTCCATAGAAAAGGCTTGGGAAAACTTTGAAAAGCTTTTGTAAAAAAAAATCACTAAATTAAAATCCATTTGAAGAAAGGGAGGGGCAAATCAAATATTGAAGGAGAATTAGTTCTGAGACAAAAGTAAAGAGCTTGAGGACTACAGTAGATAGCTTGTGTTTTTCAAAGGCTATGAGACTGTCTTTGAAGTAAAGTTTATTTAAACTGGGTTTAAATCTTTGCAATTTCTGTTGGGTTTTTCCAACTAATAATTCTACTTATGATGCAGACTATTCATAAATTTTTGGGGGGAAAACCTCTAAATTGTTCAAGTTTACCTTTATAGTCATCAAGAAATTAACTATCCACTTAATTATCAAAGGTGCCTTTTTTGGAAATGATATTGGAAGTTAACTGATATATGATGATATATTTATTTTTTCTCCCTCACTATGTATCGGTTCTTTTTAATTTTTTTTTGTGAACAAAAATACATTGAACTTTCATACATTAGAACAACCTCTTTTTGGTGATTTCTCCACCAGTGAATTAAGACAGTTTCATGACTGAAAATTTAAATAGCTGTTAAGTTATATTCAAGAAATTAACTACTCTCAATATTTTATAACCACTATGAGTATGGTGGCATTGGAGAGGAGATACTGGACAAAGCCATCTGAGAAATGACTATGAAATATAAAAAAAAATTGTGAAGATTATAGCAGGCCTTCAGTGATTAGCTTCCTAGCTCTCCTTGGGGTAAAAAAATCTTATGTAATTTTCATCAAAAAATTAAGATAATCTTTTTTATTCTTTATTTATACATTTAGGTTATTAGAAAGTATATGCTTATAGCAGGAAAAAAAGGAAGCAAAATCTGGGGGGTTTTTTTGGACTTTCAGATTAAGGAAAACTTTCATGCTCTGGGATAAAAAAAGAAAGAATGAAATTACTTTATAGGCAAGAAAAAGAACTCAAGCTGTCCTTGGCCAAGAGTAGCATAATGATGCCTTTGCTGCATCTTCTTTGAATAAGGTTCTAGATATGATTGCATGTAAATGTATGTATTAGATAACCACAATTCCTCACGACTGTATCACAAGTCCTTCATCTTTGCCATATGCTATAAAATCACTTTCTAAATTTTGTCTTCATATGGAAACTACAAAAAGCAAAAACAAAAGCAAAGACTATTTTTCCACAGTACCCATTACTTGCTACCCAAATTGTAAAAGCTGTAATAAACTCTAGCATATCTAAACATCTAAGGAAAAAAGAAAACACTGTATTCCAAAGTAATATACAATTCCCACCTTCAGAAATGTCTTTCCATAATTCTGAAGAAGTAATTAGATCAAATTCATTGAAAAAAATGCAATTATTTCCAAGTTACTACCTGGCATACAACAGTAAAGCTATGTCTTATACTTCAGTGATAGAATCTAATATTTAGGCCTGCTATACAAACTTTCTAAAATACACAGATTTTTCAACAGAGGTCAGGTGAGATTTAGAATTCCCAGGACACCTTTTTTTAAATCCCATATTCTCAGTAGCAGTTGGAAGTTCAGACCTAAAATTGACTTTCATTGGAATAAGGTCAGAGGTGGGAGATTAGCCCAGTTCAAAGGAATGACAGACCAGTGAAACATTTTTTTTTCCACCAAAATGGAATGGGAGATAAGGACTGCAGAGGCCTGGGGCAGTATGATAGAATTTAGGAGGAAAGTTAGCCCAGAGCTTTACTTTTGTTGACTGAAGCCCACATTCCAAAAGGGCCTTCCTCCCTCCCACAGACAAGCAAAAATACAATGAGGTCTTACAAATGGACCATAGATTCACTTACCCAGTTTCTCTTTTCTCCCTACATGTTTATGAAGCACCGTTCTGGTCAGCAAATAGCCCAACATGCTAATTTAAACAGTGCAGCTTAATTATCAGATCAGCATATCCTACATTGTTTCTAGACTCTGCATATGCCTTGGGTTTTTTTTCCAGATCTTCTTGCTGTTGCTGTTGTTCAGTCTTATCACCCTCCTCATGAAAACCATCATACTGTCCATGGGGCTTTCTTGGCAAAGATACTGGAGTGGTTTGCCATTTCTTTCTCCAGTTCATTTGATAGATGAGGAAACAGGGTGAGTGACTTGCCCAGGGTCACACAGCTGGTAAGGATCCGAGACCATCCTTTACAACAGGCCACCCATATCTATTCAGGTTCCCGTCCAAGACTGTCCACTTCCCCACCTGAACTCTCAAGACTATGTTTTAGCCAACAAATAGAACAGCAAGATAGGCTTCAATAAATTCTATTTATTTCAATTTGATTGACTCTTTTATCTCCAGAATGCCTTCCTCTCTTCCCCAGAAACCACCCCAACCTTCTCATCCTTCTGTCCTTGGTGGTTCCATTATTAATGACTCCTCTAATCAGAAGGCCTTCACCTCTGATACTGGACCTTCCAACTGGAGGTCTCATTAATAATAACTAACATTTACATAGAATTTTAAGATTTTTGAAGTATTTTATAAAAACATAATTCTTAGTGCAGTTTTATGCTTATTTTTAAAGCTTTAATCAAGATTAAGCTGCACCAAGACTTAGGACAGCCTGTAATATCTCCATTGTTCCTCACAGTAAACCTGTGAGCTGTTATCTTCACTTTAATGGTGAGGAAACTTAGGCAGGTCAAATGATTTGCTGAAGATCACAGTTAAAAAGACTCAGGTCTTTGTGACTAAGAGTGCAAAATTCTATCAAATATGCCAAACTGGTTAAATAAACATTAGTGATATCTTTATATCAACTAAACTATCCCAAATTTTCATTCATCTGTCCTATTGCTTAGGAGACCATGATCCACCATAATTTCAATATACATTTAATAAGCATCTGAAATGTGCAAAGTATTAGGGGCAGAGAGAGAGAGAGAGAGAAAGGAAGGAAGGAAAGAAAGAAAGAACCTCTGATCTCAAGGAACTGATGTTCTACTAATACTTCATGTACACAGATAAATGGAAGGGAACAGTAGAGACAGCTAACAAAATATTCTTGGAAAATTGAGAAAGAGTAACAGAAAGACAAAGAGAGACAGAGATAGCTAATACATCAAGGAGGAGGTGGAAAATGATTTGTTTTAACAAAATTTAATATTAAAGTCTATGAAAATAAAAGTCAGATTCAGTTCATCATATTGAAAGACAATGTTTTCAAATGGTTTATTTCTGTCATTTTAATTAAATTTGGCAAATAGATGGAGATCTGATTTCACTGAACTCTATAGTTTGACAAATGGCAACTTATTTTTAGTAAAAGAAGGGAAATTTTTCCCCTAATTCATTTTTTTCTCTAGCTCTCCCTCCTTTTTTTTTTAAACCATCCATATGTTACAAAGACATTCATGCAAGTCTACAAAATTCTGTTATCTACGAAAGGCCTTCCTTGGTCTATTTTCAATTGATTAGTATTTACTTTAGCTACATATTTAGTTTGTTCCAACCAATTTATCACTTTGTAGGCATAATTTCAAACGCACAAGTTTGGAGGAACTTGCTTTTTAATTCTCTGGTACAAAAATTGTATCACTTAACTCCCCCCCCCCCACTCCTCCCAAGGAAATGAGTCAAGGCCAATTCTGGAGTTTAATTTAACTATCTTTTAGACTCTTAGGGTTACCCCAAACACTTGACAAAATATTATTTTGTTTGATCCTGGAAACAATTTTGATAAATGGAATGCATAAGTATTTTCATTTTACAAATGAAGAATATTTCCTTTTTCCAGATGAAGAAACTAAGGTTTGAAGAGGTAATTCTTAACTTACAGGGATAACTGAACTAGTAAGTAGAAGTGATAGCTCTTCAAATTCAGGTTTTCTCAACTCAAATCATTCTGATTCCTCTTTTTCCTTCCTCCCCCCCCCTCCCATTTTTGGGAGGTATGATGAACTATATTAGTTTGAGAAATTCAAATGACTTGCTCAAGATCACAGTTAAAAAGACAGGTCTTTTTGACTAACAGTGCAAAATTGTATCTAATATGCCAAATTGGTTAAATAAACATAGGGGAACTGGTATAGATGAACAACTTGTCTCTAACTCGAATCCTTGGAGAGTCTTTTGGAACACTGAAAGATTAAAAGTCTTTCCTAGGGTAATTCAGCTATATATGTCAAAGAGGCAGTATCAGATCTCCCATCCTTAGACTCTAGGGAACTTCAGTCTCATTCGACATTGTGTGAAACTGGATTTGACATAGTCATAGGACCAAATGACCACAGTCCTAGGTTTATAGGTTTAGTGCTGGAAAGGAACATACAGATCAGCTAATCAATCTTATTTTACAAAGCTCAGAGACCTGTCTGAAGTAGCATTTGAACCAGTCTTCTAGATTCTAAGTTTAAACTCAAGCCACTAATAAGCTGCATCAATTGGGGCAGTGGATAGAGCACTGGCCTTGGATTCAGGAGGTTGGAAGTTTGAATCCTGCATCAGACTCCTGCCACTTACTATTTGTGTGACCTTGGGAAAGTCACTTAAACCTGAGTGCCTTGCATCTAGAGTTGTCTCCAGTCATCCTGACTCATATCTGGCCACTGAACCCAGATAGCTCTGGAGGATAAAGTGAGGCTGGTTAGCATAGCAGCCTCTCACTCAAATCCAGTTCATGTGTTTGACATGGCATCACCTCCCTGGTGTTATGGTCTTCTTTGAAAATGAAGGACAAACATTAAGCTGCCTCAATTTGATTTTCTTTGCTTGACCTTCTGAAGAGGACAGAGAAATAAGTTCTGAATTTGGGGGCTTTGCCTTGAATTTCTCTCCCCCCCCTTTCTCTGTCTCTCTCTGTCTCTGTCTCTCTCTGTCTCTGTTTCTCTCTACTTTCAATTGTTTTCTTCTAATTCCTAATAAACTCCTCTTAAAAGGGGCCCTGACAATAAGCTACTGTGGTCTCTCCCTTGTACCTATAACAGTGGCAGCCAAATTGTACAAAGACCTCCTACAAAGCAGATGTGTATAGATGGGCACCATTACTTACTAAACTTGATTCATTGTTGGGATTAATAAGTAATTTATCCCAGTGAAGAAAAGAATTGGGGAATGGAAATGGTATAGGTCATCTTTCCTTATGCAATTAAAATAATCCTGCAATAATTTTTTGAAGAAGTCACTTAATACCACCTACCCCATCAGTTTCCTTAATTTAAAATAGGAGTGTTGAATAAGATGGTTTTTGAGCTCTCTTTCAGCTCTTCATCTGTGATTCTCTAAGCTATATTATTTAACTCTCACATTATTTCACTTTTCCTATGCATATTTTGTCACATCCTCCCTTTACTTTCTTTTTCTTTTTTCTTTTTAGATTTTTCAAGGCAATGAGGTTAAGCAGCTTGCCCCAAGGCCACACAGCTAGGTAATTATTAAGTGTCTGAGGTCGGATTTGAACCCAGGTACTCCTGACTCCAAGGCCGGTGCTCTATTCACTGCGCCACCTAGCTACCCTGATCCCTTTACTTTGTAAATTCTGTGAGATCAATACTTTCCCCTTAGCTTGGACTATGGCACATAGTAGAACTCAATAGATATTAGTTGAATGAATAAAATGAATGAGTTGGAAAGGGTATTTATAATATTTAATAGCAAATATATTTACTAAATCTTTTACCAATAAATAAATGCTTTTTTTTAAATTGGAGGGAAAAAAGACTTCATTTAAACCAGAATTTTAGTCATTCTGAGTAGTGATGGGAATCAGCTGACTTGCTTTGGAATCCTGGCTCTGGTTCAAATATTAAGTGGCCTTGATCAAATCTCGTGAGCCTCAGTTTTCCTATTTGTAAAATGGTATATGTCTGTGTCTACAAGATGGCCTCTAAAGTGGTTTCCAGCTCAAAATCTATAATCCTAAAATATTCGTGTTTGATTTCAGGATTCTTTTAGCAAAAGAGACTTGCCTCTTCCCTGGGGCCTAAGATTTGGGCAGGAATGTTACCTGCACCATCACCACCCTACTCCACCCCCACCTCCAACCTCCCAACCTAAGCAAAATGATGATATCTCTTCAAAAGCTTTATATGTCTTGCCAGCAAGCGTTTGCATCCATTGGTTTACAATTGTCTGAAAATCAGCCTAGACAAATTGGTCAGAGTGACTTACCATTATGCAAGAATTCTAGACAGCAAAGAATAAGAAATGCTTCTCAAGTATCCATAATTCATGCTCTCTGATCCCTGACTAGCAGGAAACAAAAGGGAGTATTTCTGACCAGGTAATAGTGTTCTCTCTGGTGAGCAAGGCAGACCTACAGAATATTCTTTTGAAGGCTTCTTCTGGGGCTATCTTCACTTTTCAAAGGGAAGGAGGTTTTTCTCAGGAATGCAGTATTCCCAGATCTGGATCTCTAAACATTCTAACTTCTGAAGGGTCTATCTCATCACTCTCCTGAGACCCCTTGCAAATAAAAAGGGGACCTAGGAGAAGGCCAGTGGAGGCATCTTGACACTTGTTGGCCCCTTTTCCTCCCACCCCGAAAATATATCCAGGAAAGAAAATGGAAGTTACTTCTAGGAGAGAATCTGAGCAGGGGGCAATTCAACTTTTGGTTCATTCAACTTAGACTCAAAACCTATGAAGAAATCCAGTTAGAGGAGCAAAGCAAATCACTCAGTCACCTGTAGGATTAGTTGAGGCAAATCTAACCCTGTGTGTGTGTGTGTGTGTGTGTGTGTGTGTGTGTGTGTGTGTGTGTATACGTGTGAGTGTATGTGTTTGTGTAAGAGACAGAGCCAGAGCCAGATGGATGCCTTCTAGTGACGCCTGCGGTCTCCTTTTCTGAAGTTTTTAAATGCATTACAATAAAACTTACAGAATTAAGAAGGAAACTGGAGGTTAGTGAAAAGAACAATGTCTTTTTTCGCCGGCAACCTTCATGGACCTCTTGAAATTTGCCCCCAGACCTGTCCCGTGAACCCCAGGGGTGAGAACCCAAGGTCTAGGGGAACAGAGAATGAAAGACTGAGGGGTGGGGGGCCTGAGACAAGCAGATAGCAAGTTTCAAGGGAGGAAACTCCCCTTGGGCTCCGCGCATTCTTCTGCTTCCTGTTTTATTAGAATGAAGGCAGCTAAGGGCTTTGGGATCTTATAAACCAAGCCATAAAACGCCAGGCTCCTCTAAGGTTTTCCATTTAAAAAAAGAAAAAGAGCAGCAGCATTCGTGTCTCCGACCAATCAATAGTAAGAAGACTTGCATCCGTCGGCCCAGAAGACTCGGGGGCGGGCAAGGGGCCAAGAGGATCGATAGGTGGAGAGTGGGGCTGGCCAGGAGGCAGCAGGAGGCAGACGGCAGGGAGGAGAGGGAGGAGAGGGGAAAGAGATAAGGGCGACTGGGGGGAGAGACGTAGGGAGGCCGACGGCAAGAGATGGAGCCGGGGAGGGAAGAGAGGGAGGGAGGGAAATGGGGGGGGGGGGCAGACAGACAGAGACAGGCAGAGGGAAGGAGGGAGGGACCAGAGAGAGAGACAGACAGACAGACAGACAGAGACAGAGAGACAGAAGGAGGGAGGGAGAGACAGAGACAGGGAGACAGACAGAGACGGAGGGAGACAAAGACAGACACACACAGAGAAGACAGACAGAGACGGACAGAAAGAGAGACAGAGACAGAAGGAGGGAGGGAGGGAGGGAGGGAGAGAGAGAGAGAGAGAGAGAGAGAGAGAGAGAGCCCTCAGGGAGAAATGCAAACACTGGAGAGGCAACAATTATTGTAATTGAAGGTAATGACGCGGAGGCGCCAGGAGCTCCAGCCCTGCTTTGCATCATTCCGTCCGGAGCCCCCACGCGTGCGCACGCACACACAGACACAAGCAGAGACACACAGACACACTCACCCGCGCACGCTCTGGCCCCCCGGCAGGCTGGGCTCCTGCCCCCCGGGCCCCGGCGCTCGGGCCCCCTGGGCTTGGCCAGGCTCCCCCCGGACTCTGCCGCCTCTGTCCCCTCAGCTCCCGCTGCTCCGGGGCTCTCCCAGCACGCCCCTTGCGCCCCCTGCGCCCCCCTGCGCCCCCCTGCGCCCCCTGCGCCCCCCTGCCGCTTCTTCTGCACTGCCCGGGCCGGACTGGTCTCCTAGAGCCCCCGGCCCCGGGGCTTCCCAGCTCTGAAGTCTGGAAGGCGCAAAGTCCAAGCCTCGACCCCCCCCCCCTCACGTTTGGGTCCCAAACTGGGCCAGACATGCTGAGACCATCTGCTGTTTGTGAACTGAAAGCGGAGACTGGGGGGAAACTTGGATTTGGAATGACCTCGTGGGCCATCCCGGTGCGCTCTCAAACGCAGAAACCTTCAGGGCAACTCTGTCATCGAGGGAGGGAGGGAAGGAGGGAGGGAGGGAGGAAAGAAGGAAGGAAGGAGGGAGGGAGGGAAGGAAGGAGGGAGGGAGGGAGGGAGGAAAGAAGGAAGGAAGGAAGGAGGGAGGGAAGGAAGGAGGGAGGGAAGGAGGGAGGGAGGGAAGGAAGGAAGGAAGGAGGGAAGGAAGGAAGGAAGGAAGGAAGGAAGGAGGGAAGGAAGGAAGGAAGGAAGGAAGGAGAGGGAAGGGAAGGAGGGAAGGAAGGAGAGGGAAGGGAGGAAGGAAAGGAAGGGAGGGAGGGAGGAGGAAGACTGTAGTAGACAGTAGACGAGGAAGCATAGGAGATAGGTGGTACTCCTTGGTAAAGCAATGGATGTTTAATTAAGGTAGAAACTGGGGAAGAGGATTCTAGGTTTGCACCTTTACAGAATCCCAAACCTCCTCACTCCCAGTCTTCTCCAGGGTCACCTCTCAGAGGGACCAGATACTCTGTGGGTCTCCAACTGAAAAAAAAAAAACCATAGCTCATAGTTGCAAAGCAAAACCACTTAATGGATTAGTATAGTTGTGTTGGGGGGGGGGGGTTTAAGTAACAATAAGAGTTCCTTCCATTGTGTCCGTTTCCTGGGACACACTCTCCCATGAGTACATGTGCCATCAATAGAGCAGAAAGACCCACCTAAGGAAGACATATAAACATGTGAAAAACATATGACCCGAATATATACATATGGAGAAACATGTACAGGTATGAACATGACTCAGCTAGGCAGGTTATGATTAACATCCTTAGCCAAATAAAAAGACTTTCTTGACGTAGTAAAATGTGTTAAAAAAAAAAAAAAAAGCAACTTGCTATTGTGAAAAGAGCCCCAGAGTGAGTGAAGGATCTAGTCTCTGGTCCTGGTCCTGAAGCCTCATTTATCTCTGTACAATCAAATGGCCTCAGGTTTGTCACTGGGTTTTTGAAAGAGAACCTTGGCAACAGTACACTTGACACCTTAATTACATATTAGATGAAATTTAGTCTCAATTTAAGTGGGATTGTTTTATTTCCCTTCAAAAAAAATTTTTTTAACACAGCATAGTTACAACATATTTCAATTCAAAAATACTTCAGCACTCTTAAAAAGACATGATTTCATCCATGGGATTACTCCTGCTGCCAAGATAAATCATGACTCCTCCATTCTTTGGTAGCTAAAATCTTCATGAGTTGCTGTGGACACCACCACGGATATCACCTAGTGAAAGGGCTTCTAGAGCCAGGGAGGATTCATTCAGCTGGTTGGATAGAGACTCAGAGTCTATCACTGGGTCTGTATCTGATGATCATCCAGAGGTACTGCTCCATGTTGCCTTGGCCTCCCTCCCACGTTCCAAAACTCAGGGTCTGTTTCCTACCTGAACAAAGAAGGTAATTAATGGATAGAGAGCTGGACCTGGTGACAGGAAGACCTGGGTTCAAATCCAGTCTCATTCAGTAGCTGTGTGACCTCGGGCTTCACTTCCATTTTCTCAGTTTCCTCACCTGAAAAAATGAGATCATAATTGTGTGTCTACATTCCAGGATTTTTGTGAGTTTTTATTTTTCAAATAAAATTTGGAAAGTGCTTTGCAAATCTTAAAAATGCTACATTAATTGCTAGCTAATATTATGTATCAAAGAAGAGCTTTAATTGGATTTTGAAAATAGCATAAATAACAAACATTTCTAATGATGTTGTATGACTATGAATATTAAATGTATAGACCCATATTTCTCAAACAATTTAGCCAAAGAACATCATCAGGCTGAAATCATTTGATGAAATCCATAAATGTTGATGTAGGAGACTCTTAGGATATGAAATATCTCCCCTGGGGTAAGGACGTTTGTGGAATAAAATAAAGAAAATTAAGTTTATCTTTATCTTCCTCCTCGATTTGGTACAGGATAAGTATTTTAGATTAATTTAATGCTTAATATTGTGAAGGATTACTCCCATGATTTAATTTTAAATTCATTGAAGTTGGTCAATATTTTTGTTTAATTTTTAAAAATCAAATTCTCCGGTGGAACACCTTTGAAAATTTTATGGGACACCCAGGCTATGGGGATCACAAAGTGTGAAATATTTATCTAAATATTCCACATCTTCATATTAGAGCAGGATAATCTTAACCTCCTGTAACAGGAGGTCTTTATTTCAATATTAGGACTTAAGGTCCAAACTGGAATCTCTTGGATCTGTCTGTGGTTGTTAAATCCAGAAGTTAAAAGTCCAAGAGAGTTGGATTATTAGAACTTACTGATAATAATAGTTAATGGAATATGGGAACTCCATTGCCCTTGGATCTTAGGGACAGTTGTCATTCTATAGAAAGTCAAGAAATGATTTCATAAATGTTTTAAATTATTGGTGTTTCTCCCCTCTCATTGTTCCACTTTAACAAATGGTCATATCTCCTTCCACCTCTCTTCTCCATGTCATTATGCCTCATGCTTATCTTTCTCCACCAGCTGATGCAAAGACAATCACAGGACACAAAAGGTGATTTCTTAAGTGATGTCTAGTGATGGTGACTTTCTTGATAAGAGTACTTCCACATAGAGAAAATTGCCCAATTTACAGATAAGGAAACTACAAGCTTATGGAATTAATAGGATTCAAATTCAGATCTTCCTTACTCCAAACCTGGTGCTCTCTCCACTCTGCCAGGGAAGGGAAAAGGCTATTTCTTTCTTCCTTTCTTTCTTTTTTAATTTTAGAAAAGTTTTATTTATTTTGAGTTTTACAATTTTCCCCCAATCTTGCTTCCCTCCCCCCACCCCCCACAGAAGGCAGTTCTTTAGCCTTTACATCTTTCCCATAGTATGCCTTGATCTAAGTTGAATGTGATGAGAAAGAAATCATATCCTTAAGGAAGAAGCATACAGTATGAGGTATAGCAGAATTACTAAGATAACACTTTTTAAAAATTAAAGGTAATAGTCTTTGGTCTTTACTCAAACTCCACAAATTCTTTCTCAGGATACAGATGGCATTCTCCATCACAGATATTCCAAAATTGCCCCCGATTGTTACCCTGTTGGTATGAGCATGTCCATTTAGGTTGATCATCACCCCGATGTTGCTGTTAGGGTAGGGCTATTTCTTTCTTTAGAGAACAATCTTATTTCGGATTGTAGAAATGGTGTTTAAGAAATGCTAGTTTGACTGAACCTGAAAAACAAGTCACTCGTTCCTTCTTATAACCGGGCCTACAAGAAGGTCCTTTACAACTACTGTCACTCCTCTTCTCAGAAAGTTGTTTGATTTTGTTTTGTTTTCCTTCCAGTCCAGTATGGAGAAGCTATGGTCTGCTCAAGTCTGGATTCCACAGTGTGGGTTTCTTGCCCTCTTGTGGTGAAAGGGGAGCAGCTCTCTTTTGGGAGGTCTAAAGCATGACTACCGCATGAAGGGGATGGTTGATCCTGAAGCATCTCCAGGCCCACTGATCAGTAACCAAACCTCAGTATGGCCAGGGGGGGTGGGGCATGAGGGAGGAGATCCAGATATCTCTGGCTTCTATTCCTGCTTCATGATGCTTTGGGAGTTTAGTTCAATAATAAGGAGCACTGCCGAGAGCTGAAGAGATTGAAAGTGAGGTTGGCACTTTGGGGAAGCCACAGTGATGTTTTCAGAGCCCTGGGTAATTCCAAACATGATTCTTTGCCCAAGAGAGCCATTGTCCCTTACCAACTTCCAAAACCTTTGAAGTTTTGAGAACCAAGAGATTCTTAGATGCAAAAGAATCTGGCTCATTCATTCCTATTGAATATTTTAAATAGTTTCAAAATACCAGTTGAAAAATGATGGAAGAGGTGAGAGAGTAGATGGAAGATCAGTCTCGGGAAAACACTAGCAAGTCAGAAAGATAGAAGTTTAAGAACCTGTGATACATGTCAACTATGTGAGTAACGACAAGTCACTTAACTTTTTTGGTTCCAAGTAAGTCACTAAGACAGGTCTACATAGGGGCAGCTAGCTGGTAGGAAGGGTACCTGCCTGAGTTCTAATCCAGTCTCAGATACTCACTTGTTGTGTGACCCTGGGCAAGTCACATTTGCCTCAGTTTCCTCATCTGTATGAGCTAGAGAAGAAAATGGCAAATCAGTATAGTATCTTTTTGCCAAGAAAACCCCAAATGGATCAGGAGGAGTTGGATTGAAAATGATGGCTGAATTTTCCATCCCTGGAGTTTTCACTGATAAATCACAGATCCTTATCAAAAACCAAAACAAACAAAACAAAAACATTAGTCAATGGGCAGAACAATTATGTTAAGTGTTAAGTTGTTTTTACCTGCATAAGCTTTTGAATTTTTTATCTGAAATGTAAAACAGTTTTCTAATTTAATTTTCTAATTTCTTATTTTATCATTGAGCAAACTGAGGCTCAGGGAAATTAAGTTTACTCAAGATATATAGGAAATAAGTAAGGCAAAAGGAGGATTAAAATCTAGGTTTTTTGACTCCAAATTCAGCACTTATTCTTGTGTTGGCTCTATCTGGGATCTGCCTCTGAGATCCTGGCCTTTGATCACTGGTCAAATGCCTTGTCAATGAGAACCAGGCCTCCACATCATTTCCTGTCCATTTCTAAATCATGACACTTAGCAAATCTCTCTCTCTCTCTCTCTCTCTCTCTCTCTCTCTCTTTCTCTCCACACATATATTCACGCCCATTTTATAGCAGTCCTTAAAAGTGGAACTACTCTGTTTCCTTTTGACATATTTGCATTTAATAAATCCTTTTTTATTCAATAATTTATTCATTCAAACCCTCAACCACAAGCCTTCAAGTCAGCAAATAACCTCCTTCTTGCTTCTTTAATGTCACTTCTCTCAACTTCTTTCCTTCAATTCCTCATGACTTTTCTCAATCTTAGTTCATCTTTTCTATTTTCTTCCCTTTTCCCCCTACTATCCTGGATTTTAAACCACCATTCATCTCCCCTCTTTCATCTTCAATTTCTCCCATCCAATTTGATTCTTTCTCCACCTATGGCATACTCTGGTCTCTCCCATCCTCACTCTTCCCACCAACAAAAGAAAGAAGGTTCTCTAAACCCTTTTTTCCCCACTTGATATTTTCTTTTTCCAATTACATGTTATGAAGGTTTTTCAACATTCATCCACATGCATATGCATATTTTTAAGTTACTTCCATAGACTCTTACACACATACTTATATCTGTATATGTCCCTCCCCCCACTAGATTGTAAGCTCCTTGAGGGAAGAGATTATTCACTTTTTGTCTTTGTATCCCCAGTGCTTGGCATAATATCTACATCACAGGAGGCACTTAATAAGTACCGATTGTTAGCTTGATTGATTCCACACCTCTGAAGTTACCACCTCATCTCTAGGTTTCTTAGTCCAACTTCTAGTAAGAGTAAAGTTTTATATTTTTGCTGACTCTGACTTCTCTAGCACTTACTACTCAACCCCACTGCAACCTGACTCCTCTCTTCACCAATTCAAATAAAATTACTTCCTTAAAGGTCCCTAGTGACCCCCCTAATCTCCAAATCCAATGGATTTTCTTTAAGTCATTATCCTTGACCTCTCTATATTATGAAAACATTTATCTCCTACTGCTGTCTTCCTTCTCAACACTTTTACTACCCTGGTTTCTATGACATAGCATATTCCTGCTTCTCCTAATTCTTCTCTATATTGTTCGCTGATTCTTCCTTCTCCTCCTGTTCCCTAAATGTAATTTTTCCTCAAGGCCCAATCTTACTCTCCTCTCCCTTCTCTTCTTCCTTCATCTCATTTCCTCTTCTCTCCTTTTTTTCTCCCTCTCCTCTCTTTTCTCTTAGTGATTTCATCCATTCTCATTAATTTATCCTATATACTGATACTAAATGAATTTTCCTAATGCAAAGTTTTGATCATTTCACTTTCCTACCCAAAGGCCACTCACAGCTAACCCCTGAATTAAGTTCAAACTCCTTATCCTGACATCTAAGACCACCCCCCCACACACATACACACAGTATGGCTCCAAGTTACCTTGCAAATTTCTTTCTTTTTCTTTTATCTATTTTTTTCTAATTACATGCAAAAGTAGTTTTCTACATTCATCCTTTTTTTTTATAGGTTTTTTTTTTTTGCAATGCAATGGGGTTAAAGTGGCTTGCCCAAGGCCACACAACTAGGTAATTATTAAGTGTCTGAGGTCAGATTTGAACTCAGGTACTCCTGACTCCAGGGCCGGTGCGACTCCTTGCTGCCCCCTCCACATTCATCCTTTTGCAAACTTTTGAGTTCCATTTTTCTACCACCCTCCCTTCCCTCTCCATTCCCTATTGCAGTGAACAATCTTTTATAGATTGGACAAGTTTAATGGTGTTTAACATATTTCCTTATCTTGTGAAAGAGGAATTAGAACTGGGGCGGGGGGGAATCATAAGAAAGAAAGAAAAAACATAAAAGAAATGTTTAAAAGTGAACATTGTGCTTTGGTCTGCATTCATACTCCATAGTTTTTCTCTGAATGTGGATGGCATTTTCTGTCATGTCTTTTAGAATTGTCCTTGATCACCAAACTGCTGAGAGGAGCTGCATCCAGCATAGTTGGTCATCTCACAATATTTATAATGTTCTCCTGGTTTTGCCCATTTTACTCAGCATCAGTTCATACAGAGCTTGCTTCCTGATCAAACTAGAAAACTCACTATTCCAAAAACAAATCTTATGTTGCTCCATGTCTATATGTTTGTAATTCCTCATACCAGGAATGCCCTCTCTATTCATCTCTAATTATCGAAATCTTTCCCATCCTTCAAGATCCAGATCAAATGTCCATTCTGCCATGATGCTTTTGGCAATCTCCCCAATAACTCTGAAGGAAGGGCTTTGTTTGTGCCTCCAATATGCTATTAAAACGATAGAAGTGGGGGCAGCTAGGTGGCGAAGTGGATATGATGGAATCAGCTTCTACAGGCATCCAGAGCTCATTGTTAAATTTTCATAGTGAATATTTGCACCTCAGAAATGGCAAATATAATAAATTGGGCATGATTTATTGATTTGTCGATAGTCTACACTTAAGAGCATGATGAAGGAAATATTAACAGTGAAGATTAAACTTAACTGGGTCATTGGGGGGGGGGGGGAGCCAGTTGTTAAACATTTACCAGCACACTCCTCCCCAAAGTCTTGCAAAGCAAAGCACAAGATGAGCTGTGATGAGAAGAAGGGTAGTTTAAAATGGGATTAATACTGTCTGTCCTATTTAACCTCAAGGGGTTGTTGTAAGAATTAGATGAAATCATGGCATAGAAATGCTTTGTGAAGAATATTTGAATCTTGTCTCCAGCCTTTACTATGTGCATTTCTTGGGCCTCAGTTTCTTTATCTGCAAAATGAGGATATTATTCATCCTATTTATTTCAGAGGATTGTTGTTCAGGAAACATTTGTAAGCCTTAAAGGCCTCTATCAATGTGAGTTATTCTACGATAGAAAGGGAGGGTCTTGATTGACTCACTATTATTTCCAGATCTTCCTTTAGTTCCTAAAAGATTGGTCAGGGTTTCTGAGAACAGTTTTATAAATCATCCTTGGACTTGGATCTTTTGTGACAGGAGCTGACCTGCCTAGGTATCTGTCAGTGATGAATTTTCCCGTACAGTCAATTTTGATGAGTATGCTTTTCTCTATGCAGACTTTGGCCTTCTTCTGTGGAAAAAAAAATGCTCTGAGTATAATTCTTTGCCACAAATCCACAATCCTTGGGAAATACATAAACAAGAAGGATGACGGGTCATTATCCCTGAAGCTGACAGCAATATGATTCACTCTGGGGCACACTGGTGACAGAGAGTCCCTGATGGGGTCACCTGGGGACTCTTACTGAGAAGCTCAAGCAATGTTTCATGGTTGAGGATGCTGAATGAGAGGACCATAAATGGTTGCTGAGAAAATTGAGGATATAAATAACTTTTAAGGTTGGCTTCAAGGAGAGACAATTGTGCCTTTCCTTTCTAAGTCCCATGGAGGGAATGACTGGCACCAGGGAACAGAACAGACAGACCATGGGTCTGACCCAAGACAGCAAACCTGGCTTTCTTGAGACTAAACTCAGACAGCAGAATATTACAGAATCTGGGCAACTAACCAGATAAGTTTACAAGGCTGTCCATTTCTCCTTCTCCTTCCACTTTCCTACAAGTTACTTTTGAAGGGAAATTTCTTGGCCCAGGTACTACAGAAAGAGGTAATTCAGGGTATTTTAAGGAGCACTAGATCTGGATTCAGGTGAACAGAGTTCTAGATTCATCCATCTCTGCCACCATCAATTGTGTGACTGTATGAAAGTCTTATAATGTCTCTGGACCTCAGTTTACCTATGCATAAAATGGAGATGGAGAGGTCAATTAAGAATGTATAATTTCCAGAACTCCTTTCAACTCTGATTAAAAGAAATTCTGTCTCTCTTATTTATGTGAGCATATCTTAACTCCTATCAACTATATACCACAATATATTATGGCATTTCCACATTATATCAAGAATCAGGGTTGTGGAGTGACATGAGTCCAAATGTAGAATCCAGATTTCTTGAACACAACAGCAACTCTGGGAATAACAGAGACCAGCTAAAATTTGAACCCAGATACACAACCAAATTCATTAGTAACATAAAATGCCCTTATTCAAGGCTCACTTTACCCAGGGCCATTCTTTTAGCCATTCTATTACCCTAGTCATTTGTCATGGAATCATTCCATAAATATATATTGTCCACTTGTTACAATCAGGTATCATGTATATAGGCAAACATGGAGCTTCCAATCCCTTAAGCAGACCACAATATGGGCATAAAGCATCATCCACTATTCTGTTTGTTTGTTTTTGCAAGGTTAAGTGACTTGCCCAAGATCTCATAGCTAACTAATTTTTTTCTTTTCATAACTTTTATTTATTTAAGGCAATGGGGTTAAGTGACTTGCCCAAGGTCACACAGCTAGACAATTATTAAGTGTCTGAGGCTGGATTTGAACTCAGATCATCTTGACTCCAGAGCTGATTCTCTATTCACTACCTAGCTGCCCCTTCCATTAGATTCTAAAGGCAATGCACCATTTCTGTTGAGCATATATTGGAAGCAGAATCCAATACTGGGTCCTATAAGCTATTGTCATGGCAACTGTCTATGCCTATTAGAACTCTGAGGTTTAAAGGAGGTGTACATCAGAAAGAAATCAGGAGGACTGTCAAAGACACAAGACACATCCCTCATTTTTGTGAATCACAGATAACCTAACAATATTTTTTTCCCAGAAAGAATAAATTTTCTAGGGGCATTGTTTCATGCTTTGAATCCCCATCACTTGGCACAGCACAGACTCTTATACTTGTTGATTGATTGGTTTGGGCCATTTTGCTAGGAAGTATCTATTTTGTCAAAACACAAATAAATTTTTAAAGGCAATGAGTGATGGTTATTTTTGGATCAGATTCACTGTCCAAGCCATAACTAACATTGGACAAACACAGTTTTATCCAAAGGAGCTGCTATTTAGAGGATTCACTTCCCCTTCTCCCCATGGCAAGGAACTACCATTTGCTATGACTACGAACCCAGTTTTTGCTCCAAGTTTTTCTTTACTCAGTTGCCACAGGAGCCATGGCTGAACTTCCTCCCTTCCTGCTATAACTATTCACACTGTATTCTTTCTATTATATCAAGGCTGCCCCCTCTCCCCCACTGTTTTGACCAAGGTAAATAAATGGATAGTTATGGCTCTATCTGTGGTGATCCACTTTTATACATCACTAGTTGGATTATCTCCTTTCCTCTCTGACACCTAGTACATTGCCTGGCCTATAGTCAATTTTTAATATATGCTTATTGTCTGAAGCTGCCAGAAGTTGCAACTGGAATTGTCTGAAGAAGCCAGAAGTTGCAACTGGAATTAATCACTACTTGAAATTCTACCAGATAAGTACATTTTCCCTTCACTTGTCTTGGGAACTATATAGATAAATAATAATTATAATTTTCATAGAGAATTTTAAGATTCCTAAAGAATTTTACAACTCTGTTCATATTTATATATAAATATATTATACATATTTATATATAAATATATTATATATATTTATAATAATACAAAGTATTATTGTTGTCACCGAATAGGTGAAAAAGAGGTTATGGCTCAGAGAGATTGGTTGACTTGCAGAGGTCCTTAAGTGTCAAAGCTAGAATGTGAACCTAAGAGTCTCCTGTCTCCAAGTCACATCTTTTCGTGATACTTTTCTGGCAGTCTTTGGTACCATGTCTGCCCTAGTGGTTTCCTTAATTCATTTCTTTAACACACCCAGCATGCCTACAAATAGGTTTTTGCAAATACTCAGGAAATCATTTGCTCTCACCTAATCATTGAAGATCAGCAAGAACGTGAATTGGCTCTTCTATTGGGATTCCACCCAAGAAACAGCCTAATGGGCCTATGAGTCATATTCAAGAATCATGTGATCAACTTTTTCCTTAATTTCAGTCACCATCAGTAGCAGCACCAATCAAAATTTTCTTACTCCCCAGAGTACTGGGGGAAAACACTTTCAGGAAAGGATGACAGCCCCCCCCCCAAAAAAAAACCCTCATCAATGTTAACTTTCACTTTCAGTGTTTTTTTTTTAAATCTTCTCTGCACTCTTGATTCCTTCCTTTGTTTATAGCTGAAAATTAACAGAAAGTGCTTTGAGGTATTTGGCAGGAAGAACAACAGGTAAAACTAAGTGATGGATGTAAATCAAGGGATGAGGTCATTCTGTCTTATGTACTAACACACCTTCAGTACCAGCAGTGACTAATGAGGAATGGTAGATAAATGACTTGACAGACATGGTCTCTCCCTGGTCCCTATAAGGAGAGGTACCCACATCTCCAGGATTCCTTCATTGTCTCACTGTCAGCCAGTGATTCCAGAGAAGAAAAAAAAGTTCCACTCTCTTTTGGGGAGCTTCAAGGCTCTAAAGCAGACTAGGGAACACTGTTATTTCTGGGAATGGAAAAAGCAGATTAAATTGTCAATTTAGAAGCTCTATTCTTTAGGACAAAATACCTCATTTTAGCAGATTTGTGCTCTCAGGGGCCTCCATAGCCACCTACTGATGTAGTGAATTTCTACTTTGTTAATTATGCTATATTTTTGTGTAAGATCTGTACTGGATAGGGAAGGTTGGATCTAAGTAACAGAGCCATTTCCCATCATTTTAATGTACCCAAATCCTACAAATAAAGTTTCCAAATCCACCTGGAAGATCTGATATTTATTCCAAATTTCTCTTTCCCCTTCCCCTTCCCCTTCTTCATGGGAACACTGACTAATATAGGGCAAACATGTTATCTAATTAAAAAATTGAAGACCCTTGATTTTTGAGAAATAAATTTCTTCCTTCTGAGTTATTTTTCAGATAATATTTGGTCTTCTATAAGTTGATTTCTTGCTACTATCAGCAATGATATTGCTCCTCCTTGAGCTAGGTATGACTGCTAGACACAATTCAGCATTTAAAAAGTCCCAATAGTGGATAGAGCCTCAGCCCTGGAGTCAGGAGGACCTGAGTTCAAATCCAGACTCAGAAATGTAATAATTACTTAGCTGTGTGCCCTTGGGCATGTCACTTAACCCCACTGCCTTGCAAAAACAAAACCCAAAAAAAAAGTCCCAATGCCTGCCCACAAAGATAGACTGGAAGGAACTTAGAAAATATACTTATATTTGACATCTTCTCCAGAATTGTCCCTTGGGTTAATCAAGTAAGGGTAGGC
Organism: Macrotis lagotis; assembly: GCF_037893015.1. Taxonomy (NCBI): domain Eukaryota; kingdom Metazoa; phylum Chordata; class Mammalia; order Peramelemorphia; family Peramelidae; genus Macrotis; species Macrotis lagotis. The sequence goes on along the minus strand of NC_133664.1, from coordinate 67,828,577 downwards.
AACAAGCCTACACTATCCTAAGCACTGGGGATATAAATATAAACAGAGGAAGGCAATCCCTGCCCTCAAGGATTTTACATTCTAATGGATGAAGACAACCCTCAGAAGGAATCTGAAAAGTGGAAATAGGGAAAAGAGAAAAAGGAGCAGCATGAGGCTAATGGTGTTAAAGTCTTAAAAGCAAGCCTGAAGGGAAAGGAAAGTTGATGAGCCTCCTCAAAACACAAGTTGTCAGGGGAATTCACTGGAAAGGGAGAGGGCATGGTAGAAGGATGTTCCAAGATGAGCAGATCCCAAGTTCAGAAGGAAGTTTCAGGGTGAGACAGCACCTGAAGCATCATGGTGGCAACCTAAAAGTTGTATAATCACAATGTTATTTTTTTTTTTCAAAAACAAAATTAATAGTGAAGGTTGATCACCACTCTGTCCTTCACTCCCATTGCTGGCCCCCTCTCTAATAATATTATGAGTTCAGGATGGAATGTCAACCTTAACTTTAACTTCTGTGGGACAACCAGTCATAACTCAGTTGGAACAGACTTTTTCTATTTGATTGAGTGTTCTCATTTACTTATGAACTTCCTGAGGCCCTTAGGTTAAAACAACATGATCTAATGCAGTGAATGCCAGTAGAAAACATTCTTTATTCCTATTAGCATGAGGCCAATTGAATTTGCTCAGAAGACCCTTAAACAGTATTAATCAGCCTGAAAGTTGAAGAATTCTCAGTTCTGTCTGCTTTTTTCCTGTGTCCAGACTGTGATGCAAAGAATAGGCTAAGGGTAGGGGCCTTCAGACTCCTTCCAGTCAGGAATTGGTTGCCATGCCATTTGGGGAATGACCAGGGACGAATGGAAGCTAAGGAAAAATAGTAAAGTAGAATGGCACCAAAGAAATTTTTTATGGGAAAAAGAGAGACTCAAACAGGAGGAAAAGGAAAGGTAATCTGGGAGACTTCTCTGAACCATGCTCTCCCAGGATTTAAAGCTAGAAGGGACCTCAAGGGTCATCAAGTCCAGCTTCCACATTATTACAACTGACAAAATTAAGTCTCAGAATGGATTAAGTGACTTTCCCCTAAGTCACAGAGTGAGCAGAGGTGGGATAATTCACATGTTATCTTCATTGAAAATCCAGTCAATTTTCCATGACACTATATTGACAAATAGATATTGAGGGCCTACTGTGTACTCAGCCACATTCTAGGGCTAAAGAATTCATAATCTAGTTGAGAGATAGGACTAGTGAAGGCTTCATAAGGCAGAGGAACCTTGAACTGAGCCTCAAATGAGGGATAGAATTAGATGGGTCAAGCCATGGTCACCTGCAACTCTATGCATCTGTCATCTTCTCTCAATGGAACTCAGACTTCATAGTTGAGTTTTCATCTATTTTGCTCAGAATCAGACCACCACACACTGCTTCCCATTCATTTCCAAACCATGCTTCCTGTACTCTGACCATCTGAAGAGATGAAAGATTCCTCTTCCACCCAAACCAGGAACCTGAGACACTGGACTCTGGTGAATGTTTGCCTTTCCTAGAATTAGGCTTCCGTGTTACTTTCCAACCATTTCCAAACCATACGTGTGTGTGTGTGTGTGTGTGTGTGTGTGTGTACGTGTGTGTACTTCTTCCCCTTGTCTTCCTCCATTGTCTTCTTCCACTGGAGTGAATGTAGGCTCCCAGAGAGCAGGGGATCTCTTGGTTGCTTGTATTCAAATCCCTATAACTTCACACAGCCTCAAATGGTTTATCTTTTATAAATAATGTTTTACATATATTATCTCATCTGATTCCTGAAATATCTCTGAAAGGTAGAAACTATTATGCCCCCCATCCCCATTTTACAGTGTTACATGGCTATTAAGTGTCCAAGTTGGGATTGAAATTTAGGCTCATTCCAACTCCATTTTTCTTATCGACTACACCAAGCTGCCTCTCACCTAGGTAAGGTAAGGCTAGGTCCTAGCCAATCTAGAAAGAAAAACAGAGGAATTTATGACTCGATGGAGTAACCAAGAAGACAAAGTTAAATATTTTGGGGTAGACTCATATCTAAGTGGCAGCATTACTGCTATCAGTAGAGAGACTGGAAAGACGAAGAGGTTAAATTCAAGATTAGATAGGAGGCTTCAGTATTCTACTTAGAGCAAATAATTCTAGATCTCCATTGTTGATTAGGGCAGGACTGGCTTGAGTCAAGATGTTTCCCTAGATATCTTACTTATGATGCCAAGGAGCCAGAATCTCAATTCTGGCTGACTGGTTACAGCTTCCTCTTGCAACCCTGTCTGGAAAATTTATTCTAGCCTCAAACCTGGACTGATACAAAAATTAGAAAAAATTCTGGTCTCTCTTATAACTGACCTCTTTGCAGAAGTCCTTGTTCTTTGGTGGAAGCTGGTTGACAGGAGGAGCCTGCTCCAGTCAAACAGGATCAATTTCCCCACCCCCTTCATCTTTAGGACCTTCATCTGATATCCCAATTACCCAGATGTATACACATGGGCCGGAAGGCTTCAGGATCAAAACCTTCCTCAGAAATTAGAGACCCTTCTCTAAATTCCTAAAGCACTTGGTCATTTCATTATATAGAATATTGCAAGAGCTATAATCACATTAGGACATTACTCCATTTAGGAATACTGAATTTCCAGCATATCTCTCCCTAAATACACATTTATTTAAAATAACCTATAACTAGTCCTGACTACAAAAGGATATGGATAAGGACGGTATGTATATCTAATATGCATATAAATAATAAATTAGAAAATAAATTGAAAAGATAGAAAAATCATCACTCAGCAACCACCAAATAAATCCTGAAGATCAGTCTGTCTTTGATAGACCAGAAAATCAGCACTAGATTTTATCTCATTTGATTCTCATGACAACCTCTAACTTTCGGGGAACTTTTCCCTGTATACTATGAAGTCTATAGGTCATCATTTTTCTTCATCTTAGACTCTGCATCGAATCTCCTCAATGACAGTGGCAAATGCCTTTGGCAAGCATATCTCTGTCTGTTTTATGTCTCATTTAATATTTATAACTAAAGTGTCAAACAAATATCTCTACTGCCGCATCTTTCAAAGAATACTCCATATGCTCCTGTCTGTAAATGATGTTGAACTGATGGATATCAAGTATTGGATTCAATCTTGGATTCAATCCATGGGCACTCCAGGGTAGCTTCCTTCTCATGATCAGAGGACCATCTTACATTTTTCTGCTCATTGTTTCATGTGAGTGAGGCCTCTTGCTTCCCTCATCTCAAATTAGTCCAAGAGGCTAGCTTTTTTTTTCCTGGGGCATACCAATACCACAGGGGACTCTTGAAATTCTCCAGCAACAATAACACATCTTTGACTTTAGTCATATTTCTGTAAGTCTTGGGAAAAGCTAACCACCAATTAATTGGTATAATCTACATCTTGTCCAACAGATGGCACTACACTCAAGCCACCAGTCAAATGGTTTTATCAGAGGGCATCCAGTCCACCGGTAAAGACTGCCCTAAAAATTGAGATAATGCTACTGCCCTGCATAGGTTAATTTCCTACAAATTCTTTTATTTTCCCAAAGTCTCACGATCCCTTGACATTGGCAGCCCTGGCCCTTATTCAATATCTATCTCAGAGTATGAAAAAGAAAACAGACTATCACTCTGAATTAGGAGAATTATGGAGATCTCCATTTATTCATTCCCGACCCTGTAGGAATTTTTGCCTGTGTCTGAGAAATTTAGTTCAATTTAGTTCAAAGGGTTGTTGAACCTGAATGGAGACAGATGACATCTTTATTTTTACTAACCTTTAACTGAAATTTAGTATTTCCTTCCATTATTTAAAAATATTTCAAGAAAAGAGAAATAGATTTCACTGGACAGTCAAAGGTGCCCATCACACACACACACACACACACACACACACACACACACACACACACACACACACACACAAACTACAAAAGAGTAAGAACCACTCTTTGTATTTATATTGAGGAGACAATTCATTGGCCACCTGATTTACATAGTAAAGTAAGATTTCCAAGCAGCTGTCAAGCCTTCCCTTCTCATGAGTATTCTGCCCAAAAGTCCTCCCAGACCTCCCAGTCTCAATTTTCAACTTGGGAAAGATGAAAGGAACTGAAAATTTTTTTTTCTATTTTTTGACTGTATTGGTTAGAATGCGCCAGGATCATCTCTGCATGCAGCAGAGAAATAATAATGATGCACTTTTGAATGGAGTTGGTCTCCCAGGCCAGTCTCTTCAGTGGCAGCTTCCAGTCAAAATCCTCCTTGGACTTTGTCTTTGCCTCTGCTCACTGGTCCATCTCACCATTAACATGTGTTGGTCTCCTCTACATCTTGGGTTCTCGGATTCTCCATCTGAGGAGGATCCGTTCCAACTCTGACTTTGCTGCTCCCAGTGACAGCAGGAAGGAGCAAGTAGGCACTGCACTATTAGCAGCTCTCCATCTTTCCTGTCTCTGCTCCCAGGGAATGGGGAACCCAAAACCTTTTACATGGTCAGAGAAAGAGGAAAAGGGCCCAGTGTTATGGACTGCTTAGAACTTGGTCAGATATCAAAGATGCCAAGGTCACCCTTGCATCCTGGACCAGCAATAGTAGTCTTGACTATTGTCTTGACACTGACCTTTGATGAAAAAGCCAGTGAGACTGATGACTGTGCAACTCTGTCTCACTTAGACACAAATCACAAGTCAAGACATCACTGTGATGTCATTGGTCCTCTTAGAAAATGAAGGACAAACAACTACTGTTCTTTCTTCTCCTATATGTCTCATTAATACAAATGCCCTTGTTAGGACTTCTGAATCACTCTGCTGCATTGGGTTAATGGCATTTTAGAAACATTTGTTATACTTTTTAAGGGTTTCGGGAGCAGAACCAAAAGAACATTGTACACATTAACAACAACATTGTGTGTTGATAAACCTTGATGGAAGCAGCCTCCCTCAGCAGTTTAAGAGAGCTGGGATAACCCCAGGAGACCTGCTATGGACAATGCTATCCCCACCCAGAGGAGGAAAAACAAAACAAAACAAAAAAGAACCAAAAAACCCTTTAGAATCTGAAGAAATACACATTCACTTTGAAAAATATCTCTAATGTTTTTCTTTCCTGTCTCATGGTTTTCTCTTTCCCCTTAATCCTAATTCCTCTTATAGAAAATGATGCAAACATATTTTACACAAATGTGTATTTAAAATATTCACCAAACTATTTGCTGCTGAGGGGAGGAGGGTGGGAAGGGAGGGTAGAAGGAAATTATGTAACTTAAAAATATGCATATGCATGTGGGTGAATGTTGAAAAACTTTCATAACTTGTAACTGGAAAAATAAAATATCAATTGAAAAGAAAAAAAGAAAAATTTTGAGAGAATATGTCTCATCATTTTCCATTCAGTGGCTCTCTTGGGCTTCCTAATCTCCAGAAAAAAACATCATTCTTTTTTTTAATTAAAATTTTTATGTATTTATTTTTCCAAATACATGTAATGATAGTTTACATTTTTGGCAAGGTTTTGAGTTTTACATTTTTCTCCCTCCTTCCCTTCCCTCCTCCCTCTCCATGACAGAAAACAATCCAACATAAGCCACACATCTCAAATCATGCTAAATATAGATGAAAGGCATCATTCCTCAAGAAGAAATGAACTCTGTTAACTTAAACCTCCTTAGATCATTTTATCCTCCACCTTGAGGGCTTTATCATGTCTCTAAGTCCAGTTCTCTCCCCAAATCCAGTCATTCAGCTTCTTTTTAATGTGCCATCTCTCCCATTAGATTGTGAGATCCTTGAGGGTAAGACCTATAGTGTTGTGTGTGTGTGTGTGTGTGTGTGTGTGTGTGTGTGTGTGTGTGTGTGTGTGATCTTTAGCACAGTGCTTACTGTTGGATAAGCCCTTGAATATTTATCGACTCTAGCCTTAAAAGACTTAAGATCAGATTTTAACACTTCTTTTGTATCTTCTGCAGTAATTAGCTAGTCCCCAGCACCATATTGAATTAAGTACTCGTGCCTCAATTCAGCTACTTGCTATATACTCCATTAAATCTTCTTCTGCTGTCTTAAGAACAGAGTCACACAAATTGTCTAAACTCTTGACTGGAGGAGAAAGATCTGAATACTTACTGCTAAATCCCTTAGAATTCCATTTACTATTTTTCAGGGTTATAGAAATGGGACCATCACATATATTTTTGCTGCCCAATGGTAGAAAAAACTTTTGGAGAAGGGAAGAGGGAAATTCAAAAGCCTAGTGTGTAAAGGATCTAGCCCTGAAACTTAGGTCTGGATTCTTGACAAATCTCTTCTCTGACTTATTTGCTGTTCCCCATATACAGCACTTCCATGGCTTTGCAAAGCCTATCAGCCTCTCCTGAAATGCCCTCCCTCTTTATCCTTGGGCTCTTGGAACCCACAGATACCACCTTTGCCAAAGGCTTTTCAGTTTCCCCAAAGATTAGCATTACCCACCCACTGACAAACTCCTTTGTATTTACCATTTGCATTATTTTATCATTGTTCATCTATGTTCATGTTGCTTCCCCTTAGTAGAATGTAAGCTCCTTGAGGATAGGGCTTATTTTGTTTGTATTTGAGTAACTCCAGAAGACTAATATAATTTTTAGTAGATAGAATGTGCAGAACAAATGTGCTCTATTGAATTTTTCAGATTCTAATCCAGAAGACCTTTGTTGTTAACCCCAGGGCTTACATCTTTCAATACATTCAAAATCTTTGCTGATTTCTAAGAGGGAACCTGCAAACTGGTCCTTCCAGGTCTCCCAGATTGCCTGGCTGCCAAATTTGCTGATGTGTTAGAGCTAATCTTTAATTACCTTTCACCTTTAGTCTGCTTTTATCATCATAACTGCTTGAGTCTATCATCCACTCATTCTTTCCCATCTACCTTCTGTCACCACATACTCTAGTTAAAGGAGCAAATAGTCAAAGCTCAATTTATAAGAAAAAAAGAATATACAAAATCAGACACATTATACCACAGTAAGATAATTGTACCTAAGTTTTCTAAGTTATTTCATCTAACTAAAGTTCCCAAGGCTATCTTGGACCACAATCCTCTCTAACCCTGGAGGGCCCAAGCTACAGAGTCTAACCCCTTCAAGAGAATATTATCTTACTAGCCAAAATACACTGAGGTAATTTGAGCCATGTTGACTTGGATGTTCTGTTCAATATAGAACTCATTTGTTTCATCCTACAACCCGAAGCTAACCATGACCAATCAGGAAGTCTGCTGATTGAAAGTCCATTTCCCTACCCAATAAGTAACTTTCTAATTTCACCCTGCTTTCACCATGGTAAAACAAATGTGGCTCCTAGACCTCTAACATGGGCCCTTGTTGGCTACTCTCTCTTAATCCAGGATTTATGAACACCTTTTTTTCCCAATTAATTTCTCTGACCAAGTCAGAATGAAATATATAATCTCATAAAGCAAAGGATACTTATTTTTAAAAGGTAAGTAAGAGTTAAATGAAATAGTAAAGACCCCTCATACCATTTTATATTCCTAAACTACCATTTCCTAAATTCAAGAATTATAGGCTATTTAATCCTGCTCTTTACTTTTAAGAACAGCACTGAAAGCAATGGGTCTTAGAATCAGACATATAAAGTAGGAGGAATGGAAATGGAAAAGAAGGTTTCCTCAGGACCCAAAGGGTAATTCTTATCACAACACAAAATGCTCAAACCTCTTCCTCCTGCTATTATATTGATCAGAAATGTTAGCCACACCACTCACTATTCTCCCTAGGGGAGAAATTCTTCAACTGTTAGCATTAACATGAATTAGACAGGACTTTCTCTCTCTCTCTCTCTCTCTCTCTCTCTCTCTCTCTCTCTCTCTCTCTCTCTCTCTCTCTCTCTCTCTCTCTCTCCCCTCCTCTCTCCTCTCCCCTCCCCTCCTCTCCTCTCCTCTCCTCTCCTCTCCTCTCCTCTCCTCTCCTCTCCTCTCCTCTCCTCTCCTCTCTGTCTCTCTCATTCATTCATTCATTTGATCATTCCTTCATTTAAAGTTCTCAAAAAGTAAATTCATTCCTTGAACAAACTTGCATAAGTGATTTTTTTTTTGACTAGTCTAAGGAAAATGGAGGCCAACTTTGACCCACAATTGAAAGAATAGTTGAAGAGCCAGATCTTTTCTTAAGGATCAAACTGTAATAAGGAAGCCCACACCCCTAAGGGCCCAAAGTTTCTTTTCCCAAAAGTCAGGAAACTTTAGCTGTAGAATTATAGCAGTGGCAAATGGATTGGAACAGAAGATAGAGACCGACAATGATATAAATTTCTAAGGAATTGGTATAAGAACACCCTAACATAAATAAAAGAGGAGCCACATATACAAGTCTTTGCAAAATCTGACAACCTTAAAAGTCAATCCAAATAAACACTGGACAAGTAGACTTCATAGTGTCCCTGTGATAATAATAATAGTAATGATTACTGACATTGGTGACTGGAAGACTTTTCACTCCATAGCTTTGGTCTGGACTTCTAACAGTCTTTTGGCATTAGCTCCAAATCCTGATTCAGTTTTCTAGATAAATAAATCCTCCCAAGGCCTGATCTGCTACTCCTCACTCAAGTAAACCTCCCTTTGACGTCAATGGGAGATTTGCCAAAGCGAGGGCTTCAGAACTTCATCCTTAGCAAGTATTTGATCAGGTGTGGGCAGCCCAAATGGGTATGCATGTGCCTCCAGAAGAAATCCAAGGAGCCACCAACAGAACTGTCTGAAGGATTCCATTGCAATTGCTAAGAATAACTATGACGATGTCTAAGTATAAAAGAAGTTTCTAACCTCTCTAGAAAGCACAAGCCTAGACTTAGGACAGAAGACCTCAGTATTCTAATTAATAATATGATACAATCAATAATTGATCATAAATCTTTGTATTGAAAGGGATCAAATTCAATCTTTTCATTTTACAACCTCTTTCATTTGTCTTCTAGCTCAGCATCTTCATTAGGAAATAAAGAACCAGTTTCAAGATTTGAAATGAGATCCACTCTGACCTCAGAGTCAGGGATCCTTTCACTTTACCATGATGGTTCCTTAATTATAAGATAATGCCCCTTCTCATCTTTCATTGATTTATTGAACTTTCTATTCTATTTCTTCTTTTTTTTTTTGTAAAATCACAATTTTTCCTGCTTCATCACTATTCTTCCTCACTTGTCACTCCCCAAACTGGAAAGGCTCCCTTTACACTTTCATTAATGGAATCTTCCAAATGGACTTCAGAGACCACTGAAGTCTCCATCTATAGCCCCAAGTCATTAGGAAGAAGATGTAGTTGAAGCATACCAGCTAGATGAGAAGCAAGAGAAATTTTGGCTAGGTCTTGTTCTCAAGAGTGCTAATCTTAGAACTTGAGTATACCAAATCTCAGTTTTGCTACTTACTACTTTGGTTATCTTAGGAAAATCATTTAACCTCTCTGTAGCTCAGATTTCTGTAATACAATGGGTTTGGAACTGATGCTATCTAAGCTGCCTTCCAGGATCCAGTTCCTGCTCCTTGGTAGAAAATTTATCAAGGCTTGTGGATTGATTTCTTGATGGATTCCAGAATCACCAAAATGGATCTCATCCAACTCATACATGAAAGGGATCCCCATCAGTTTAAAGACCTCCAAGGAGGCAGAAGTCTACCATCTCTCAAAGCAACCCACTGCTTTGTTGTTAAAACATTCTTCTTAATATCAAGTTGAAATTGGCTTTTTTCACAGATTCCACCAAATGCTCTTGGTTTTGTCCTCTGATGACAAAGAGAATACATCTAATCCCCTTTCTACATGCAAATCCTTCAAAGAATGAAAGCTGTCATGTATACCTTGTGTCTCTTCTTTTCCAGATTAAACATCTCTAATTTTTAAAAATATATCTTCATAAGACAAAAAACTTAAGACTCTTCACTGAACGGGCTGCCTTCCATCTTAGCAAGGTCTTTATTAAACCAAGACTTCTAGAACTTGTCCAAGTATTACACATGAAGTTTGATTAAGGAAGGCTATGAGGTGATCATCACCTCCCTATTCCTGCATTACTTCTTTGACCTGTTGAGCTTGCAGGGCAATAAATCCCCCAGGACCTCTCAAAACAACATACTTGCTCTATATTATACTTGGGACGTTGGCTTTTTGCACCTAATGGTTAGATTTTATGTTTGTCTTCACCAAAATTCATATAATTCAATTCAGCCTTCAGCTCTTTTTGGATATGAATAGAGCCATTCAGTGAGTTAGTTATCTCTGCCATCTGCAGATTCACTAAGTTTACCATCTATGCCTTTATTTAGGTTATTGTTAAAAATATTCAACAGCACAGAACCAAGCTCAGATCTCTGAGCAACCCTATTAGAGATTCCTTGCCACTTTGGTATTGAAAGATTAATAATTATTCTTTGAATGCAGTCAAACAGCTTTTCATCCAACTAATTTTATCTTACCTCTATCCATATCTTCATAGGACTAAATCCTATAAACCCTTCACTGCTTGAAAATCTTCCTTTTATTTAGTCTAAACCCCTTGCACAGTATGTTTCTTTCATTATCACTCATTTTATCCTTTGTTGAAATAAAGTATAAAATGATTATAATCTTTTATATATTCAAATTCATTTATTTGATAACCAGATCATGTCTGATCCTTCTTTTCTTAGAGCCACTTAATTCCTGTTTCTTTAGCCTATGGAGCTATGAACATCTGGCCTACAGCTGGCCAAATAAGACCCTCAAACTCATTTGGTCTGCTGCTAACAAGACTTGAAATTCAATAAATATAGGAGCTTTTTAGGGAAGAACTAATTAAATTCTTGATCAGATAGCACTAATTTTTTTAAGGTTTTTGCAAGACAATGGGGTTAAGTGGCCCAAGGCCACACAGCTAGGAAATTATTAAGTGTCTGAGGTTGGATTTGAACTCAGGTACTGCTGACTCCAGGGTCGGTGCTCTATCCACTGAGCCACCTAGTGGTCTCTCAGATTTCGCTAATTTTTAAGTTTTGTTCTTTGGTGGAACAAAAGTTCCCAATCTCTGATTTAACCTTTACTCATCAGCCTTATTTTCTGAATCCTAAACAACATAGAAGAAGCAACTGTAGTAGTGCGGTTTGAGGTGAAAGCCTTGGAATCAGGAAGATTCTAGTCCTTCTTGTCCTTCTTTTTAATTTTTGCAAGGCAGTGGGTTAAGTGACTTGCCCAAAGCCACACAGCTAGGTAATTATTACGTGTCTGAGGGCAGATTTGAATTCAGGTACTCCTGACTTCAGGACCTGTGCTCTATCCACTGCACCACCTAGCCGCCCCCCCTTCTTCACTATCTTGAACCCCTCCAGAGAATGCAGGAAGGGATTATTTAGTTCTTTAGCACCTCAGTAGGGAGGTGCAGAACCAGGATGATGGAAGAAAGGCAAGGACTCATCTGAGCTCTCCTCCAAATACCTTTAAATAGAGTCTCTGCCAAAGGGTCTGGATGTGATCCCACTTTTCTGGTGCCCACCACAGATCTTGGTCACTGATCCCACACTTGCATCACCTGGGAGGGATAGGTAGCAGGTTCTTTTTATATAGAACCAGTTCTCATAGGATGCAGATTCCTTATGTTTAACCAATTTTATCATGTCTATCATGTCTGCTTCCCTGTTGAGGAAGGCAGTCAAGACTGGACAAATTCTTGCTGTTTTACATTCTTCACTCCAGGGATCCTGTAGATCTATGGAACTAGTTGGAGGAAAGATGATAGCTTTTACTTTTTCATAACTTTTATTTCCTCACATAATTCTTCCTCCCAAACCTATATCCAAAAAGCAAAGAATAAAAAAAAATGGGGAAAATTCAGTTCAGCAAAACTAACCAATATATCAAAAAAATCTGGTACTTTATGCATTATTTCCCTCCTTTCAAATAAGGTTGGGGAGGATCTTAAGGTGACTTCCCATATCCCTTCTTTGTGACCGAGAGTGATAGAATTTTGCAGCATTCAATTTTCAATTCTTTGTCATGTACATTTGTTGTTCTGTATATTTACATTCTTAGAGTCTCTCTCTCTCTCTCTCTCTCTATATATATATATATATGTCTTGTTTTCTTTTATCTATTTACCTCACTTGTATCAGTTCCTATAAGTCTATCCATATTTTATGTTCATTGCTTCCATTATTTTCATGTGTCAGTTTATTTATCTATTCCCCAATTGATAGAGAAGCTCTTATCCTTTAACAATATATTTGAACTATTAATGCAGGAAGTAATCTTTTGAGGCTCAAATTGGGAAGGATTTCAGGACCTCTGATCTGAAAATTGATTAGATAGTAAAAGGGAGTGAAGCTTGAAAATGTGCACTCAATTTGGAATTAGATAGGACCTCTACTTTCTTTTTCAATTTTTGATATCTTTTTTTCATATGTTTTCCCCTCCTCAGGTCAGCATCTCATCTTATAGATAGAATTCTTTAAAAATAACAAAGTGGGGGCAGCTAGGTGTTGCAGTAGATAGCGCATCTTCCCTGGAGTCAGGAGGACCTGAGTTAATAATTACCTAGCTGTGTGACCTTGGGCAAGTCACTTAACTGCATTGCCTTGACAAAAAGAAAGACCATCTGTAAACTTCTTCTCAAGTCCCTTATTCTTTAATTGTCAAAGAAACTAACATAGTTTGTCATCAGCTAAATGGATGATATGCCCATTAATAGAACCAATTTGAAAGGTAGAATCTAAGGATCACCAAATCCTAGAAGTCAGAGCTGTGAGGCAATTCAATGGTCTTGTATTTCAACCTAAATCTGAAGGAATCAGAACATATATAATTATTAGTTGATATTTATATGATATAAAATATATTAACATTTGACAAGTATTGATTCAACCTCAGCTTGTCATCCTCCTAGGAGGGAAAAGGTACTGACCACCTCTCAAGGAAACCCATTTCACTTTTGGAAATCCAATTGAACTTTGCAGAATCCCTGAAATATAGAGCCCTGAGGACCTTAGGGGCCAATGAAGCTTCCCCGTACCCAAATGAAAGATTCTTCCTTAAACTTGTCCTTGACAAGGGGCTGATCAACTTCTGTTTGAAGACCTCCAGGGACCCAGGAAGCCATTACCTGAATGAGAAAAACCCATTCTACTTCTGTAAGGCCCTAATTAGGGCAGTGATGTGGCACAGGGGCTATCATGAGAATCCTAGAGGTAAGGAAGACCTGGGTTCAAAGCCAGTCTCAGATACTTGCTAGCTGTATGATCCTGGGCAAGTCACTTCATCCTGATTGCCTCAGTTTCCTTACCTGTAAAATGAGCTGGAGAAGGAAATGGCAAACCTCTCTAGTATCTTTGCCAAGAAAACCCCAAATGCCAAAACCCCCAATTTTTTTTTAGATAAAGGGTTGAACATGACTGAACAAAAACAACCAAATATGATGGCATGAAATTAATGTATTATATAGGCAATTAGGTGGTTTATGGATAAAATATCAGACCCATAGGATGACTTGTCTGGCTTATAATGAGTGTTATATAAACATTAGCTGTTAGATAATATTTGTAAAACTTCTTAACACAGTGCCTAGCCTAGAAATGTTCATTTCCTTCCCTTTCCCTCCTTTATCATCTTCTAAAGTGATGAATGATGGCTGAGTAAATCAGAGTTCCTTAGTTTTTCAGACTTGTCTTCTTTTTATTACTTTGCTCATTACATATACTTTATTCTACTTCTCACTTCATTTTATATGAGTTCATGCAATTTTCCCCAGAATTTAAAAAATGATCAAATGACACAATAATATTTCACTTCATTAATATATGACAATTTGGTCAGCTATTCCACAATTGATAGACATCCTTTCCTTTCCAGTTCTTTGCTCCAACAAAAGATGCTGCTATAAATAGATATGTGTATGTATGTATGTGTTTTCTCTTTCTTATAGCCTTTCTCCTTCTCTGCTTATAGACTTCTCCCTTCCCCCCAACCCCCATTTTAGCCCTCTAAAATACAGTTAACTTGGCTAAGGTCTTTTTCAGGGTTAGGCTTATATTATTTCTACTGAATTTTCAATTCCCATATGATTAAGCATATGTATGTATGTATGTCACCCTTAGGTAATGACCAACTGTTCAGCTCGAAGTCCAACTTTCCTCTTGTCCCATTCTTCTTCCTCCTTACTAAGTAGAGAAAGTCCAATAAGTATCTGAAGTTCAGCATATTAGTTAAATTTTCATTTCTCATTATCATTAGGAACCAGTCCATGTTCAGTTATTTTCAGATGTATCTGACCCTTCATCACCTCATTTGGAATTTTCTTCTGACTTGCCTATGGTCATGAAAGGAATACATATTTGATCTGGGATTGGAACTTAGATCTTCCTGCCTTTGGGTTCAGTTTTCTATCAGCACTCCCTAGCCATCTCTAGTATATGGTATATGATAGTTCTAAAGTGGACAGAATAGCCCATTCCTCAATCGTACAAGATAATAAAGAGCTTACTGATCTGTAGTTTGAGTGACTTAATATTTATTCAAATACAGCTTCTTCCCAGAATCTTTCATTTTCCATCCCAAGGAGTTAGCTTTGTGGTGTGGATTAAGCACACACATGCATACACACACACACACACACACACACACACACACACACAAACACACACACACCATACCTCACACATCCAGGAGTTATAGTAAATAAATTAGCTGTCACAAAATACATTCTTGATGAGAATTTAATTTGCTGGTAGCATATTAGAAAGTTTATTTGTTCCATTTAGAAAATAATGACTAAGGAGTATACTTTATTCTGATAAAGATGGAGAGGAAAGAGCTGGAAGAAGGCAAAATAGGTGAGTTATGGGATTTGGGGAGAGGAAGAGACTGGCTGGGCTAATACACATCCTCTCCTTATGCCTCAACTTCAGATCAAAATTCTGGGTGTCTAAGACGAAGTAAGGTCAGGTAGGTGTTGATTTGTTAAGAACAATTAACACTATGGTGTGAAATACTTTCCCTCTCTAGGGGGTATCTGTAAGGAAAACCTTGCTAACCTAAAGGAACTTCTAATTAGAAGCACATATGTGGGAGATAGTTTTGAACAGAGGTCTTTCTTTGGGGCTTTTCTAAGAGGCAGAACTAGTCTCTCTAACCATCTTTCTCCCCACCCCTTCCCCTCAACATGTCTGCTAGGGAAGAAAATTTATGGAATAAATGTGGAATCTCTATTGTTTAGAACCATGTGGTAGTTCTTGACTTTTTTTTTTAACAAGTGGCTCTGCACTCTAGGGTTTTCAAGAAAAGAAATTTAGAGTCAGAGAAAATTTTCCAGGACACCAAAAGTCTAAATGATATGGTCACAGTCGCAAAGAAAAGTGGGATCACATCCAGACCCTTTGGCAGAGACTCTATTTAAAGGTATTTGGAGGAGAGCTCAGATGAGTCCTTGCCTTTCTTCCATCATCCTGGTTCTGCACCTCCCTACTGAGGTGCTAAAGAACTAAATAATCCCTTCCTGCATTCTCTGGAGGGGTTCAAGATAGTGAAGAAGGGGGGGCGGCTAGGTGGTGCAGTGGATAGAGCACAGGTCCTGAAGTCAGGAGTACCTGAATTCAAATCTGCCCTCAGACACGTAATAATTACCTAGCTGTGTGGCTTTGGGCAAGTCACTTAACCCACTGCCTTGCAAAAATTAAAAAGAAAAAAAAAGATAGTGGAGAAGGGTCAGAATAGAGGCTAAAAGCTGAAATTTCAAAGACTGAGAGTCAAGGACAGAATTGTCCGACACATGGCAGATGCCAGTAAAAAACATTAGGACATATCCCACTTGGGTTGATTAATAAATTTACCTTTATGTTAAAAAGACAATAAATATATTTTAAAAATGGGAAGGGGCTTCCAAATGTCAAATGAATAGTGACTTTTCTGGGGTTATATCTATCAAGGTAGGTATGTGGTGAGGGGGGAGAAACCACCTCCCACTAGACTTTGGGTGACTCTACTCACTGAGCCACAGGAAATATCATCCTCAGACTCAACAAAACTCTCATTTTCTGCAAGAAGATGTTCCTTAATATTAGTACTTCCCTCTAAGCTTTCCTCCAGTTTATCATGTATATCTTGTTTGACCATAGTTGTTCACATGTGGTCCCCACCATTAGATTATGAGTTCTTTGAGGGCAAAAGTTGTTTTTGCCTTTCTTTCTAACCTTAGTCCTTAGCAGACTGCCTCCTCCACAGAAGGAGCTTAATAAATCCTTGCTGACTTGATTTGACTCTCTAGCCTCCAATGGCATCTTGGTCAGAGAAAGATGGAGCAATTAATTAGACCTGATGAGGATCATCTCTTGAGAATTAAGTTAGAAAGGTCTAGGATTCCACCTTCAGGTGTTTTCCTTTTTTTTTTACCCCAAAGAATTTTACCTCTGGTGTAACCCAAGAATTTTTCCACCTACCCATCCAAAAAACCAGTCCACTGTCTAGGTAACAAATACCAGAAATAGATCAAAATCTTGTCAACAAAGGAACCCAGACTGAAAGGGAAAGAAAATCTCCTGGTTTATGTTTATTTTGCTGCTTCTTATCTCTTAACTTTTCAGAGGTCAGACTTTCTATCTTTTACTCTGACCACGTAAGCCCACTTTACCCCCAATCCCTTTAATGAGTATTTGCAGACATCTCTCCTCACCTGCAGAATTTGTAACCCGACATTGCCACCTAGTGACTAGAACCGCCTCCTGCATAACCAACAGCTGGATTCTGGATATGAAGACTAGTTCCAGTAAAGAAATGCAGTGCCTCATAATAAACGGAGACATCATCCATGCCACCCACTGACCCAAGAAAGACACTGGGGGGAAGGAAAACGAGGAGCTGAGAGGGTCTAGAAAATGATATCAAATTAAAGAATTATTCAGAAGCAGGAGGAGATAGACAACACAATGGGGAAAAAAAAGCAAGAGACTAGGAGGAAAGAGTTCTGGGCTCTTGCTACTTACTAGTTAGGTGATTTGGGGCAATATCTTTTTTTTTATTTTAGCAAAGCACTTAATGAAGTCTCTCATGCTATTCTTCCAGACAACCCAATGAGATGGGGGCTAGGTAACGGAATGGTTAAGTGGGGGGAAGTGAACCATTAAGATTATTTTGTACGGATCTATCTAGTGGAGTGACCCAGAAATCTATGTATGTTTGTGTTGCTTAGAATTTTTATCTATGACATTAACATAGGCAGAGATGGGATGCTTCTCAAATTTAGAAGTGATAATGTATTGACTGACACTCAGGATCCAGAATGGTTTCAACAAGCCAATAACATTGAACCAAATCTATTAAGACAACACTTAATAGCCATAACTAAAGTTTTATACGGGAGTTTAAAAAATTCAATTTTACAACTTTAATGTGGGGAAATATGGCTAAAGGGCAGTTTATCTTCAAAAATATTTAGTGGATGGTAAGATCAAATAGAGTCAACAATGGATTTATGATAGTTAAGAAAACAAATATAATCTTAGGTTACATTAGCGAATAAATCAAAGTATTTATTAAGTGCCTGCCATGTATCAGTACTATAATGGGTATATAATGAAAGACAAAAACAATCTCTGGCTTCAAGGAACTCACAATCAAATGAGGGAGATAACAAGCAAACAACATGTTAAATTGGAGATAGCCACTGAGAGAAATCATTAAGGGAATAGGAAAAGGCATCTTATAGAAGGTATTTGATAGGTGATAATTGATGACATTTAGGAGAAAAAATGAGAAGGGAAAGAGCTCCAGGTATGGATGAGCTCCAGGTATGGATGTCCAATAAATGAAGCTTCACAAAATGTCAAGTAATGGAGTATCAGTGAGAAGGGAAAAAAGTCAGTGTCATTGGATAGAAGGTATAATACTGGGGAGTAGAAAAGAGCCAGGTTATGAAGGATGAAATAGGATTTTATATTTTACCTTAGAGATAAGAGGGAATCATTAAGTCTATAGAATGGGAGAGGGAGTGATGACAGTCTTTTCAGGTTGGTGAGTCATTTCAGTCATGATCTCCATTTGGGGAATTTTCTTGGCAATGATATAAGATTGATTTGCCATTTCCTCCTCCAGCTCATTTTACAAATGAGGAAACTGAGGCAAAAAGTCAAGCTAGTGTCTGAGGTCAAATTTGGTCTCAGGACAAGTCTTCACAGTTGGTACTCTATCCAATGTGATAACTAGCTGATCTCAAAGAACTTTTAGAAAGGTTTTAGGAGAATCAATTTAGAAAGATCAATTTGACAGTGGATTAGAGTGGGAATGACTTGAGGCAGGGAGACTAATCAGAAGTGATGAGGACCTGTACCTGTGGTGGTTGTTTCAAGTTCAGAAGATGCTATCAAAGTAGAGCTTTGGGTGACTGGGAAGAAAGTGGTACCCTCAATAGAGGAAGTTAAAAGAGGAGAGTATTGGGGGTGGATATATTAAATATATAGTCAAATTTGGATGTAATTGAGTTTAATATGTCTACAGGATATATCCAATTTGAGATATGTAATAGGCTATAGTTGGAGATGTGAAATTGGAAGGAGAGAAATTAAAGAAGGATAAACAGATCTTAGAATCAGCTGCACAGAAATGATTAGTGAATCCACAGGACACTGATAAGACCACAAAGTGAAATAGCATCAAGGGAGAAAAGAAGATAATTGGGAAAGAGCCTGGGGATACCCATGATTAACAGACATAAACCAACTGAGGAGTGGTCAGACAAATGGAAGGAGAACCGGGAAAGAGTAGGGTCACAAAAACTCAGAAGGGAACAAAAAGAACAGTTGCCAAAGGCTGCAAAGGAAGAAAACGGATGATTGAGCAAAGACCATTAAGAGATCATTGATAATTTTGGAAAGAATAGTTTAGGTGAATGATAAAGTAGGAGGACCAGACTACAGAGAGTTAAGATAGTAAGAAGAAAGGAAGCTGAAGTCCTGATTATAGTCTTTTCCAAGGAGTTTACTAACAACAAACAGGAGTGATAGAAGATGAAAGCTGGTGATGGACATATGTAGGAGTTTCATTTTTTTTTGTTTTTTTTGGGGATGGGGGAAACATGGGTAAGTTTGTAGGCAGTAATGATAATACTAATCCTCCATTTTCAAAGACCACAATACCAGGGATGTGATGCCATGACAAGCACATGAATTGGAATTGGGGGGTGGTGCTGTGCTAAGTCACCAGCCTCACTTTCTCCTACAGAGTCATCTGAGTCCAGTAGTCAGATATGAATTAGAGATGGCCCTGGATGCAGGGCAGTTAAGTGACTTGCCCAAGGTCACACAGCTAGTAAATGTCTGAGGTTGGATCCAAACTCCTGTTCTCCTGATTCCAAGGTCTGTGTTCTATCCACTGTGCCACCTAAAGATAAGATAATAACTTGTAGGTAGTAAGGAAGTAGCAAAAGATTGAAAATTAGTGAAAGAATGGGTTAATCTACTGGATAAGACAGGATGGAAAGTTGTGTACAGAGAGAGGTTTGCTTTGACAAGGGCCAGCTCTTCAAGTGAGATAGATGAAGTAAGATAGTAGGAGAAAGGATCTGAGGGATAGGAGATGAGGAGGAGGGGAGCAGAGGGGAGAGAATGACCTCATTGTTTTTTCTGTAAAATATAAGGCAAGGTTCTCAGCTAAGGGGGCAGGGGCAGGAAGAGTCATAGGAGATTTAAGGAGAGGTGGAGAAGAGGAGTGGAAGAGAAGCCTTGATGAGTGGGAGAGTGGAAGAGAGACTCCATTGGGGAGATGAACAAGGACTGGGCCCATTTGGCATTACCTCACCTAAATAAGCCCAATCAACAGTTTCATGATTTTTAGCGACACTCGAGTAGGAGTGGAAGACTACAGGTTTATCCAAGGTAGAGGCCTGGCAGACCCAGATTGGTGGAAGGATAGAGGGAAAGGGACTGGAGAAAAGAAAACAAAGTAGAGTAGAACTCGGTTAACCAAAGGGTCAAGATAGAGAAAGAAAATGTAGTGGGCGGGGGGGGGGAATGAATGGCCTGGGAAAGATAGAATGGAGGTTCCAGTGAAAGCAAAGAACAGAATAAAGGGTCATAAAATAAAAGAGTAGGTGGAAAGAAAAAGATTAAGGGATTTTAGAGTTAAGAAAATGAATCCAAGATAATAGAAGAGGTAGTCCCTTTGGATGTTGCTCTGGTTGCACTTCTGAAATATTGTATTCAATTCTAAGTGTGACATGTAAGAGGAAAGAGAAGGCAGTGGATTGTGAACCAGTGAAATCCAACCAGACTGAGTCCCAGAATTCTTATATGCTAAAGCTAATTAACCCAGAGATTAGACATCATCACCTCCACCACCAACTTCTTGCTGGTTTACAGATAAGGGAGTTTAAGCTCCTTGTGTCTCTGAGACTTATTCCTCTCTTATTAGGCAATTTAGAAAATGCTCTTTCCACTGGTTCCGGCCCTACTCGTCTTCCCCATTGAATGAATTGGTAATCACCAGTAGGCTGCCTTGTCATTCAATGGGGAAGACCAGTAGAGTGGCCTTTCACCTACAAGACTTCTATCTTCTTGTTTCTATTCCTTTACAATGGTCATCCTTTCCCACATATTTGCAAGGCATTCCCTTCTCACCTCCATTTCACCAAATCTCTTCTTTCTTTAAGATACAAATCAAGTATCGCCTTCTACTTGGAGTTCTTCCTCATTCCCTATGACTTCTAGTGTCCTCCCTCTAAACTGATTTGTATTTAAATACTTTGCATTTATTGCGGCTTATTTGCTTGACTTATTCCATCTATAACTATCTACTTGTTATTTTCCCATTCAAACGTATGCCTGTTCTTCATAGAGATTGTTCTGTTTATTTCTAGCACCTACCCCAGGGTTTGACAGAGTCCATGCTTAATAAAAGTTGGGCTTTAAATTTTTATTTTAATTTATGGAATAAAACATAGCATTACACATGGCAAATCTATTATGTACAACTTACTATTCCTTTTAAATATATAATTATCATGCAAATTTTTCCCTTCCCTCCCTCCACCCTAAGTATGGCTATATATAATATATGTAAAACCATTCTATACATAATTCTATTTATCAATTCTTTGGATGCAGATAGCATCTTCCTTCTTACTGTCTTTTGTAGTTAATTTGGGCATTTATAATGTGCAATATATTACTATACGTGACTCAGTATATTACTATAATGGAATACTCAAAATTATTCTTAAAACAGTATTGGTGGTGGGGTAAGCTAAGTGGTGCAGTGGATAAAGCACCGGCCCTGGAGTCAGGAGTACCTGGGTACAAATCCGGCCTCAGACACTTAATAATTACCTAGCTGTGTGGCCTTGGGCAAGCCACTTAACTCCATTTGCCTTGGGAAAAAACCTAAAACAAACAAACAGTATTGGTGCTAACTGATTGATTGAATCAGGCCCAGGGAGTTGAGTGACCTGCCAAGCAGAGATGCATAAGGTTATCATGAAAAGGGACAAGCAATTGGGAAGTGTGTTCTATGTTTGCCTACTCTTCCCACTCCTATGGTGTATAGATGTGGTGAGTTTGCCTATTTGATTCTAGAGGAAATGTACCTATTTTGTTACTATTGCTCTTTGCTTTTAGCTAACCGCCTTCTCTTGCTACGTGATGCCCTCAAGGTGTTTTATGAGTTATAGTTTTAAGAATGTTAGGTCTATGACAGTTCCTTGGACCTAGGGTGTTCAATCCCTTAATGGAAATTTGAGTTGGGGCTAGAGTTAACTGTAATTCACTATGCATGCCCCCAATCAATTTATCATTATATATATGCTGGCTATTAGTATGACAGAAACACTAATTCAGACTCATCAATGTACATAATCAAATTTATTAATTTAGAACATGTAATTCAACGATACAAACATCAGCTCTTCTACTCTGCCTTCTATCCCAGGCAGCTGATCTTGTGCTGGTGTCCGAGTTCTCTCTCTCTCTCTCCCAGCCACAGATGCCATACTTCACTCCGAGGTGGTGTTTTCTATGAAGAACGAGGCGGCACTGCTCTCTTAAATGTCCAAAGGCAGTGTATGCTGGAATCTGTCCCAGTGACCCGGGAGCTGGGACCTCTGGTGGGTTTTTATGGTTCTGGCTAAGTTGTATCTAACTACGCTTAGGGTGAAAGGAAACAACTGAAACTTTAGTTTCCTTAATGTCATTAGTAAGTGCTTATTAGTTATTAACCAGATTTGGAACTCATGGCTAACAGTTGTTTATAAGCATACACATAAATAAAGGGGCTAGGGGAAAAAAATTGAAGAGAATGCCATTAAGTTACTTTTCAGTCTCAGGGAAAGAGATTTCTTAACTGAACAAAACATTGATCTCTCTCACACACACACACACACACACAGACACGACAGTTTCAATTATGTGAAATTAAAAAGCTTTTACAGGGAAAGTAATCAATGTAAAGAGAAAAGGTGGGGAAAATCTTTGTACTCCATATCTCCAATGAGGGTTTAACAAATGGGCTATGTAGGGGATTAACATAAATACGGAAGACCAGAAACTATTTCTTCAGAAACAGTTCTCCAAAAGAAAAAAAAAGGGAATTGCAAACTATGAATGATGTAAACTATGTGTGACAGCTTGAAATCACTAGAGACATGGATCACACATAGGAAATGGGTCAACAGTTTATGTTGGAGGTGTGTTGAGGACATGGGCTGACTGTGCTGCCTTCCAATTAAGCTTTTTACACGTATGCTAATACGTTGTTCATGGGAACTGTGCATGTTTCTATACTTTTCAGAAAGTAATTTGAGATGATGCTAGACAAGTAACTAAAATGGCCATTTCTCCCCCCAAGAGATGAGCCACCCAAGTGTTCCACTGAACAACCAGGACCAGGGGGTCTGATAATCACTGTGCTGGGTAGCATGCCAGGTGCTTTTAGTGTTTTAGAATTGTTTGGTTCCCAACACAATCCAGTAGAGTAGGTATCATCATCATTATCACTGTTTTCACAAATTAGAAAACGAGTTAAGTGACTTGCACAGGGTCACACAGCTTACTAAGTGTCTGAGGCCAGCTTTGCACTGACTCCAGGCTCAGTGTGCTATCCATAGCTTCTATAGAGAGGGTAGAGTGGAGGAGAAAGGGGAAAACCATGTCCCCCCTTCTGGGCATGCTCATACTACTATCAATGGCCAAGGAAGAGGAGCAGCTTTCATCTTCCAGTCACCAGGAGGGTATGTATGGAGGGTAGAACCAGTGATGTGATGGCAAATGTTTAAAACGGGCTGGGAAAGGGTTACACAGGCCACATTTCTGGGTTGAGTTTGCATTATTAATATTTTTCTTCAATCTAGAGTCTAAACAATCAAGAAACAAACCCTGATTTGTAGTTTGCCAAATTCTGTGGCAAAAAGTGCTCACACTGGAAAATTTAACCTTCAACTCCTCAGGGTCCACCCATATGCCCGACGTCTGGATTGAATGAGTTCGTCAATTTATACATTATGTATTCATAACTTATTTTTTTGTAGCTAAACACAGAAATCCTATTTTTTGGTGCTTCCTTAGATCCCCTTACAGAGCTCAAGGGAATAAGCACCTACTCTGGAAGGCACTCCTTTATAAAAGTAAGCTTTGAATGACTTGGCCCTTTTCTATTCTAGAATTTATTCTCGTTTGAACTTCCCCGCCAGGGTACAGCAATGAGCAAGAGTATCTCTCCCCACTTCTTCCCCTCTCCAATCCTTCTCAAGGAAAAGTAACACTTGCTTTCCAGTCTGGAATGACAAACATGGAGGGCAGGTGGGGAGGATGGTGGGGGGGATTCCTTTTCTGAACACAGGTCAGAGACATACTCTAGAGTGACCTTTCCCTGAATGTTTGAGAGTTCCTAAATTCCAGGCACTTAGTAATGTGCCTACTGGATCAACCAATCCGTTAAAACGCATTATGAAATGCCTGTGTCAGAAGCTGTCAAGTGCTGAGGATACAAAGATAAAAATAGGCTCTTCTCTCATGTCATTTATCTTCATTTTATCAGGGAAACACATATACGTATCTTCCGTTTTCAGAATAAATGTAAACTGAATAGAGGGTAATTTAGGGAGGCTCCATTTACAAGATAGTGCTTGAGCTGCATCTCAGTCCAGGAGGTAACTTTTTGTGTTTATCCTTCATTCTCAAAGACCATGACATCAGGGAGGTGATGTTGTGATAGGCATGTGAATTGGATTTGAGTGAGCAAGGATGTGCTAAATTACCAGCCATTCTCTTCCAGAGCCACCAGGGTCCAGTGGTCAGATATGGATCAGGACTGGAGATGGCCAGGCAGTCAGGGTTAAGTGACTTGTCCTAGACCACACAGTATCAAGCATCTGAGGCTAGACTCCAACTCCTGCCATCCTGACTCCAACATCAGGGTTCTATCCACTGCCCACCCAGCTCCCCTTCTGAGGTGCAGGGTGGCATGGGAAAGTGCAGGAATGGATCTGGAGGAGAGTTGGGTCTGTCATATATAAAGGGTAATAACTTATAGGCAGGTTGGGGGCCAGGCCTCGTTCTAGAGACAATGCCCCAGGTGTCACTACTGTCTCTAGTGTACTAATTAGAGTTTGTCAATTAGAACACTGACATGATAAGAAAATCATCTCAGCATCTATATGGAAAAATAGATTTGAGTTCAGTTTTGAAAAAGGGGGAACAAATTAAAAGGTCATTGCAATAATGCAGGGAAGAGGTTGTAAACAGAGAAAAGGGGGCAAGATACGAAAAAAATGTAGATTTCTTAGAAACAGCGAGATATGGCAACTGATGATCAGCATATGGGAAGCATGAAGATCAAGACTGTTGAACTGAGACCAGAAATATGGTGACGTCATTGGGAGAAATAGCTAAATTTGAAAGATAGGATGGCTTTGGAGGGGGGGAAACTATTTTGAACATATAAAGTCTAAGATGTCCCTGGGACAGCAAGTTTAAAATGGCCAATAAAGCTCAGGAAAGAAATTAGAGATAAAGTAGCACACACATACACTGTTAAACTACTGAAGTTTATAAAGTCACTCAGAGCCCTGGGGAAGTAGGCAACTAGGTATTATAAAATGCATTAGTTAAGTGGCAAAGAGGATGAAATAGAAAGGACAAGATGACAGGATCATCAAAAACCCAGAGGAGCAGAAAAAATATTCAAGAGAGGATAGTCATTAGTATCAAAACCTAGAGGTCTACTCTCTTGGCACTGGATAACTTCCCTATGAGTTTGGCCATAAAAGTGGGACTATCTGACAATAGTAAAGAGCAGACTAGGGAAAAGTTTAAGGATGGGATTGTTCCACATTAGTTCTACATAATTAAACCAGACTCAGACCCAGTATCGTTCTCTGCAGCCATCTTCATCTTAAGCTGATGCTAACGTGCCTTGCATCTTCCTCTCACCATCTCCAACTTTAACCACTTTCCTCTCTAGCTGAGAACAGTACAAATAACAGTGCCATTCCTGAAATAGGCTAATCACTCTATTCTTCATGCTGATTATATCCCCTGATTTCTATATTTTTATCACCAAGACTTTAGCAAGAGTCACACAAACACTTAAATACTTTTTTCCCCTCATTCACCTGAGGTAGCAGGGAGGGAGGAACTGTGTGTGTGTGTGTGGGGGGGGGATGGAGGAATGATTATGGTGGTGGAACAATCTGCTAGAGAAGACAGGAGTCAATGGGATAAAGGGTATTAAGAACTGGACCTCAGTGAGATCATTTCGTTATTTTTTTTCAGAGTCCAAACTGCTTAAAATCCCCATTTTCAAATATAGTATACCTCTAAGAAACAAACTGCTATGTAAAACAAATGATCTGTCACAACTTCACAATCATATCAGAATTTCACCTTTAAAAGGCAAACAGCATTTAATGTTAGACCTATTGTATAAGAATGTCACATCTGAGTGATCATTAAAAATCATCAAATATTTTCTATGTAACTCAGAATAGAGAACACTAAAGTAACCTAGATGGATTTCCCAGTCAAATTACATTTATAAAGTCACTTAGAAATTTAAGTTTTCAAAATGAAGTCAGAAGTTGGAACCCTAAGATTAAAGATTGAAATTTGCTAAATTTAAAAAGAATTGTGCATTTATGCTAGGGCCTATGGATGAAAAAGTCCTGGGGGAACCAAATTAATTGCTATGTCTGTCATTTTGCCTTGACTGACAACAGAACTTTCCTCTATTTCCTCCCTATTTCCAGTTTTAAAAAAAGTGTGTGGGAGGGAAGCATGTTGCTTCAAAAAATAGTAGGCTGGCAATATAATGGAATTGCAGCTCTTAATACATTCAGGTGAAATGTTCTAGTAATAATTCTATAACTTGAAGGTATTTAAAAGAAATTTCCACTACTAAAGAAATTCAGAGTTGTGAGCAAAAATTTTAGTAACAACTATAACTAAGCTAGTAAATTATTTGTTCCATCTTTTGATGCACACTAACATAAGGAAACTCAAGTTATAATTTATTATTTGAAATTATCTATGATAAATGACATTCAAATGAAAAATATAAATTTTAATACTATTTCATGATCAAAATGTACTGAAATAATCGCACAACATAGTCAAAACATATTTATTACTTTTTAGTGTAATTTTATACACTCCATTACAGATACAAGAATATAGCCATATTTACAGGTAATTGAAAATAAATCAGCATTTTCAAACCCCACATCTAAAAACAATAATTTTAAGTCCTAAACTACAATTGTTGTGGTATGCAGAGTGAATTACTTCTTCCCCTTAGAAAATAGTTCCTTCAACATTAGGGTTAGGCTTATCAGTAAATAAGAACTGATTTCCTTTTTAAATGATCTAACTCTTTACAAATTATATCCATCCAAAGGAGGAAGTTTTAAATTTTTGTGGCAAAATGTCAAAAAAGTTGAATTTCATTGGTAACAGAAGTTTCTGGGGCACAAATGTTAAAATTCAAAAAAAAAATCACCCTGTTTCATTCCCCAGCCATTCCCTCCCCCAACCTCTAGAAAAATGTTTGTTTGTTTTTTTAAATCTCTACAGTTATAGCTTGATATATAGTTTTCAGTTCTTGGGCAAATCATAAAAACTGTTCTCCAGAATTTACTCCTAAAAAATTAATCGAATACAGTCTACAAGTTTCAAAACTTAAAAAAAAAACTGGAATAATGTAGAAAACAAAATGTTCCATAACTTAAAAGAAAAAGGATGAAGAAATTTCTCAAGAAAACTTCCATAGTAAGGTGGGGTTCAAAGAATTAAAACAAGAAATCTTCACAAAATTCACATGGTTCCAGTATCACCTAGAATACTGTTTTTAGTGTTTAATTATGTACTATTCAAGGTGTAGTTTGAAAAAAAAAAAAAGGGTTCCAAAAGCCACCTGAACTGTCAAATAAGGGTGCCCACTAAAATGAGACACTAATGGCACTACTGTGTAACTCCAAGACTGTGGACTATTCATCCACTCACAGGAGAAATAAAACAATGGTGATGCCACACATGCCAAATGACAGATGAATTAACTACAAAATGGGATACTGTATCTATTTTTAATAACATTCAAATTATTCCTGGGTTGCTTCTAAAAAAGGTCAACAACTGGATACCATGTTTTAAACAAAGGTTTAGAGCTGTAGTAAGATCATATATATTAAAATTATGGGACAAATAAAATAAATTGGAAAAATATTCCAGAGCTTAGAAATTTTAATTTTTTCAATGTTAATTGTAAAAATACACCATTTATGCAACTTTAGGTTAATTTGCTCTAAGGTGTGGCTACTTCATTTAAAGACATGAACATAAATATATATGTAAATGTATGTATACAGATATACACACATATATTTAATGGGGAGTACAAAGTGGCATAGAGCAATAAATGCTTCACATTTGCAAACTATTCAAATTTAGCTTAAATCACAAGAGAAATCACCATCCACTTTAGTGAACATTTGCCTACTACATCACAAAATAAATTACCTACTTCTTTCTAGGAAAGGCACAGTGCTGAAATAGTAAGGAGTTAACAGGTTTAGATTAATACAGCTCTTAAAAGTTACATTTGAATGAACTATTTCCAAGTCGAGCATATTATTCCAGTCTCAAAAGTATGAACATTTCTTGTGACATTTACCTTTTCTGTTACATTCCGAATAATCTTAGAATGGGGGGGGGGGGAACCCAAAAAAAGCTGCTTTGTGCTCAAATAGTAAACAATTCTCAAGAGATTAAATACAATACTTTTAATCACACTAGCATTTTGTTGCATTTTCTGAAAACCCAATGTAACTTACATTTTAAAATTTAATAAAAAAAAAAAAGACTGAACCTTAAAACTCTCAGAGACACTTGATACAGAAACAACTTAATGTATCAGAAACAAGTGACTCTGGTACTCTTAAGTCAGTATCCCATAATGTAAATATATTACATTAGTGTCTAAGATATTAAAATAAGCCCTTGGTGCTGGCAGTTGTGAAAGCACATGAGTGTATGCCCCAACAGAAGAAATCTCTCTATGGAGAAAAGTATTTCAAGTCAAGATTTTTAAATAAAAATATTTTACTGCATACAAAAACTATTGAGATTTATACATATCTGGCAGTGTCATGCTAATGCCATGTGAGAACTAATGAAGACTTTAGCAAAGAAAAAAAAGCCAAGTTGATTTTGTAGTAGCAATAGTTTCTTTTTTTATTTTTAATATACTTTAGGAAACAATATACAAAGCTGAGCTTTCCACCATTTCCAGATAACAGTGGGATGCTCCAATTACACAAATTTAGCGTTTTGTGATGGCTAAGAACAGCAGTCAGCACCAGACTTGAACAGTTAGCTACAACACAAACATCCTTCCAAATGAAATGTCATAATAGCAAGACAGGTAAACCAGGGTTTAACATATGACAACCCTTGGGGATGTTTCAATCATTCTTGTTGAATGTCATAGTTCATTAAATATTTTATACAGAATTTGTTTACAAGCTTTAAACAAAACTTCTCTTGAGGGATTATTTCAATTAAGTACAAATGTTCAACAAGAATAGTTCTGATAAAGAATCCCCAAGTAGTCAAATTCTAATATGCGCTGACCGAAGGAAATGAAAAATAACCATTTTTTTTTGTTTTTTGTTTTAACATGTTTATTACAACAGATACAATTCACATCTGACTAGGTTTTTTTCCTCTTTCCCCTCCCACAACCATGTTCATTGGGCTATTTCCTTATATTTGAGCAATCAATGTACTTTCAGCACACATGCCCAAGCAGTACTAGAAGTCCATTCTTACAGGGTGCAAATGGAAATACATTTCAATAATTTATACAAACAAGTGGGTTATGCTCAATCACTGCAATTTTTAAGCTACTGTACACAGGAATGAAAAGATTATAGAAAAAGTGCCATAGCAACAGTGCCTTAAGAAAAGAGAAAATTAGAAGCATTAAAAAAAATGGATAAAATCAGATCTAGGATTTCAGAGGGGAAATGGAACACAGAAAATGAAAAACATTTCTCTGCAAAAACAGAAATGGAGAAGCACTGCTCTTGATTGGGTGCAAGTGTGGAAACAGTTGTTTCATGATATTTTGTACACTGCCCAAACTGTTCCAAATTGTTGCAGCTTTAGACACAGATCGCCTGGCGCCTGCACTGAATTTTCGGAAATGCAAGATTTCTGAATGATAAATTAACCCCCAAAATTAAAAAAAAAAAAAAAGCTAATTTTGCAGACAGGTTTACATGTAAAAGGCTAGGTATTTAGCCACCTCAGCATTGATTAGTTTTGGATGTCTAAGCTCTGATACACATGGCTTCCCATGGCTTCACTCTACAAAACATATTTACAACGTGAAGAATACATCTACAAGAAATCTACATTTCAGGGGGTATTACAAATCAATCTTGTAGCTTCCCCTGAATTGACTTTCATCCCATCCCCTTGTCATTTCCATTGCCCAGCTTAACGGTCCAAAGTCTACTCAAATGCAGCTCAAAATTGTTAAGATTGGGCAACCAGTTCCTGTACTCAAAACCATGTGCAATTATTCACATCTTCACACCATGAAGGAATTCTGATTCTTTAGCTTTTCAAGTTCTTTAATTTGTTGTCTCAAAAATAGTATCCTGAAAAACAAAATAAATGATTAAACTTATTTCCCAAATAATTTCCCATTAACTAAATTAGCTATACCTATCAATCTTTGAATTATAAAATTTATCAGTGAATATACATTCTCCATACATTAACATTAGAGAAATATAGCAAGTTGACAAAATTTAAATATAATTATGTAATTAACTGCCTAATTTAAGTCCTTTAAAGCATAAAGACAATTTGATAGATGCTCCATACAATATCTCATAGTGTTGGAAGACAAAAGTTAGTAAAAAGATGATCAAATACTTTTCTTAAAAATGAAACACACTTCAATTCCTAGAAAATAAGAATATAAAGGGAATACTTGTGAGGGTAATAATACAACACATTAGAACCATAAGAATCTAGAATAAATAAATTTATCATATTATAATTACATTGCATTATTACAGAAACAGTAAGATAAAGTGGACTTAATAACTATGAAACTAGAGTGCTCAAGGAATGGACCATAGTTAACGTTTGTTCACCAATTCAGTTAACAAGAACCTATCTTCCTCCCCTGTCCCTGAACTCTTCTTGTTGAATCTAAAAATTATTAGCCTCCTTCACAAACCTTAAATACAAGACAGTCAATATAGATTAAATCATTATTTTATAATGGGCTCTTTACAGTAAATTGGGGGTCTTGCAGAAATAAAATTCCATTGTGCCCCAAACAAAGACTGCTGCTGTTGCATTTTATGCAGTGATTAGTTGGCTTAAAAAGGCCAGATGTTAAGGGAAAAAAGTTTTCCTATGGTCCAATGTACCCCCGAAACCATTCCTAATCCCTTAGTTGGCTTTGTATTTCTCTCAAGAGCTTTGAGTCTAAATTTTTAACCTTGGACCCATGTAAAGATTTCAGGGGATCCTTGAACTT